>NW_003852534.1:1911150-1921789 GCF_000181295.1 Otolemur garnettii | reverse complement strand
CAGGTGGTGTTAGAGAACGGGGTGAGACCTGCACAGGTGGTGTTAGAGAACGGGGTGAGACCAGCGCAGGCGGTGTTAGAGAACGGGGCGAGACCAGCGCAGGTGGTGTTAGAGAACGGGGCGTGACCAGCGCAGGCTGGGTCATCTGCTGAGCCCAGGACCACCAACCATCCACCTGGACGATAGCCATTAGCATCCACAGCCCAGAGGGTGGAGGTCAGAGATGCCTGAGACCTCCCTCTTGGCCTTCTCCCTGGGTGCTCATGTGTTGTCCAGCTTTTCCTGTAAGGGCTGAGGCAGTGGTCAGTGAGAGTAGGGGCTGTTCTAGAGGCCTTGTTACACTGTAACTGCCTCTCAGAGGCCATCCCAGGGCACCACTCCCAGGGGCTATAGGCAGTGGTCAGCACCCAGTTTGGGAAAGGAGCCAGGTGAGGGATGGGAAGGGATGGGTGGGTGGTGAGGGGTGGGAGGGGTGAGGTGTGAAAGTGGGAGGGGAACTGTCAGCACTGGGCAGGGTCCTGCAGGGTCTAGCCTACGCCACAGGATCACCTTTGTCAGGTGAGTTTGGGACCTAGAATGTGAGTGGCCACCTAAGCCCCCTCACTGGACTCTTGGTCACCACCAGACAGCTATAAGGAGCTGTGTGTCAGTAACAGACATCATTGGGAGGGCTCTGCCCCAGGCTGGTGTCCTAGAAGGGCTGTCAGGGACAGCCTAGTCTTGGGTCCTGGTCACCTGGCCCTCCAGCCCCCCTGCTCAAAACCAGAAGATGTCAGTTATATCAGGTGCCTCTGAGGGTCATCTCCTCCCCCTCCCCATGTCCCTGCCATGGTCAGGTCGGTTTCTGGCGACACCTCTGCTCTCAAAAGACAGGAGCGGTTCTGGGTCCTGGCCCTGCCTACCAGGGGCTGAGTCCCTTAGATATCCATTCACCCCAAACTACCACTGAATGGGGGGCATCTCAGAGGCACACCCCATGTTTAGCCTTCCAGAAGGAATGTTTATCAAGCATTATTTGAGGATGGGGACTCCTGACTTCCCAGAATGCTAACAGCCACATCGTCCGGGATTTCTAGAGGAACAATGGGGATAAATGATATCAGATGACAATTTGGCTGGTGGTGGAAAGGGCCCTATGAGCAGCCCCACCGACTGATGGGGATGGGGGCTTGTTACACTGATCAGAAGGCTCAGCTGGAAGCAGTGGGTGGACTGGGGATGGGGGTTGGTGCAGTCACCAGGAAGAGCAGGTGGCAGCGTTGTCACTTGCAGGAAGGTGTCCCTGGAGAAGTGACAGAGTTTCCTGAGATGGGGAAGACGAGATGAGGCAGAGACATAACACACTCCTGGGATCAATTCTGCCCTGGCAGAGAAGTGCTCAGATGATCTAATGCTTCTCCGTCTCTGCTTAGTGCTGAGGCTCACCACTGGGAAGGAGAGGACACAGCCTGGACAGAAGGTTGGAGATTGAGCATGTCACATCATCCTCAATTGTTCCCTGTACTGCTGTGACCAGGACATCTTGTTCCATTAGCCACCAGACCCCATTAACCATTGTCAGGGATTCCATGAGTAATCCACCTGGAAGACCACTGGCTTCAACAACAAAAATGCCCTTTCTTTAAAAGGTGCGTTGCTTTCTTGCTTTTCCCAAAAGGTGAGGTTCCTTAAATCTGAACATAAATATTAGCAAGAGGAGCTTTAGTTACTTCCACCACCCTAAACCACAGTGCATGCAGTGTACAAGGACGATAAGACACAAGTCGTGTCCTCCCAGCTGGGACATGTCCATGTCTCCATCTTCACAGATGGGAGAGATCAAAGGACAGTGAATCACAAAAGGGACAAACAAACAGAATTGTCCAAAACAAAAACAGGCAGCCTCACAGTCCACACCCCTGTGAACCCAAGGGGGCTGAGGAGGAGAAGGATGACTGGGGACAGGGTGCAGGAGGGTGGGGTGAGAGGGGTTCCCATGAGGTCTCTTCTTGCCTGTTTTGGCTATTTCTGATGTTTCATCATCTCACAGTGCCTGTGAGTCAGGGGCCTGGACACAGGTCTCACAGTGCCTGTGAGTCAGGGGCCTGGACACAGGTCTCACAGGCTGCAGTGAAGCTGGGGACTAGGCTGTGTTCTCATCTGGATGTCTGACTGTGGAAGAATCCACACTGACTAAGTTGCTGGGAAATCCATTTGCTCTGCCTGTAGGACCATTGGCCCTGTTTCTACTGTCAGTTGCTAGGCCACCCACAGATCCTCAGCTCCTAGATGCCACCTGCAGTTCCTTGCCATGTGGCTTTCCAGCAGAGCTCTGTCACTTCACCAAGCCCTTAGGGAGAGCCTCCCATGAGAGTGTCCTGGTGAGATGGTGATGTTACCCACCCAGAACATTCTGTGAGCTTAGAGCAAGCGGCAGGTCCTACCTCTATTGATGGAGGAGACTCCCCCTGGGAAGAGCACCTGGAGGGGGGCTCATGGGGACCACCTAGCCTGTGCCCAGTCTCGGCACTATGTCCATCCTTAGGACGCACAATTCTGAGGTCTCCTGGGCAAGCTAAATGCCATGGTTATGTTTTGAGATACAACAATATATTTTAAAATTTCTAGTTTCTCTTGAGTTTTACTCCTTAAACAAACAAATAAACAAAAACAAATAAAACTTTTATCAAAACAGTCTGTCCTCACTGATTGCTAGTTTTATTTACTAAAATGTGTCCAATTGTATCAATTTTAGGAGAAAGAAGCCACCCTCTTCCAGTCCTGGAGGCATACAGGGGGCTGCTTCTTCCAGCCCTGAGAACCTGCTTCAGTCCAGGAGCTGGGGGAAAGAGGGTGTCAGCGGGCTGAAGTGTGGAACAGAGTGACAGATGCGGTTGGAAACAGACGCACACATCACACGTACCAAGGTCACCCATCTCCTTGGCAAGTCCACAGGCGAGGTCCTTCCCTGAGGCCAGGCCCCTGCTCCCAGCTCTTTGCCTCCCCTGGCGTCTACCTTCCCCAGGGCTCCTGCACTACCCGATGCACCTCTGCTTCTGTCACCCCAGCCTCCCCCTGTACCTCACATGCTCACATCTGTCCTGCTAAGACATGATTTGAAGGTAAGAGCCTTCCTTGATCCTCATACCCTTCTAGGCACAGCCTGTTTCTTCTCTTCACAGCTTTCTTTCCTGGGAAAGTGTCTGCCATCTTCACTTTCATCCCGGCCACTCCCATCGGGTCGGGTCCTTGCCTGTTCCTCTGCCTTCCTCTTCCACCCCTCAACCAACCAACACAGAATTTGCCAGGCTTATTGACAATCCTCTTTGACAGCAAAGCAGCAGACACATCCCAGATGTCCTGACACCCTTTGTCTTTGACATGGTGACCTTGAGCAACCTGGCTGCAGACCTCTCCCTCCAGCTGTCCTGGCCTCCTGCCTCCCTGGCCCTGGCCTCTGTTTGTTCGGTGGGCTGCCCTTCCTCCTTTGGCCATCACAGCTGCGTGGTAGTCTCGCTGTGTAAATCTGCCACAACTCTTCCAGCTCCTCTTCTGTGACGAGGTGATGTGGTTGGTGGTTTGTGTTTGACTAATGTGAACCACTTTGTGCACCTGTGTTTGCACCACTGTTCACAAGGTCAGGAGACGTTTGTCTATATTCACTAAGCTTTCACCTCTGCTCTGTGTCCCCTCCTATTTATCCAAATCTCCCTTCTTGAAAACCTTCCTTCCCTAATCCCCCCGGTAGAAAATGATCTTCTCTCTTCTGAGTTTCCTTGACCTTTTATCAGACTCTTTCATGTCATCTATCACTTTTATGCTTGTTTTACATTATTTCCATCTGCATGAGCATCTCAGAGGCAGTGCAAGATGTATTCATCTTTGTGGTCCCACAGGAAGCCCAGCAAGACACACAAAGGTGAGGACGTCCACCCCTCCCTTTACCCTGAAGCGAGCACCTGCCAGGCCTGGCCCTCGGTCTTCATGTGTAAAAGAGAAACATAGCATGCGTTTTCAGGTCTAGCATAATGAGACAGCTTGCACATAGCATTATTAGCACAATGGCTGGCACATTGTACGGATTCAATAAACAGTAACTGCTATTATTATTGTTAGCAATAACAGGTGATGGTATTTGTTAAATGAGCAAAAGGAAGGGCGAGTGGATGCATAAATGTATGAAGAAATTCCTTAAAGTCAGAAAAAACAAATCAAAGTATGTAAATAATCAACCCCACAAGTTCCCAGCCAATCAGCTGATCAAGTCAACCTCCTTTTGTTATGCAACTTCAGTCAGGACCGCAGCTCCTAAAGATGTCAGTGTACTGTAAGTAAAGTTGTCTCAAAAGACTCATCAGGGAGTCCTCCTGCTGGTTTCAATGTTCACTCCAGCACTTGAAATGTCATGGCTATTGTGGTGGATTAGAGGTGGAACCATGAGGAGGTGACTGGGCCAGTGAGGGAGCTACTGGAGGAAGGATTGGGGCTGTTGCCCACAAGTGGGTCCTGATGGAAGGGAGCTCAGCCTCCTCTCACCACTCTGGCTCTCTTGCCCACTCTTCTGGCCCTCACCTTCCACCATGTGATGACACGGTAGAAAGGCCCTCACCGGCCACCAGCCCTTGACCTTGGACTGCTCAGCCTCCGGAACCCTAAGAAGTCAATGCCTCTCTCTACCAATTACCTGGCCTGTGCTATTCTGTTCTCTCAGCACCATATGGACTTGGGCACCTTCAAAAGTCCCGTAGAGCTCTTCTTTTGCCCCCAAAAGATGTGGGGAAGATGTCAAAGTTTAAGGGGGCAAATGTTAAAGATTTTAGAGCCTTTAAATAAAAAGACTTAGACATTATTTCCAAGTTTTTAAGTTGAGAATCATTTTTATCCCTCCGGATTTAGAGTCAAATCTGGACTTGCAAGTTGAATGGTGTTGAATGAAATGACTCACACTTTGCATTTTCTCGGAAGTTCCCCCCATGTGCCCTTGATAACATGGCGGACTTAAAAATACTCATATAACCATGTTCATAACACTCATTGCTCCTCCCCATGAGGACTCATCAGCATATGTACAGACTGCTGGTCATAATCAAGGCATAACTGTAATCCAACCCCATGCTTGTCATATGCTCATCTGCGAGAGGTTTGAGCTGATTTTTTGTTCCATATTCCTCTTCCAATTTTAATAGTCTGGGTTGGGGAAAGAGAGCATCAGAATGGAAATTGCTTCTAGAGGAAGCTGCATTCATTGATTTAAGTGAGGACTTCCTAATCTTTTATTCTTTGAGGTTGCTGATGAGGACGTGAAAAATTCAGAGATCTGATCTGTGTCCTGTATCTCCAGATTTATCACAGAGGCAGCAGCACACTGATGTGTGCGTCTCCTTGTAGATCTCCAGAAATGAATTTCTGACATTTGGCTCTTAAAGAAAATGTATATGTGTTGCCTGTCAAAAGCAGGGTTCTTTATAGGTCCTGAGATTCATAGGTTCTAGCAGCTAATCTTCACGCGGATTACTTGATGGGCCATCATAGACAAGATTTAGTTGATATTTGTCCTTTTTCTAAATCTGCACATTTATTTAAAATAGCATCCTGGGCTCTCAATTGAGGAATGGTCTCTAGCCCTAGCCGTTCTGTACCTGGGCTGGTGCCAAACATTGATTGTTGGAAAGATAATATCATCCACAGAGGCAACCCAGGGCTGGGAGGAACAGTGCCTCTTGTAAGTTAAAAACAAGCAGGAGGCAGCTAGCTTGCTGCAGAGGAGGACACGGAGTAAACACAGATATGGCAGCTGGAGGACAGAGGCAGGTGCAAAGAGTTTGCACCTTACCTATATGCACAGAGACTAGTCAGGCTCGTCCTGGCCCAGCCATGCCCTGCTGGGAGCTGTCTGGGCAGATGGTACAGATCCTCCTTGACAAAGGGGATAAAGGGGGGGCTTAGATGGTCCCACACTCTTGGGACAGTTTCTTGGGGAACTGGTAAGTGCAAAGTTAGAGCTGGGAGCTGGGAGATAAAAGATCAGGACTATCTGAAGTCACAGCTCAGGGTCTGCCCTGTTAACTCGGCCACACCCTCTGCCCTGCCAGGGCTCTGTCTCCTCGGTTGCAGTACCAAGGGGCATCCAGTGTGGGGAAGGGACAGGTAATGATGGCTCTATACGATGACATCCACAGAGGCAGAGACACGAGCACGGCCACCTGACCACACATCAGGGAGGGGGTGCCAGGGTCCTGCCGTAAAATCTCAGGGGAGGGCTTTCCAGGAGCAGAGAGGAGCAAGGTGCCCAGTGGAGACAGCTCGGCCAAGTTCAGAGGGGCTCAGCACCTGGGAAACATAACCCCAAGGACTCCCGTGACCCCTCCCATGGTAACCCTAATGCCCCCCGATGTTCTCAGTCTCACCGAGAACCACGGGAGGAGTTGCAGTAGGAGTGAGGTCCCTGCATGGGACCTGGAGCACACCCTCCTCCTGAGGCCCCCTGCCTTTCTATGTCACCTGAAAGTGCCCCAATCCCAACACCAGAGCCTCACCACCACCTAGGCCTTCCAGTACCAGAAGACCCCAGCAGCCACCCCCCTCTCTGCTCTGTCATCTCTGTCTCCAGTTCCCCCTGGAACGTCCAATCCTCCATTGGGAGCACTTTTGCTCCCTCCCCTCCCATGAACATTCTCCTCAGAGCCTTGTGCAGCCAGAAGCCTGCTTCTCCCATACCCTGCCACGCCTGCTGCTGTCTGCAGGGGCAGCAGGACTTTCTGTTGCCTGCCCATTAGTCCTCTCCACTGGGCCTGGGCCTGGGAGAGGGCCTGGGCCTGGGCCTGGGTCTCTCCACTGGGCGTGGTCCTCATTGACACGCCTCCCCCATTTTCAGCCCCTCTGCCCAGAACCCCTCCCTGTCACCCTTATTCATCAGCAGCTGTCGCTGGGTCCCCCATTGAGGCTGTGGACCACAGACTGGCCTGTCCCTGCTGCTCATTTCTGGATGCTCTTGGGTCCTGTCTCAGAGCCTCTCTGCCCAACATCCCTCTCCTATCCTGAGTCTTGGGGATTCAGTGTGCACTGGATGACATTTCTCAATCAGACCCTCAGTTCCTCAGACTTCTCCCCCAGCGACTGTGTCCTCCACCCTGTGTCAGCTGTAGATGACTTTCATTCCCCCATCGCCAGCACCTCTGACTCCTCCAGATCAGCCCACACATCCTGCACTCAGCTTGCTGTCCCCTGAACCACAGCTGGGGTTTAACCCCAGACCGTCTGACTTCAGCAGGAGCTCCAGGCCACCGTGCAGCGGCTCCTTCCCCTGCTTTCCCCTCCTCTGAGCAGACCTGCCCGCAGACCTGCCCGCAGACCTGCCCACAGACCTGCCCAGTTTCCCTGCTGTCCTGCCACTTCACAGGGCTCTCTTGCAAGCAACAGCCCTGGGTGAACCCCCTTTTCCATGTACATTCAACCTGAATCTGTTCAGCCCATAGTGTCTGAAGAAAAACACAAAACACTGACCCTCCCTCTTAGACTCACAATCTGGACCCTCCAGCCTGATACCACAGTTGGCTGGTTGAAGGGGTACAGTACCCCACACTTGGGAAACACCAACACCTGGTCTAACTCTGTAACACCAAGTGGGTCTGCCACTGCTGCAAAAAGCCTGGACATAGAAAAAAACATAGGAGTAAACTGTCCTGAACAGCTCCTAAACAGGCTGTCTGCTGTGTCTCTGATGGACTGCTAGTGCTCCCAGGAAACACAGGGCAGCTTTCCAACTTTGGCCCTTAATTGTTCAGCACAAACATCTCTGATGGCAAAGGGAAGGGAGGGGCTTCCACCAGCCTAGTCAACACCGCAGCCACCTCTGTTCTTCACCCCACCTGCCTCACGCAGCAGCCTTCTCGGAATGCTGAAAAATCTCAGCTGGTGGGAGTTTCTAATACAATTTTTACCATCCAAAAACCCTTCCCTGGCCTTTCAGTTGGGTCCTCCTGGGGACAGCCATGCTTTTTGATCTGTTAGCTCAGCCCCAGTTCACTTACTTGGGAGAGACTTCCTGGGAGGACACCACGCTGCTGCTGGTAGGTCCTTTTCTCAAAAGGGGAAGATAATTCTTCTTAACCTCAGCTATAACTGACAACAGTAAAGTTCTTCAACATCCTTGCCCATTTTCTCCTAAACCTAAATAACAAAAATTCTGAGAGCTTAGCTCTTTTAAAAGAGTTTTTTGAGGAACTCTGGGATAAATCCACAACAGACGTTGGACAGATTCATTCGATTCCCCCGTAAAGATTCAAACTGACCCACACAAGCCCCTCCCTAATATTAGAGAGTGCCCATGATCCTCGAAGGTCTTTCATGGATTAAATCAATTACAAAGGGGTGTAAGCTGAGAGCCTGATGGTGCCCTGCACTAGCCTCTGTGTTGCTCTGGTCCTTCCTATAAAGAAATCTCGAGGGGGAGGATGGAGATTGGTCTTTGACAGTTCAGCCCTTCTTGAAATGTATCAAACCAGACCCCCAGGACTGGAAAGAGAATGTCCAGGCGCCTTCTATCAGTGGAAAGAACGTCTAAGGCCTCCTTCCATCAGGGGAAAGAACGTCTAAGGCCTCCTTCCGTCAGTGGAAAGAACGTCTAAGGCCTCCTTCCATCAGGGGAAAGAACGTCTAAGGCCTCCTTCCTGAGGGCACGCCAGTTATTAGCTCCCTTTCTTCCTTTTTGTGTGTGAAAGAGAGGAAAATGTGTTGGAAGTCCCCACCCCAACACACACAGCTCAACACAGACTCCTTGGCTATTACAGTCGGCAGTTAGATTTAGTGGCCCATGGCGCGCCCTCCCTGCCTGAGAGCTGTAGAGCCGCTGAGGCTTCTAAGACTTTCACCAGGTTCCCAGGGAGCCGGTCTCGGGCCCTCCTCTCACTGCCCACCTCTCTCACGCCACAGAAGCGCCACTCAGCGCCTTTCTGCAGGCAAATGCACGGCTTATGAAAGTCTGCTGTTGGCTTCTCATATTGTTCTTTCCTGCCGAAATCTTCACCCCAAACTCTGCTCTCCCTACCTGAGGGCAAGAAATCTCATGACTACCCAAGTCTAGCTGACCAGCTGCCCAGACCTAGAGCTGGTTACTGGAATCCCGCCAGCAGGCATAGAGCTTCCAGGCTTCCGAATGGCGCACACACTGGACAGTGAAGTACAGGTCGCACTGGGTTTGCTGCTGTCACTCCCCTTGAAGCAGCTGAGGTAGCCCCGCTGCTGATGGCCACTGACCCAGCAAGCAGAACCTCACTCTTAGCCAAGGCTTGTATCCCAGCAAAGGCAAAACTGCTAATGTTTATGCCAATTGCCTTTACAACATTGGAATTGTTTATAGTTCTGTGTGCTTTGTGAACAAAGAGGACTTTTAACCTCTAGAGGGAACAAAATTTAAAAAGGAACTTTTGTCAATAACACATTGTATTCAATTCCGTTTCCTTTTGCCTTGACCATAATCAAAATTTCTGGGCACTAAAAATTGTAATCTGATGAGGCTAAAGAAACAACTTGGCTTATCACACTGCAAACCCCAGCTGCCTTGAGCTCCACTAAGATCGAAACCCTTATAGCTAGTATTGATTATTTTCTGAAAAAGGATTCAAATGATGTTGTAAAAGATGCTCAGTTTTCACCATCACATGAAGAAAGTCTTATGAGGTTACTAATCATTGTATTTTTTTTCCCCAACACAAGAAATACAATTCAGAAAGTTCTGCGTTATTTTGACCTGCTAATGGCCACTTTGAGATTTGGTGACTGGATCTCCTCCTGTCGTCTCCCTCTCAAGGTCACAAATATGTTCTCACCATGATTTGTATGTTACCACCGGGTAGAAGCTTCCCTTGCCAACATGCCAGTACCTCAGCTGTTGCAAAGCAAGTATTATGTACCTTCAGAGTTGCATCGTGACAAAGGAACTCACATCACTGGCTGTTTCATATAAGAAATTTGCAAGGTTTGGCCCATATTACAACTCATTCCTTGTGCCTCCCCATGCAATGTTATAGACGGATGGAAAGAACAAATGTCATTATAGAAACTCAACTGGAAAAATCTGTAGAAGCTTTAAAATTGTCCTGGCCAAAAACACTGAATCTAAGGTCTGCACCTTTCGGAAAACGTAAGTTTTCAGTTTTTGAAATTATTCCTAGATGGCCACTGCATTTAACCCTCTGTGCTTTGACATTCAATTGCTTAAAGGAGGCATTCTCCAACATTGTGAAGGAGTAGCCAAAGCTTTAGATAAAAACCACAGCCTATCACAATGGTTCTCAACCTGTGGGTCGCAACCCCTTTATAAAAATGAAAATACATTGCCGCATTAGGAAGGTTGAGAACCACTGGCCTAGCAGGACAAGCTTTCCACTGTATGTTTCCAGGAGACTGAGGCACCAAGCTTCATCCTGGTGATGTTGTCTGGGAGTGGCTTTTATAAAGGAATTTGCTGCAGTCTCAACAGAAGGGTCCACGTTAGGCTCTTCTATCAGTCTCCGTGCTCCCCAACTAAAAGGCCTTGACTCGGGCAGCGCCTGTGGCTCAGTGGGTAGGGCGCCAGCCCCACATACCGAGGGTGGCAGGTTCAAACCCGGCCCAGCTGAACTGCAATAAAAATATAGCCCGGCATTGTGGCAGGCGCCTG
>NW_003852534.1:1903623-1911130 GCF_000181295.1 Otolemur garnettii | reverse complement strand
AGGGTCCACGTTAGGCTCTTCTATCAGTCTCCGTGCTCCCCAACTAAAAGGCCTTGACTCGGGCAGCGCCTGTGGCTCAGTGGGTAGGGCGCCAGACATACCGAGGGTGGCAGGTTCAAACCCGGCCCGGCTGAACTGCAATAAAAATATAGCCCGGCATTGTGGCAGGCGCCTGTAGTCCCAGCTACTCAGGAGGTTAAGACAAGAGAATCGACTAAACCCAGGAGTTGGAGGTTGCTGTGAGCTGTGATGCCACAGCACTCTACCAAGGGCGATAAAGTGAGACTCTGTCTCTACAAAAAAAAAAAAATAATAATAATAATAAATAAAATAAAATAAAAATAAAAGGCCTTGACTCTTGGGATCATGTTTGTCATTCAAAGAAAGTTCTGTGTCCTGCTGGAATCCATGAGTAATCAGACACTTGAGACTAAAACTTATTTGTAAGTGAAGTAGACAGCTGAGGTTGACTGAGGTCTGAGGTTCCCCAGGGACCCCCAAACTGGGCCTGTACATGTTAAATATATAAGATATCTGGCCATTTTATATCTTGCTTTTTCCAAACTCTTCGTTTTTGCCTTCAACTCCCATAAACAACCAAAATACTTTAACTTACATCTTGGCCAAGCAAGGAGGTGTTGGCATTAGAGCCAAGACCTCCTGTTCCGCTTGGATAAATACTTCCAACAAAGTAGAGACTGAGTTGGAAAAAATCTGTGCACATGCTAATTAGCTTAATGGAGTACCCACCATTAAAATGTTTGGACTTTTGTCTCTTTAGCTGGCTGCCCTCTAAAGTGAGAACACGGCTGAAATCCAGTCTTCAACTTTGGTTACTCATTTTTGTGGTGATGATTATTATTATATGGACGCAAGTTGCTGAGGCTACCCCTTCCCCCGTTTGCTAGTGGATAACAGTTTAACAGTTAACAGTAGTGGTCACCTAGAATCTCAAAATGGTTGATCAAGCCTGCAAGGCTGAAAAGACACCTGAGATGACAGTGTCAGGACCCACATAGGCCTGAGACCTCTTCTCTCTGGAACTCCTTGTCACTCAGATGTGGCCCAGGCTAGACAGACACTCCCTTAGGCTTGAGACTCCTGATGAGGGGTAGAAGTCCCTGGACGAGTGTGTCCCTGTGACAAGGAACACAAGTGGCCCTGACAGCCTATGTGAGAGGTTTTCTAAACAAAAATCTTGATCAAAAGGGGGAAAGTGAATGAAAATGAAGTTACTATGGCCACAGCTCCCTAAAGATGAGGAGTCTGGCGATTTTGGGAAGACTACACTCACGCTTGCTGAAGGCCAAAGGGCAGAATGTTCAGATAGACTTGGGCAAGCAGCTGGAATCAGTCTCCACCGGCTCACACCGTCTCTCAGCAGGGAGTACCCTGATCAACTTCACCTGTCAGTGTGGGTTTGTGGTTCAGGGTTTCTGCCTATCTCAAGAACTGGCCCCTCTGATCCTCACAGGACACTGCCCTGGGCTGCCCTGACTCAGGGCACCCACATGGCAATTCTGAGATTCCCAAACAAAGGCTGTTTCCTTTGACCTTCATGCCAGCCTTTCTTCAGTTACCAGCGTGTCTCACCTTCCCGACCCTTCTAGCTGATGCTGTATTAATCTGTGCCTCTTTGCAGTAAAACCCTCTATTCTGTTTTAAACCCACTTTGGTTGGATCTTTGCTGCCAGCAGGCCATGCAATGAGATATCCCCTCTGTGGCTCCTCCGGCTGGGACTCCATCAGCATCTTCACAGCTCATCTTCCCGGGCACACCACCAGTGGCCAGAGGACATCATGCCAGCCTGCTTCTGCCCCCAATTCCCTGCTCTTCCTCAGACTCCTTCCTGGTTCCTTCTATATCTGGGAGAGATTTTAACTTTGGCATCAGATAGGAATAGTGTGCTGCCCTGTTCAGGCCTCTTCCTCCAGGCGTGGTCAGCCCTACTGGGAAAAGCCTGGCTTTCACTTGGTTCTGAGTGGTGCTGGATCCAGTGTAGTGTGGTTTTTTCCTCAGGATTGGGACTAGTAAGGTGCCCTTCACAGTTGAGGGCTGGCATGGAGCAGGAAGGGAGTACACAGAAGGGCCTATACCTGGCTCTGGAAAGAAAGGAAGGTAGGGCGCACAAGCAGTGCGGGGCGCAGTGAGTGTTTGTGCAGGGCACAGTGAGCGTGTGGGGCACAGTGAGCGTGCGTGCGGGATGCAGTGAGCGTGTGTGCAGGGCACAGTGAGCGTGCGGGGTGCACTGAGGGGCACAGTGAGCGTGCGTGCGGGACGCAGTGAGCGTGCTTGCGGGGCGCACTGAGGGGCACAGTGAGCGTGCGTGCGGGGCGCACTGAGGGGCTCAGTGAGCGTGCGTGCGGGGCTCAGTGAGCGTGCATGTGGGGCTCAGTGAGCGTGTGTGCGTGGCTCAGTGAGCGTGCGTGCGGGGCTGCATGAACCTGGGATTTGCCTCTCATTTGCTGTGTCGTCTCAGGCACATGTGTCTCCCTTTGCTGTGGGTCAGTAGGGTTACTGTGAGACAGGGCTGGTGGGCAGGGCCATCGTTGGGGTCAACAGTGGAGCTGGAATCTGGATGAGGCGGTAGGTAGCAGACTGAGCACTGCAGCTGTTGGAAGAGGCCTCAGGAAGGGCAGCAGCCCTGTGTCAGGGCGCTACATGGTCTGGCACCCAGAGGAGGGTGTCCCATAGCTGGAGCACACAGGAGGCCATGCCTGCCCCTGGGTTTCCTTCTGTGTCTAAGCCGGGATGAGCTCCTCAGGGCAGTGTGTGCAGAAACAAAACAGAACTGTGTGAACTTGAGACTATGTCCAGACAGGCATCACAGAATCAGAGCAGAGAGGGTTGGGATTCAGGGAGGGGTCAAGGCCAGGATGTGGAGGCAGTCTAGGAGACAGCTACCAGCAAGGTGAGGCCAGGCCGGACATGGCGGCCACACTGCGCTGGGCAGCGAGAGTGTCCTCCATTTCCTCAAAGACACACTTCCTGGCAGCTGCCCAAACGCGCATCCTTTTTCCCTTCCTGCATTTGCAATCTGTGGATACTTCCTCTTCTTCCAAAGCATCGGCAGCCAGTGTTAGGAGCTGTGTTCCCCACAGTGTTAAACAGCAGCAAGGCTGGCAGTGTGCCAGGCCCTGCGGTGGGCAGCGTCTGCAGTTGTGGTAGTGGAGGGGTGTGCAGACTGGGGGCCCTTTCTGGGTGGCTCCCTCCCACACCCAAGGCTGCTCCGTTGCACAACCATTTGCTCATAAACTCCCCTGAGCCCTGGGAGGCTGTAATCCAAAGGCTTAAAAATGCCAATCCCGTCCAGCAGGACAGAGGGGCAGGAGAGGAGCAGCTCCCTGGGCTGGAGTGTGGAGGAGCCGCGGCTGCCATCCTGTGTTCCAGCTGTCACCCTGGCACCTGGCATCATGCAAGGGCTCGTGTCCACTCCCTCGCCGCTGCTCAGATGCAGAGTCAGGGTCCTGGGGGTAAGCTGCCTCTCGGAGGGTCATTTCCTTCCCTGTTAAGGACAGGTAATAGCTGCTCTACTCAGCATGGTGAGATTTTAAAGATAATACAATCACGAATGTGAGTGTCTCACACACAGAAGCAATCTGAATAACCAAGGTATGCTTAAGTCTGCACATTGGGTGCGACATCCACCTAACCCTGAGACAGCACGGCGTGGGTGCGTCTTTACAAGCTGGCAGTCTTGGCTGCATGGACACGTCTTTTTCACAGTTTAATTTTTCCCACAGCCTGGACATTTCTTGCCTGTGTGATGGTGCAGCACGTCTATTTTTGAAGAATGCTTTTAGCAACTGAGAGGTGAATGTTCTCTGCATGTGACTGTTTTGAGTTGAGGCCCAAGACAAAGATGAAACAATGAGATCCATCCTCCTGGGTCCCTGAGTTTGTAGTCCTAGGGGGCCTACCTGTGCTGAGTGTCACCCACACATGGTTCAAGTTCATTTTAGCACCTCAGCTCGACTCTACTCAGAGGGGCTGCAACCTGGGCAGGGACCACGACCACCCCTGGGACCTGTGAAGATGCAACAGTCTGCAACCCCACTTCCCCTCACCTCTGGCCGTTGCGCCCATTTCTGCTTACCCAAATCAAATCATTCCATGCACAAAACAAGCTCCTTAGTGGAGAGATTTATTGCTATTTTTGGGGAAAAAACCAAAAAACTAAGCCTTTTTATGTGTTCATTTTTTCAAAAAAATCCACAGTTGAGTAGAAATTTTGGAAAATACAAGAAATAGCTTTAAAAAGCACATGTGGTCCCATCACCCAGAGGTAACTCCTGTCAGCTTTTCAGCACGCCTCTCTCCCCCTGTGCACATAACCAGCTTCTACGTGTGTTTTAATAGAACTGCATTGTATCTATTGCTTTATAAAATCCTTTTATATTTTAAAACGTCTTAGGCCCTTTTCCCAATTTGTTAAATATTCTCTATGACATTATTCTAGCGGCTGCTGAGTATTTCTGCTGAAAGAACACTCTCTACCCCTCTCCATTTCTTCCCTTTTAAAAGTCTTCCTGACAGCGGCGTGCCTTGCTACCTGCCACTTCAGGATGTATTTAGGGGTTTCCTGTCTGTATCCTCATCTAAGTTAGAAGCTCCAGCAGGGCAGGGGTTTTGCCAGCTTTCTTCACTGCTGTATCAGGGAAGACAGAATAAGAAGCGGCACACGGCAGGCGGCCAACACCTACGTGTGGGTGCACGGATGGGTTTAACTGACTCCCACTGGTAGGCACGTTAAGTGACGGTGCACTCAGCTGCGTTGTACATAAATCTTTGGGTGGTTTTTACTGTTAACCGGGGGAAAATCTTCAGTGCATTGTTTCTAGGTAAAAAAGTGTGGACAGCTTTTTGTAAAAATTGGCAAATTATCATCCTGAAACGTTTCCCTGAATTGTGTTCTTACCACCAACATACAGGAGAACTATGTGTATTTTATTGCTTATTCCAAAATACTCCTTTGAATTTATTTTCATTTCTATCAATTTGACACATACAAACGGAATATAACTTGTAATTTGGGTGATGTTTCTAATGAATTAGATTATTTTCACATTTTATTGATCATTTATGTTTCCAATTGTCTGTTCAGGTTTCATTGTGTTATTCTTCTTGCTTTTTTGTTAGATTTATTTATTTTAAGGATATTGATCTGTCACAGGTAGCAAATATTTTCCATTTGCCACCGGTCCTTTGATTTTGCCAAGATGTTTCTGATGATAAAATGATTACATTTGTGTACAGTTGAATATACGCATCTCCTTGTGACTTCCAGCATTTCATGCACAAAACATTGTTCCAACTTCTAATTAAAGGCGGCTCTTATCTCAGGGCTCTTTTTGAATGAGGAGTTTCCCCCATGAATTGAGGATCCTGAGTAGCCCTTCTGAGGACGGGAGGAGCCATACATCTCTCTTAGAACAGATCGAAGTTCAGCTTCGTCCCAGAGATGGGACAGGCCACACTCCTAGAGGGCAGGTTGCAGCAGGCACCTGATGGGAGCTCCATCTTGGGATCCAACTGGCAATGAATTATTAAGAAGGGGAGACCATTTCAGAACAGAAAAGGCCATTCTGTCCTGCACACCTGTCCTTTTAAGATTTATCTTAATCTCACATTCCTGATGTTTGACCATCTGTCGACATGCCTTCCCTCCCTTGAAATAAGTCAGGGGCTTGAATTAATTTTTTGCTACATTGGCCTCATCTCTTCACTTGTTCCATATGTTCATTACCTCCAGTGCGCAGGTCTTCCTGCCCAGAGCTCTCCACTTCCAGCACAATGCTCTAGCTTTTATTCCTTCACTCTGGTTCACAAAATACGCTTTACTGTCCTTATTGATCCCTCTACTGGTATCGCCGCAAACTCTATTATTTTCCAAGAGAATTAGAGCAATTTTTAAAAGGCTCATTATTTGACACAGATGAAATAAAAAGAGATGACTTCCAGTGGATCGTGTCTTCACCAAATTTATGTCATGGACAAGTCTCACTCTGTTAAGACTTGGCAATTTTCAAAAACCCAAACTTGCAAATTGAGTCAGCAGTAAGTGGAGGGCGGACAGACAGACAGGCTGGCAGATGGGAAGACAGAGGGGTCTTGAGAGCTTTGAATGAGCAGGGGTGATTTGGAGTTGAGATTACTCTGGATTTCTTGGAGAGAGCCATACGCAGGTTGATGTCACTAGCTTTGATGAGAGAGTCTCGTGTGTGACTCTGTGAGCTTACTGCAGAGGAGAGAACAAAGGTTCCCCACTCATGATTAGACTCAGGCCTCATTTGACCCTCCTTAATATTTCACCAACACCACCTTCAGTGTCTGGGGGTCTTCCCTTTAAGCCAAATGGCTCCAAGCCCCAAGCAGGAGGCACAGGCAGAAAGTGCCAGGCTGATTCAGACACATCTATGGATGGGCATTCTGGCATGGTGGCTTTGCCAGGGGGACAAGGACTCTAGGACAGTCAGGACAGGGGGATTACCACCTGCCCAGATCTAGAACTAAAGTTATGAGGATGTGCCATAGAATTATTTTACTTCATTTAGCTTCTTAAATTGCTTCTGGAGTTAGTCTAAATGGCCAAGCTGCCAGCTGGTCCCTGGAGGCGTGAGGTTCCATTGGAGACCCAGGAGGCATGTGGCTGGACTGTGACACAGGCCATCGTCCAGTGGAGCTGGCAGTGCAAACCCAGGTAGGCAACCTGAATTGGAGGCTAAGGTCGGGCCTTGTGTGCAGTTTAGCAGGGCTGCCAGCTGTCCCCCGACTGTGTTGGCCCCAGCAGGACGACACGCCTCCTACTCCTGTCAATGTCAGCCTCTAGTCAGGGACAGCCTTGAGACCCTCCTCCCGGCATGCTCCCATCCTGCTTCCTCTGCCAGCACCCTAGATGCGCACTCTCAGAGGTGGAGTGCGGGCACACTTTCCAGGTCCCCTCTAAGAGACAGGCCCAGGCCAGCTCCAGCTCTGCTGCTGCCCCTTGATGGTAACGCCCCCCAGCTGAGCCACCAGGAAAATCCCTGGAGCAAAGCGAGGGCTGGGTACATTTCCCTTTTCTCCAGCCCTCCTGCCCCAGGGGAGCCTTAGCAAAGACTGATGAGAGTGCAAAGGTCTTGGGGTCCCCAATCCTTCAGGACTCTCACTGGCCACCAACACGGTCACACTTTCCTCTAGCCATGGCCTCCTCTGGAACATGCTTTCCATCAGAGAGGGGAGGCCTGGCAGCCCCGCTGCCAGCAGTAAGGCCCTCTTTATCCACCTGCCCATGCTGCCCTGGCCTGGCAATCCCCACACCCAGCACTCAGGGGCATGGAGCATCAGGAAGTCACTGGACAGGAAGGCGTGAGCACGTGCTGGGCGGGAAGGCATGAGTGTGTGCTGGGTGAGTGTGTGCTGGGTGAGTGTATGCTGGGCAGGAAGGCATGAGTGTGTGCTGGGTGAGTGTGTGCTGGGTGAGTGTGTGCTGGGCAGGAAGGCATGAGTGTGTGCTGGGTGAGTGTG
>NW_003852534.1:1903131-1903603 GCF_000181295.1 Otolemur garnettii | reverse complement strand
CAGGAAGGCATGAGTGTGTGCTGGGTGAGTGTGTGCTGGGTGAGTGTGTGCTGGGCAGGAAGGCATGAGTGTGTGCTGGGTGAGTGTGTGCTGGGCAGGAAGGCATGAGTGTGTGCCAGGCGAGTGTTTGCTGGGCAGGAAGGCATGAGTGTGTACTGGGTGAGTGTGTGCTGGGTGAGTGTGTGCTGGGTGAGTGTGTACTGGGTGAGTGTGTGCTGGGCAGGAAGGCATGAGTGTGTGCCAGGCAACTGTGTGCTGGGTAGGAAGGCATGAGTGTGTGCTGGGAGAGTGTGTGCTGGGCGGGAGGGCATGAGTGTGTGCTGGGCGAGTGTTTTCTGGGCAGGAAGGCATGAGTGTGTGCTGGGCGGGAGGGCATGAGTGTGTGGGTGAGTGTGTGCTGGGCAGGAAGGCATGAGTGTGTGCTGGGCGAGTGTGTGCTGGGTGTGACGGCATGAGTGTGTGCTGGGCGAGT
>NW_003852534.1:1889565-1901912 GCF_000181295.1 Otolemur garnettii | reverse complement strand
GTGTGCTGGGCGAGTGTGTGCTGGGCAGGAAGGCATGAGTGTGTGCTGGGTAGGAAGGCATGAGTGTGTGCTGGGTGAGTGTTTGCTGGGCGGGATGGCATGAGCGTGTGCCGGTCGAGTGTGAGCTGGCCAGGAAGGCATGAGTGTGTACTGGGTGAGTGTGTGCTGGGCAGAGACCTTCCCCTGCCGCCCTCCTCCCCAGGGCAGGGCCTCGGCTCTGGGGCTTCCTCCTCTTCTCCCCCTGCCCTCATCTTCCTCATCACCCCTGTTTCTCAACAGTGTCCAAGCACATGAGTTCACCTCCTTCCTGCCTCCCGAGTCCCCCAGTGGATGATTCTTACAGAAGGGCTTTAGGGTCCCAACCCCAGGGGGAGGTGGGGCAGAAGCAAAGTTCCTGGGAGAAAGTTGAAAAGTCCTGAGGCCTGCGCTGTCCTCACCCTGCTTTGACTCCCTCTGGAAAGTGTCTGGGGCTACAGCGGACACCCTAAACCCTGTGCCAGGTCCCCCACACTTGTCACTTGATAGGCAGAGATAGTGCTTTCACTCCTCCTGCTCCTGAGTGACCACTAGAAAGGAATCACTGTGTCCCACACCCCACCACTGGACTATGCCCTCCAGGGGCCGTTGACATTTGCCCTGAGGACTCTGAGCGTGTGTGGGCACACACACCAACACTCATGCACACACACAAACACACATGTGTACACACACAAAACCCGTATGAGCACACAGCATGCACACACATATGCATACACACTGTTTGTACCCCGAACACACACAAACACAAACACACACACACAAAGTGTGCATAATCCACATCTGGGTTTTATTGAAAAATTAGAATTCATCCAAAAGGCTAAAGGTGTCTCCTCTGACTCCCGTCTAGAGACAGTATGGATTATCTGTCTGTCCCCTGCCTCTTCCCCCAGAACCCATCCTAACCTGCCTTCTCCTTCGACTGCTATGGGAGTCCCCCCGACCTGAGAAACCCAGCTGAACTGCTGCCCTCCTTCCTGCTTACACAGACAGCAGGCTTTTCTCTTTCCCTCCTGGTTGTTCTCTGCACCTGTATCTTTTCCCATAGACATCGTTGTGCATTAAATCTGCTCTAGATGGTAATGAAAGCCATCTGCCCACAGCACAGCCGGCCCTGACCGGACACAGAGAAAACACAGCACCCAGTAAAGGGCCTGACGGAGACTGGCAAAAATCCTGTAACGTTCCCTAAGGGCCACCTGGGAGCTTATTCGGTGCCTGGTTCTATAAAGGCATTGCAGGGGTCACAGGTACAGATAAATCTGCTCCTTTGTCCTGTGAAGGTCAGCGCTGACAGGCTGGGCACTGCACACTCACATACCTGCAGCCCAGACAGCCCGTGGCTGAGGCAGAGCCTGCCACAGGGGAGGGATGAGTCTGGTGGGTCCAAGTGATAGGTCGGAGGATGATGGCTCCCACCCCAAAGGTCCATCTCCTCCTCCATGGAACCTGTGAATGTTACCTTGTCTGGGAAAGGGGACTTCATGGTTGTGCTAAAAAGCATCAGGTGAGAGATTCTCCTGATTACGCAGGGGGCCTGCTGCAATCCTAGGGTCCTTACAGGGGAGGCAAGAGCATCAGATGAGCCCTGGGAGAGAAGACTCTGAGATGCTGCTGGAGGATGAGGTTTTGAAGGTGGAGGATGGCACCAGGAGCTGAGGCAGGAGAGAGACCTGTGAGCCAGAGAGGGCAGGAAAATGCCCTCTGCCGGGAGCCTCGGGAGGACGGCAGTGCCTTGGTTCTAACCCACTGACATTCAGTTGGGGCTTCTACCTTCCACAGCCACGAATAAGAATTTTGTGCTGTTTTGACCTCGGAGTGTATGGATATTTGCTCCAGCGGCTGCAGGAGGTTGATGCAGTGGCCAAGGGGGCAGGGCAGAGGCCCAGGGCATCCTACAGGATGGGGCCCCGTGACCCAGGACCAGGGCACCCTATAGGATGGGGCCCCGTGACCCAGGACCAGGGCACCCTACAGGATGGGGCCCCGTGACCCAGGACCAAGGCACTGGGGGAAGGAGATGCAGCTGGAAGAAAATGGAGGCTGAGTCATAATGGTCCTGGAGGGAGGGGCAGAGTGGGCTTTGCCTCCTGCAGGGAATAAGAGGCCGCGGGGAGTGTCAGGAGAGCACGGAGGGCCTGGTGTGCAGCTCAGGAGACCACCCTGCAGCCCGAGGACATTGATACACAGGGCAGGAAGACACAGTGGCCCTGTGGAGACCAGCAGGAAGTGGCTGGAGAGGAGAAAGAGGGTCGGAGAAAGGGCTGCACAGAGGACAGAGGAGGGAAGACGGAGTAAAGTGGAGTAACAGAATCACAGGTACACAGGCGTCGAGCAGGACCACAGCTCCAGAGTGTCCACGGGGTAGAGGACACAGCTCCAGAGCGTCCACGGGGTAGAGGACAGAGGAGGGAAGATGGAGTAAAGTGGAGTAACAGACTCACAGGTGCGCAGGCGTCGAGCGGGACCACAGCTCCAACGGGTCCACGGGGTAGAGGACAGAGCTCCAGAGTGTCCACGGGGTAGAGGACAGAGCAGGGAAGACGGAGTAAAGTGGAGTAACAGACTCACAGGTGCACAGGTGTCCAGCAGGACCACAGCTCCAGAGTGTCCACGGGGTAGAGGACAGAGGAGGGAAGACGGAGTAAAGTGGAGTAACAGACTCACAGGTGCACAGGCGTCCAGCGGGACCACAGCTCCAGAGTGTCCACGGGGTAGAGGACAGAGCTCCAGAGTGTCCACGGGGTAGAGGACAGAGGAGGGAAGATGGAGTAAAGTGGAGTAACAGACTCACAGGTGCACAGGCGTCCAGCGGGACCACAGCTCCAGAGTGTCCATGGGGTAGAGGACAGAGGAGGGAAGACGGAGTAAAGTGGAGTAACAGACTCACAGGTGGGCAGGTGTCCAGCGGGACCACAGCTCCAGAGTGTCCACGGGGTAGAGGACAGAGGAGGGAAGATGGAGTAAAGTGGAGTAACAGACTCACAGGTGCGCAGGCGTCAAGTGGGACCACAGCTCCAGAGTGTCCACGGGGTAGAGGACAGAGCTCCAGAGTGTCCACGGGGTAGAGGACAGAGGAGGGAAGACGGAGTAAAGTGGAGTAACAGACTCACAGGTGTGCAGGCGTCGAGTGGGACCACAGCTCCAACGGGTCCACGGGATCCAGACCAGGCCAGATCTGGTCACTCTAGTTCAGTGGTTCTCAAAGGTCGTAATCCCTTTGGACTGTATTAAAGGTCTGTGGCATTAGGAATGTTGAGAACCACTGCTCTAGCTGGACATGCATCCATGTGAAGGGGGGGTGCACTGTCTACCTGGACTCTCGGGCGCGGAAAGGAGGACGCAGTTGATGGCACATTGTGGAACCAAGGAGTCCGTCTGCCTGTGGCCCAACCCAATCAACAGAGAAACAGATAAGAGAGCAACAGCTTCACTTTTACTTAGAGAAAAGCCAGCAATTCCAGAGAGCAGTGGGGACAACTCCCCAAAGAACTGCTGTGCCCTCCTGTCTCCCTTTGTTACTCTGACATCTCACAGTGGGCAGTGGCAAACTCACCATTGTAGTACACGTCAAACAGTGTCCCCCTCACAGGGTACGACGTCACACATCTTACCATCTTAAACTGCTTCTATCTTCAAAGCTTTTTTGGCCATATTCATGCTAGACTAAGTTAATAGTACTTCACTGGGTGCACAGAGTGCCCGGGTCCTTGACCAGCACCACCACGGAGTCCAGTTCCCCAACTTTTGTTCCATGACAGTAGCCTTGAGAGTAAATGCACAATCTCCAGATGTCGGCACAGAGGCTCAGCCAGCCGTGTTAGGGCTTGACTGGTAGCACCCTGCAGGAAATGGCCATTCAGGTAGAGGTAACAGCGAGGGGGCATGGGGCCAAGAATCTCAGAAGAAGGGTGTGGGTGTGAGATGTAGAACATTCTCAAGCACAGCAGGGGCTGAAGGTAAAACATAGATGGAACATGGGCAGAGACCATGAAGTGCAGGTGGCTGACCTCCCAAAGGAAGGGACGGGTTTTCTAGAAGAGGGGAGGGGACAAGGAAACAGCAGCTGGACACAGCCTGGGGCAAATGGAGTAGCCCAGTCTTGGAATCACCTTCTTGTCCTCTGCTTGAGTCTAGTGACTCCTCAATTCCGTGTTTGACAATACTCAGGAATGAGGATTTGCAGACATGAGAGTGGCTGCCCTGTTCTCCGAGTAGTGTCAGTCACTGTCCACTTCTAGGGGCTGTCCATTACTGAATACATTCATCTTGTCCACAGGTGTTAATTGGGGCTGACGTGTGCACGGTGTCCATGAGCTGAAAAGACACAGTATCTCCTTCCTTCCTGGGTGTCTCAGTCTCCTAGTAAAGAGGGTCTAAGGCTTCTCCCCAGTATTTTCCCCCTTATTCCTTTTGTAAAACCTCAACTTCTTAGCTGTGTGTAGCCATCAAAAACAAGATTATAGTTCCCTGCTTCCGTTGTAACTGAGAGTGACCACAGGAATAAGGTCTGATAGAACAGGCATGACAAAAAGGGTCAAATTCAAATTCTAGAAGCTGCATTTTAAAGCAAGAAGGCATCTACATTTCAGTTCCCTTCCTGACTGCCTGTGGCCGGAATCTGTGTACAATGGCAGGAGCTCCAGCAGCTTTATTGGAGCTTGAGCTGTACTGTGTGCAGAAATGTCAGAGCATCAAAAGGGCAAGAACCCGAGTCCCTAGTGTTTATGTAGCTGTCACACCAGGCCCGACTGCTTGTCGCTGAACTTACTTTATTTGAGGTAAAAATAATACTCTGTCTTATTTAAGACCTTGCTGTTTTCAGCATTCTGTTATTCACTCTGCTGAAATTATCAAAAATAATGTGGAGAGACAGAAAATAATCATATTATTATGAATTGGAACAAGTGATCTGAAGGAAACGAAGATCACACAGTGAAAGAGACATAATGGATGGAAGAAAAGGAGTCGCTCAGAGAAGGTTGTCAGGGAAGATGTCACAGAAATTAGATCTTAAAGAGGAGAAGCAGTGAGAGCTGAAAAGATGGCTCACACATGAGTCATGGTGTGGATTACAGCTGTCAGGGTTTCTGTTAATAAACATAATAATACACCCCTCTAAGGGTGTATAGAACCTTGCAAGAGGCGATAATCGGTGTAAGCTTGCCCACCCTCTCAAGGAGGTGCACTCAGCCCCCAGAACCAACTTGTAGGAAGGGCAGGTGAGGCCACCAGGTTTGCTGAGAGTTCACTTTCCTTCTCTCAACTCAGCTTTTTAAGGGGCTGGTGCCATAGCCCCTGGCCACATGCTGCCCTGCAATTTCAATCTTCAGACCAGCAAGAGAACAGCTTCTCTTTGTCTCAACTTAACCCCCCCCCCCAGAATGGTGTATGAATTATATCTCAATTTATTTAAAGTCCCCAAGGATTTTTCAAACGGTGTCCTTCTGGGGGCCCCTGTGGGTGACATGAGAAGCAGGGGAGGCCCAAACCTAGCAGGTGCATAGAGAGGAAAGAGTGTGGTGGGGAGGAGGTGCTAGAAGTCTGTGAGAGCCCCCAGACCATGGCTCTACTCACATCTGTTCTGCAGGACATTCATGCAAGGCTCAGGACTCAGAAATGCCCAAGTCTGAGTCTCTCTGCTCTGATATACCAGCCTCTGGAGCCTGGTGAAACGAGACCGTGTATGCACCCACATGATGTAGTCATAGCACATGGAAAATGATTAATAAATCTTGTGTTTTTAACAACCATAGAAATAGGTCTTATGAAACATCATTTTACAAAAAAGGTAAGTGAACCTCAGGGAGGTCCTCACAGAGAGCACACTACTGAAAGGGGTTCAAATCTAGCTCTGATTTCAAAACTGTTCAGCAGCACCCCTTGTACCCTCTCAGCACCCCCGGAAGCTGTGTGGGTGTGACAAGAGCTATGCTTCTGTCACATCCTCTCCAACGCCTTAATTAAAGCTTTTTGTGCTAATCTTTCCCTAACTTTCAAATTCAAGGGTCATTCATGCCTCTTCAACAATAGAAATTCAACATTTTTTCCAAAGTAAACAATAATTTCCAACTTATAATTTGATTAAATAAACTAAACTTACAGAAAACTTGCATTCCATATTAATACAAGGATTATCCATTCAACAATTTCCTGAGTACCTTTTATGACAGATTAGGCTTTGCACCAGACTCATGTGACATAATGTAAACCCACCAGGTTCTCTACACTAGCACCTCATAACAAGACTTCTGTTCACATTCTATCTGTGTGACTTTGGGCAAGTCATAGAGCTTTAAATTCCTGGTTTCTTCATTGGTGAAAACACAAACAAAAGGAACCTGTCTGCGTGTATCAGTCAGGATAGGGTAACTGCTAAAACGAATCTCCCAATTTTAGTGGCTTAGCACTGTTACAGTTTGTTTCTCACCAGGGCCAGGTAGGAACTGAGGCAAGTGGGTGCCCTGGACAGAATTAAGTAGAGGTCCCCTGCCCTTGCTGGGCCCTGAGAGGGACTGCTGCTTGTACTGTGCACCTAGATGCCTCCCTTAGCCCCCTGTCCCTGCTGTTTCTCTTTGGTCAAGTAGGCTCTGTGGTGTGCTGCCATTCAGGGTCCCAGGATCCTTCCATCTTGTGGCTCCTCCTGTTTTATTCAGAGGGCACTCTAGCCAGACAGCACATGCAGGGAGAAAGCACACGAGAGCTTTGCAGGTCTGGGCCTGGAGGAGGCCCCTGGTCCCAGCTCACCCTCCTTGACCAGATCCCTGTCTTTTAGCCACAAGGAGCTGGAAATAAGAGTCTAGCTGTGCACCCATAAAAGGGAGACAAGTGTGGGTACTGGGGAACCTTGTGGCCTCCAACTCAAGCCCTTTCTCACAGGGTGGCACAGAAACGCTCCAGATAAAGTGTGGAAGGATCTTGCAAACCCTATAGCTTTTGCCATGCAGATGCTGCTCCTGGTGTCCTCTGGACAGGGAACAGGATGGAGAGCACTAGAGGATAGCTCAGTGGCAATCTGTGAGCACATGGGGTGGGGAAGGTAGAGATTAGACTAGGTTTTCTGGAGGCGGTGAACAGAAAGGAGACTAGGGGGTGATAGGTGGAGAGAGTGGCCACTCTAGGAGGGGGCATGGTAGTGACAAGAGCTGGACACACATGGTGCAGAATCAGAGCTTGAGATGGGAGCACATGGCCTGGCCAATCCTGGGGTCACTAACATGGCTCCACCTATTCTCTGCCAGCCTGGATCTCAGGGGCATTCAGCTTATGTTTCCTATTTCCTCTCATCAGGCAGGAGTCCCTTTGCAAGATGGAAAGGCAGCCTGCTGGAGAATAGCCAGAGCCTCTGGCCCATAAGAGGGGACACATGGGGCAGCATGCCCCTGTGTCTGCAGCCGTCATTGCTGCTGTGTGCTCTGTCACAAGTGGGAGCACAACACTGACGGTAAGATCAAGGATGCCATTTGCTCATGCTCTGCCTCAAGGCATGCTGGGGCCTCCGTTGACGTGTGGCCAGGGACAGATATCTGTGGGGAGCTCTGGAACCCACAGTCCCTTTGCTGGGACTAGCTTTTCTGAGTTGGACAGAAAAGCTGGACAGGTGGAAATAGCCACCAACAAAGTGTCCACATAGCTTGAGGAGGCCCCCAGCCTGGCTGCAGAAACCTGCCCCTCCAGGAAGTAAGGTGGCCAAGGTGGGCTGCCATTGGCCCAGTAAGGTCATCTAGCTGGACCTGCTTTCTATGACCAGAGCTGCCTGAGAGTTTCCTGATGCTTACGCCCTGGGAGAAGCTGAGTCTAACCCCTGTGACAGAGGGAGGGGAGGGTGCAGCAGCCACTAGAGAGGCTCAGAGTGTTGGCCCAGGAGCTGTGGGCATTCGGGGGTGTCGAGGAGAGGTCTAGCAGCCCAGTGTGGGGTGAGGTGCTGGGCTGAAGCAGCATGCTCAAGGCCTTCTGTCCCTTCTCTGCGACTTCCCAGACCCACACACTGCCCCCTCTGCTCCAAGTTGCTCCGGAAACACCCGTGTCTCTGAAACACTGTGGCCACCAGGCCTCCCAGGGGGCAGGAACATGGAGTAGGGCAGGTCGATGGTAAGAGGGCAGGTTGTTGCCCAACAGTGGTGGATGCACCCAGCAGCCTCTGCCACCTTACATCATGTCTTCCTGGACACATGCACTAACTTTTACATGTTTCCTAATGCAGTTTACAAGTCTGAGCAAAAGAAAAAGTGTTACACAATGTTAGAACAAGGCTCACGTGAGACCACCTGCGTGTAAGGGTGTCTTAGGAGGGACCTGCTTTCAAATATTATCACTGGCTGGGCTCAACTGCATATAAATTCAGATGCTGAAATGAGGAGAAATACAACATAATAACTATTAAGAATTATCTCTGCAACTGTTCAGAAAATACTTCAGAATTTTCTTCCATTATACCTTATTTTTAAGGCATTACATCAGAAACTAACATGCTATAGTTTCTCTCTCTCTTTCTCACCCTCTTTTCTTACTAAGTTTTCCAACAGACCAAGCTTCCTGGTATATCTCTGGATTTTCCAGACAGTCAGTCATTAGTTTAACTTCAAGACGCGGATCAGTGATTCAGTCCCCATGTAACAGTCACTCACTGTAAAAGGCAAAGCTCTCTCAAGTTCCTTCTGGTTTTGCAGGACTGCAGGGTTAGGTTTGCCCCTCCCTTCAGGGAGATGGAAGAACGTGAACTTCAGTGAAGCAGCTTGGTGCTAGGCCAGGGAAAAGCTACGTGCAGGTGACCTCGGGGAAGCAGAAAGCAGAAGCAATTCCTGGGAGCAGAGGCCGCCCTGATGGTGGCCTGACCCCTGCCTTGGGCCGGGGTTCTCCCATGGGGCAGAATCGTTGCACAGAACTTCAACTCCAACAAGGCTTCTGCTTCCCAGACACAGCATGGCCAAAAGGAGATGGTTCCTGTGACTGCCCCCAGCACAGACCACCAAGCCCTCCATTCAAAGCACAGTCGCCCATGCCCCTCTCCTGCTGACACAGAAGTGTCCACCTCACTCTTTGGCTCCTGTCTCTTGGCTAAGGGTCACACTAAGGTACCAATTCACCCCTGACCCCTGCTTCCCGGCTGCAGCTGACCTCCCCAAGTGATCCCCCCAGCCTGCCCCCACCCATCTCCCTCTAACCTCCCAGAGTGACCCCCCCCCGCCTGACCCTGCCTGCCTTCCTCCTGATGAGACCTGTAAGGTCCCCACTAAGTGCTCCTCCCTCCACGCAGCCACAGAGAGACAGCACTTGAAAACAGCTCACCCTTCAAACCTGTGGTGCATCCGGGTGTAGCTGGGACCTGCATTGTGTCCTGGGGGGCAGGAAGGGCTCCCAGTAGCTGCTGCTGTCCTTGGCGTGGCCCTGTGTCCCTCCCAGGCTCTGTTCCCATCCTTATGGTGCCCCTGATTCCCGCCTTCCTGCCTCTTTCCCTCAGAAGGGCCTGGAGATGGGACACTGGGCCCAGCAGAAAGATCCAGGACCCCTCCCCACCCTCAAAATCCTTAGCACAGTCACATCTGCAAAGTCCCCTTTGCCATGTAGGTGACATACGGGCTCCATGGATCAGTGGTGGACATCTCTGGGGACAGCATTCCTTCTCCAGTGCAGACACAAGTTAACTCTTACTGTAAAGGCGATGCCCAGGATACCCCTGCCTGGGCACCAACCCTGTTACACAGCCTTGACCTCATTTTTCTTTCCCAAACTGTCAAGGAATCCTGGAATTTACAATTCAGGAAAGGATAAAGCAGAACCCACCACACCAGGCTCTGGTCACTCCTGCTGGGCCAGAAGGAGGATGGGGACAGGCTGCACTGGGTGGGGCCTTCCTGCTCCCTAGGCCGCCACTCCACTCACTGTGCCATCTGCTGCTGGCCATGGCAGGCAGGTCTCTGGAAGCCCCTCAACATCATGACATTGAGTTCTCTGTGACCCAGGACCATCAGTGACCTGCTCAAGGTCGCTCAAGGTCAGTGAGCCTGGTGTGAGATCCCACTGGGACTGTGGCTTCCCAGGAGAGGAGTCACGAAAGGCTTCAGGGTTGGTGCCCAGAATTCTGGATTCCCCTCTCCTGCTGTGACAGGTGATCCTGGAGACACCACAGCTGTGGGCTGGGTGGAGCTCCCTGTGTTTGGATCCCGTCCCCACCTTGCCCAGGCTGGTCATTTGGGAGGAGTAAGTGGACTGAGGCAGGTGGAGCCCTGTCTGAGAGGTCTCTGACTCCCCGAGCCGGGGCAGATGCAGCCCCCTCCCTTCCGCAGACACCTGCTCCCCACGCCTCTGGCGGCTTAGGGGTGAAGCTGACACTGCTGAGGAAAAGTGTTTCCTCTCCATCTGCAGGTTTCTGCTTCTCCCCACCCCGAACAGCTCAAGTAGGCTATGACCTCGGCAAGCACCCTTGAGAAGCTCTCCAGGCGCCTTGAGAAATTGCGCGCAAGGTGTGCTGCGCCTCAGGATCTATTATTCATGCACGCGCGTCAGAGCGAGCGCAGTAATTTAGAGTCGCTGGGAGAGCTGTTCTGCAGCAACCATAAACCACGCTCCTCGTGCTGGGGGGGGGGGAGGAGAATCGCCTTCCCAGTGCTGAAATCAGGGTCCTGCCGGTGCGCAGGGCAGCCGGGACCACCGTGCCCTCCAGGGAGAGCTGGCAGGTCCCGCACAGGGCCAGCCACCCCCTGGGAGCCCTCCGCAGCTCCCGGCTTTCTGACTGTGAAATGAGTCTCCCGGAAGGGTCCTCGCAGCTGGACTCCCAGCCCAACCCTCCTGACTCTGGCGACTGCCATCCCAGCTTTCATCTTCCACAGGTTATCTCGAGAGGCATGTCAGGGGCCATCTTCTACCTCTCAAGAACCAGAAGCCATTGTTCACGGCACGTGGCACTTTGGGGCACAGATGCATTTTATCTGTATATGTACTCTATCTTCATAGCACTCATTTTTTAAAAAAGCATAGCTTTTATTTCTTCAAAAGACTGTAATACATACATAAGTGCAGACTTTCTCAGTAGACAGCACCAAGATGGCAGTTGAACAGCTACTAACATACATGCTCACTAAAGAAATTAGCATCCGTTTTTAGATGCTGAAAGCCTGGTTAGGAGAAAGCACCTGGAGGAAGGTGGGGTCAGTGCTAGGGTCTGACTCCCCTTTTGCTGTGTGGACACGACAACCCCGGAGGGCTACGTCCCTCTCCAGTGCTGCTACGTCCCACTCCAGTGCTGCTACGTCCCTATCCCGTGCTGCTACGTCCCTATCCCGTGCTGCTACGTCCCTATCCCATGCTGCTACGTCCCTCTCCAGTGCTGCTACGTCCCTCTCCGGTGCTGCTGCGTCCCTATCCCGTGCTGCTACGTCCCTATCCCATGCTGCTACGTCCCACTCCAGTGCTGCTACGTCCCTATCCCGTGCTGCTACGTCCCTATCCCATGCTGCTACGTCCCACTCCAGTGCTGCTACGTCCCTATCCAGTGCTGCTACGTCCCTCTCCGGTGCTGCTGCGTCCCTATCCCGTGCTGCTACGTCCCTCTCCGGTGCTGCTGCGTCCCTCTCCGGTGCTGCTGCGTCCCTCTCCGGTGCTGCAGGCACAGCCTCATTTCTATCCCCCCCCAACCTCAGTTTCTCTGCAGAAAATGGGCAGCGCCACTCTTCACAGAGCAGCCCCAGTGTGCAGGGCCTGAGCACTGGAGCCCGTGCACCACGGCCCCCAGGCTTCCGGGCCCCCTTCCATCAGCTCAGCCTCATCTCCTCTGCCCCCTGGGACCTGGACTCGGTGCTCTCTCTCCTGTGTTCACTGCTGCCCACTGGTGACAGGAGTTTCTGCGTAAGTGCAGACCCAGGATGAGTGACACCTGGCCTGAATAGTTAGCGTCCCAGCGGGTCATCGACACCTCGTGAGGTCACAGGTGGAGTCAGGACTTCCGTCACCGGCCCTGCTGCACTCCTGCCTTGGAAACGTGTCCCCTTCACTGTCCCACGGGGCCAGGTGACAGCCCACACCTCCTCTCTTGCTTTCCCAGCCTTCTCTGTCCTGGCTATGAAAAAAAAAAAGACAGAAAGAAAGAAAAGAAAAAAGTTAAATAACCCATCAGGCTGCACAACTTCCTGAGTGTACTAAATGCCACCGAATTGTTCATCTTAGAATGGTTGATTTTATATGCTGGGGATTTCACCCCAATAAAACAAACAACAACCTGTCATATAAAGCTGCCTTCTGGAATCCTGAGGCCTTTAAAGCTGTGTCGGACTTGTGAGGTCATCTTTCATCCACACCCCTTCTGAGGTCATCTT
>NW_003852534.1:1880188-1888603 GCF_000181295.1 Otolemur garnettii | reverse complement strand
GCCCCTTCTGAGGTCATCTTTCATCCACGCCCCTTTTGCAGGTGGACAAACAGAAGCCTCCCTCTAATCATGTGCCCCATTCAGGATTCTGTCCCATCTTCCCATCTGAACTTCCCTATTCCTTCAGGTGGAGGTTGAATTCTCCCAAACCAGGGGCTCGTGGCAGGGAGCACAAAGAGCAGAAATCAGGGTGGAGAGATGGTGGACCGATTAGATGGAGGACGGGGAGGGAAGCAGACAGCCTGCTGGGGCTGGACACAGGTGTGGATGGCTCTGTGTGTGAGGTGGGGCTTCTCCCACTGCTTCTGAAGCCTCCAGCCTCCTCACAGATGTGGTGGCCCTGCCATGTCTGACAGGCACCTCCAAGGGCAGTGGCCCTGCCTCTGGTTACGCCCTGGAGACTGAAGCTGAAACAGACTCATGGATGCCACAGCCTTGGCCCAGCACTGGCCCAACCACCTCCCTGAGAGCTTCCTGCATTCTCTGGGACACAGTTGGCAGAATGTGCAGAGTAAGGAGAAGCCGTTCCAAGTGGGGCTGGAGCACTGGTGTGGAAGCTCCTTGTGGAAGGAGATACTTGCCTCATGCTATGAGGCCCCCTCCCTGCTCCAGACTCCTGAGCTGACCTTTCTGTCCTGTGATGTGAATTGACATTCTCGGTCTGTGTCCAGTGATGGCTTGTCTCTTCAGTGGGTTTCTGTCACAGAAAGACTCTTGGGCAGTCCCCTAAGAAGAAGACCCCTGCTCAGGTAGTTCTTGAAACTTGCTTCTTACACATAAAATACAGCAAAGAGATGAGATTGTGCTGCACTTTGTAACAAAGATGCAGGAATTTTTTGAATATAAGTAAGCTCACAAATCAGTTCAGTTTAAGTAAATCAGTTTACACTGGGTGGGCCTGGTCTGAGCAGGTGAGCTGTAAATGTTCCCAGAGCCCTCTGTTCAGTGACACATTCAAAAGAAGGTGGGGGCCCTCCTTCCAGCCTGGGCTGGGAGCAGCAGAGTCACCTGCTGCTGGCCCTGAAGAACTGAGTGGCCACCCCTAGGAGGGTCCCTGTGGTGCTGAGAGCAGCGCCTGTCCGGCAGGCACAGGATGGCAGGACCCCCCTTCCTATAGTCATGAGGCTCTGAGTTCTAACAAGCACAGGTGTGCTTCCAGGGCACAGAGCATTGGGAGGGACTCTGAGGTCTCTGAGCAAGTATCCACCAACTGCCAACCATGACAAGGTTCCCAACACAGGCAGACTGTGTGATGCTGAATGAACACTGGGCTCAGCTACTAAGTTTGTGGCAATTTGAGACACAGCAGTAGATGGCTGGGACACTTTTTAAAAGGTATTTCTTTGGGGGCAGCTCCTGTGGCTCAAAGGAGTAGGGCACTGGCCCCATATGCCGGAGGTGGCAGGTTCAAACCCAGCCCTGGTCAAAAAAAAAAAAAGTATTTATTTTTGGTGACATTTATTATTCATTGTCCTAAAAACCAGAGTACTAACACCTGTCAAGACTTCTCACCAGCTCCTTCCTGAATTTACGCTGTTACGCGAGTCACAGACCAATATGAGCAGTTTCTCCTCTCCCCTCTAAAGATGGGCAGAAGCCCAAAGGCCCAGACTAACCCCCAGGGCAGCCTGCACACCCCTGTGGGGTCCTTTGTTGGTGCTGCTGTAGATGTGGGCAGCCCAGACCAGACGTCCTCTTTGAGGCCTCAAATATTAATTTTTATTATAAAACAAATATGCCAACATTTAGCTACTCCTATTTCTTCCATTTTCTTGGGGGGAGTAAAAAAGGCCTCTCTGAGCATAGACACAGGCCCCATGAACGGAAGATAATAAAGCAGAAACAACCGGGGCTTAAAAGCAATTCTGGGAGCAGCAGTTACAGGCAGGGGAGCCTGTCAGGGGAGAGGCAGGCACTGATTTTTGTCAGATAGAGAGACAGAGGGAGACACGGGATGGAGGGAACATGGAGGACACAGGACCCCACCATCAGCTCAGAGCTGGGAGCAGGTGCCCAGGACAGGGTGGAGGGAGGAGAGACTGAGCAGCATCACATGAGAACTAGGTGCTACATGCACACCACACCTCTGCTCACCACAGCCGAGAGGTGGGAACAGCCCCCGTGCCCTCACATGACCCAGTGGACACCATTTAGCCTTAGTGCAGAGGAAGGTCCCGTTCTTTGCCACAACTTGGATGATACTGAAGGGTGTTATGCTGAGTGGGATGGGCCAGGCACAATCAGAAGCTTCCTGGACAATCTTACTCATGGAACCTGGAACAGTCAAACCCACAGAAGGGCAGAGTCGGCCACCAGGGGCTGGGGGGCAGATGTGCTCTAAGGGTTTGACTTGGAGCTCTAAGGTGAGTAAGTGCTGGACGTGGAATACGCAGCAGGAGGGCTGCAGGGTGTGCTGGTGTGACAGTCACCACCAGACAGCCGTGCCCACCACCACGCACACCCCGAGTACAGGCGGACTTATCTGCACATTGGATATTTAAATGTTTTTAAGTTGCCTCTTGTAGACGGAAAAAAACTATTAGGGCCAAGTCACAGAATGAGAATTTTTAAAAGTAAAAGTAACAGGACAAAAATGAGTAGGAAAAGTAGTTTTGGTGTTGCTGCAATTGTCAAGGGGGTCTTCCTCATAAAATCTTCTCCCAGGTTGATCCTGTCAAGAGTTTTCCATATACTTCCTTCTAGAATTTTTGTTGTTTTGTATCTTAAATTTAAATCTTTTACCCAGCAAGATTCAATTTTTGCGGATGGTGAGAATTGCAGGTCCAATTTCAGTCTTCTGGATGGATGTGGCTAACCAGTTCTCCCAGCACCATGATTAAACTAAAAAGCTTCTGCACAGCTAAAGGTACCACCACTACAGCAAACAGACAACCTTCAGAATGGGAGGAGATTTTTGCATGTTATGAATCTTACAAAGGCCTGATAACTAGAATCTACATAGAACTTAAATTAATCAAGAAAAGAACAAACAATCCTATTTATAAGTAGGCAAGAGACTTGAGCAGAAACTTGAGGATGACAGATGAATGTCTAAGAAACACATGAAAAAATGCTCATCATCCTTAATCATCAGAAAAATGCAAATCCAAGCACCCTGCGATATCACCTAAACCCAGTGAGATTAGGCCACATTTAAAAATCCCAAATCTACAGATGCTGGCCAGGAGTGGAGAGAAGGGAACGTTTTACACTGCTGGTGGAACTACAAACTAATACAACCACTATAGAAAGTACGGAGAGTCCTCAAGGAACTAAAAGTCGGTCTTCCTTTTGATCCGCAATTTCATTACTAGGTATCTGTCTAGAAGAAAAACTTCATTTTACCACAAGGACATCGACCTTAGAATGTTTATTGCAGCTCAATTTGCAATTGCCAAGACATGGAATCAACCGAAGTGCCCATTAACCCATGACCTGATAAACAATCTGTATATATATATACTGTGGAGTACTATTCAGCCATAAAGGAGACTTTACATCTTTTGTATTGAGCTGGATGGAGTTGAAACACATTCTTCTTAGTAAAGTATCACAAGAATGGAAAACCAAGTATCCAGGGTACTCAATACTAATATGAAACCTACAAGCCCACACAAGAGAAAAACACAAGTTTAGTCAAGTGGGGGAGGGGAGGAGGGAGAGGATGGTCGACTCTGGCCTCACGGGCACAATGTCAAGGTGTTCAGCACGTCCTGGGTGAAGGGCTCACCTGCAACTTGACCTTCACCTTAAAAATGAATACAATGTAACCTAAACATTTGTACCCTCATATTAATCTAAAATATATTTTTAAAAGCTTTAAAATTAAAAAAAAAAAAAAAGAAAACAAAGGATCCACTTCAGGCTAGCAAGAAACATCTGGAGAATACTCTGACCTTGATTATAATCAAATAAAAGACGGGATTCAGCGGGGAAAAAGAAAGTAGTTTTAGAAAGAAAATTTGGCAGGTCCGTGGGATGTGAGCAGGTGGAGAAGGAAATGAAGATGAGGAGGGTCTCTTGTGTCTGGGCAAATTCAGGGGCCTGTAGCTGGGGAGGGTGGCCTGCAGGAGGTGGAGGGCTGGGCCCCCTGGATGATCCCCCCCCCACCCCCCGGCTGACCCTCCTCCCCCACCCCATAACTGACGATCCTGGCCTGTGGGCAGGAGCGTCAGGACCAGGACGACGCAGAGACTCAACTTCCTTCCTTCCTTTCTCTGAGTAAGATGCTGAATGCCTGATGGATCCTTCCAAGGTCATGCAGCAAATTAGTAGCCAAGTCAGGACTAGTCCACAGAAATGAAGGTCACAGGACCCTGAGAAGTCACCTTGCCTGAGGCCTCTTCCAAGGGAGGCCTGGCCCCGCTCTTTCCACAACCCCTTGTGCTGTCATCCCTGCCAAAGACAATTAAGTACATTCCTTTTGTGACCAGACGATTCTGAATTCTTCACCAGATTTCTGTCTCTTTATCTGTTTGCTTTTCCTGAGTATCCCCCCCACCCCAGTGCTCAGCCCGGCCTCCTGGGAGGGTGTCGGGGGAGGGGTGCTCAGGGCAGCTCTCCAGGAGATAACAAATTCCACGTGCATCTGTGTGTGCTGGCCGGGTTCCTCCAGATGCTTTATCAAAACCTTGTGAACTTTTCTCCTGGTTCTTTATCAAAGACTGAAGAAAGGCAGTCTATTTGCATGTTAAGATGAGGAAAAAGAACAACCATTTTAAAAGATAAGAGCTGGAATTTATAAGCCTTTACAAACTGTTATTTCTTTCACTAAGAGAAAGTAAAACCGGGAGATAGTAAGGAGAGACAGTGGTACTGCAGATAACATCATTTAGAGGGTTTTGAAACCTGGTATAATTTATCATTATATAAGATGCTTTGGTCGGCAAGATCAAAAGCGCCTGGCGTTATCTGTCTACACACAGCCAATTGAATTGCCTCTTCAGAGGCCCAGACAAACATTTCATTAGTTACCATTCATCAGTAAATTGGGATGAAACACCAAAACACTTCTTCTCTAAAAAAGCTGGATTGCATTTCCTACATATGGTGCTTTAAAAAATAATCATTTATATTGCACTTTTCTTTCAAGTGTTCAAACGATGCTGCTTCCCAAATATTTGCATCGTCTCGGTGACCCTCTTTCTCAGTCACGAGCATTATTCTCTTCCTTTATTAAGGGGGTAAGGGAGAGATACAAACCCGTCCAACACATGAAGTCAGCCTGAATTTAGCCGAGAAAACTGTGATGCTAAGGGAGAAGCCAGCAAATTCGGGCAACTGAGGTTGGCCGGTGTTTGACCAGAGTGATTTGCTAATCTCCAGTAAAAAGCTAAAGAGAGTTAGGTTTATAGACAGGGTGAATTTTATGTGAACACCTGGGCCGTGTGTGGAGGACGTCCCAGAGATGGCATCGTGGGTTAAAGGACCAGGGCGGTGGTTCACTGGGAACATTGTCAGAGACTGGGAGTGGGTGACGCACAGGCTGCAGGCTTCCCATGTTCCATCCTGACCCAGCGAGGCAGAGCGGGGGACCACCCAGCCTCCCCGTTTGGCTGTCCTCTGCTTCCCCGAGTTTCATCAGCAGGAAATCACGCTCAGGATTTCTTTTTGCTGCTGAGATGGAGGAGCGGGTGGCACATACAAATGCTTCATCTGAAACATGAAGAAAAGTCAAATTAAAAAGAAAACTGTCAGTCTGCAGGCACCAGAGAGCTGCCCCAGCAACCACGTCAGGAGAAGTAAAGGTCCCAGGTAGGAGGGAGCAGGGGGCAGGCTGGGAGAAAGTCCTGGAAACCCACAGGGCACCACCTGTGCTGCACTGACACCAGCAAGGGGGTCGCTGCTCTCAGGGGTGTGGCCAGCCTTGAGGAGCCCGGATCCTGGAGAGAGGGAGGTGCAGGGTGTTCCAGCCACCTCGATGCCACAACAACATGCCACAGAGGAGATGGCTTATGGGGAACACACTCTGAAGGCTGAGCGTGAGGTCACAGAGCCGGCCGAGCCTGGTCCTGGTGAGATGTCACCTTTTTGCTGTGACCTTGGCGGGCAGGGAGAGCTGTGACATACACTCCTCTTTCTTTAAGGGCACTAATCCCATTGTACCTCACAACCCGTCTGAGCCTAATGTTTCTCAAAGACAGTCACATGGGGGTTAAGGCTTCACATATCAACATGGGTCGGTGGGGGAGGTCAACTACTCGGCCTACAATGAGAGAATTCTGTCATAAATCTGCAGTTGCCCCCCAAAGGCATTTAATAAATTCTTAAGGTGAATGGGGAAAAATCCTAGGAAGTCAAGCACAAAGCTTTGCAGTTTGGAGTTTAAAACAGTGTAGTTTTAAAATCAGCAGGAAATCACACTCAGGATTTCTTTTTGCTGCTGAGATGGAGGAGCGAGTGGCACATACAAATGCTTCATCTGGAACATGCAGAAAAGTCAAATTAAAAAGAAAACTGTCAACTGGGGTTGAACTGGACATTAAATGTCCATGGGTGTTCATGAATACTCCAAGCTGTCAGTTATAAACTTCGAGGTGAAATCCTAAAAGGAAGGAAATTAGAATTATATAAAGACTTATAGAAACTACCTCAAAACAAAGCAATCAAACAAAAACAGTGTCATAGCCACAAGTGAACTCACCGTACAAGCAGGGTGGGGGTGGGGCCAGTGGGAAGACACATCCTTTGATAGACAAGAACATCATCCCAGGTCTCTATAGATTTTCATACAAATGCCCAATATCTCACAAAAGATCACCAGGTATGACCAAGAACATCAAACATGATGAAAATAGAGAAAGAGGGTGATCCAGGTGGTCCACTGGTTGGAATTGTGATGCCTGGGGTAGGGTCCAGATGGTCCACTGACCAGGTACCAGGTGTGGACTTTCCCTCTGGCTAATATGGTCAAGCAAAGATGAGGAACTTAATCAGAAACTCTGATTCTATAAAAAGGAGTCAACTAACAATTTTATCAGTAAAAATTCAATAAACGAAGGTAAGAACTTAATAGCTAAGCTTAAAAGCAACATCCAAGTAGGATTAGATTCTATACAAGGGATCATTAGAAATATCAGGCTTACGGGACAGCACCTGTGGCTCAGAGGAGTAGGGTGCTGGCCCCATATACCAGAGGTGGGGGATTTAGACCTGGCCCTGGCCAAAAACTGCAAAAGAAAGGAAGAAAGAAAGAAATATCAGACTTAAACAGAGAGGAGGGAGACACAGGAAACAGCATCAGACACGGTGCATGGTGAGAAGTGCCCGGGAGGAGGGTGAGAAGTGCTAAAGACACACGCTGAGAATTTTCCAGAATGGATGGTCAGACTCAAGGCCTGGATATAAAAGGACTACGAATCTCAAGCAGCACAAACGTGAATTCTTATGACAACACATAACAAAACTGCTGAAATCCAAAGACTAAAAGAAGGCAGAGAAAAGGTAATCATTACCTGCAAAGGAAAACAAAAATTCTATTAGCTGACATTGAGGTCAGTGGAGTAACAACTGAACAACTGGCCACCTGGGGTTCTGCCGAGGAAGAAGTCACCCTCACGTGAAGTCAAAATAAAGACTTCCGTCCCCTAGACCAACACAGATGATAAAGAGAACTGCTGAGGAAGAAAGAAAATGATTCTAGAGAGAAACACAGAAATCCAGTAAAGGAAAAAAGTGAGAGAGAAGATAAATAAGGTAAACATGAAAAATATTAGCTCTATTAATAAGAAATAATAATACTTACAGTGGTCTGAAATAGGGAGAGATTAAAATAGATAATGATAATAACAGAACACTGGCTTTAAATCTTCTGAGGTTACACGTAGTGTCGCTGAGGAGGGCTCAGCACATTAACTTACATTAGGCTGCGATTAATTAAGGTGCATCTTATAATCTCAAGTTTGTAATCATAACTCTTGAAGAAAGAGAGATGTTCATAAAATCGACAAAATGATATAGGTAAAAACTTTAAAATACGTGCTCAAATCAAAAGAAGAAAAGTAGAGAAAAGAAACATACAACAAATAAAAACATGGAAAAAAAGGTAATAGGTTAAGTATGATCCCAAGTGAAGTAGTAATTATATTACATGCAAAAAGTATAATTATTAGAAGAATATTATTATTGGAAGGGACATGAAAGACCCCATGCTGGTTATGCATCTGTTAGCTCTGGGCTCCAACTCCAGGCTGTTTGCCTTCTCTATGAGAAAGGATCTGGGCCCATTAAAGATTTCTACTTTGCAGCCTGACATGATGTTAGCCACCGCAGAAGGGAAGGGCTTTGTTCCCTGGTTCTGGTGAGTTCCCCTAGAAAGCCCTCCAGGTGCCTAGCTTCCCTGACACCAGGCCCCTCCAGACACTCAGCTTCCCTGACACCAGGCCCCTCCAGACACTCAGCTTCCCTGACACCAGG
>NW_003852534.1:1837452-1878156 GCF_000181295.1 Otolemur garnettii | reverse complement strand
AAACTTGTCAATGACATTATAAGCAGAGAAAATTAGAGAACATTCACTCTCCTGAAATGTACATAAAATGTACAACAAACTATTTCAAAGTTTTCAGTGATATTGAAAAGCAGCACAATATCATGACCAAGCTGGGGTTACTTCAGGAATGCCAGGGCAGGTGCCAGCCAGCTTCTCTGGACATAATGGAGACATATACCCTGTTCCTTGACTATAAGACTCAGTATCATAGTGATGACAATTCTTCCAAAATTTGTCAGTAAAGTCAGTGCAATTTCAGTCAAAATTGCAATGATGTTTGTGAAAACCAACAATCTAGTAGTTAAGGGAGTACAGGAAGGCCAAGGACCAAGGAGAGCTGAGACCATTTCAACAGGGACAATATCCATTGACTCTCACCACCAGATTTCAGGACTTACTACAAAGCTGCAGTGATATGAACAGTGTGATCATGAAACAAGTCTATAAAATAGATTTTAAAAAAGAGTAGAGTCTCAAAACAGACCAGCATATTATGATCAGCCAACTTATAACAAAATTGCCTGCGTGGGAAAAACAAGTTCTTTAAAAATTGAGTCAGATAAATTGAATATTCATAAGGAAATAAAGTTACCTTTGCCTCCCGTTTCATAACATATGTAAAAAAGTTCTGAACGGGGCTTAAACTTAGAAGTGAACGTCAAAGCCACAAAACTTCTACCATATACTTCTATTTACTTCTATTACATTAATTTTAAGTAAATAATGTACTTTAATTTATAGACTAAGATGATCATGGGAAAATATCTGAACTTGTAGTGGTAAAATACTCCTTAGACAGAATCAAACAGCACTAACTTTAAAAAAAATGGATTTTACTAAATGAAAGAACTTATGTTTATCAAAAATATACCATGAATAGAGTAAAAATGCAAGCCACAGAGTCGGATAAGCTTTCATGATCGAAATATTCGCCCAGGAACTAGACTATTTTAAGAACTTTTACAATAATAATCAGTAAAGTCTTGTCAGGACACTTCACAAAAGATGGTATCCACTGGCCTATCAGCTTATAACGTGTGCTCAACATTATTACTTATCAGGAGATGAAATGAAAAGCATGAGACTCGCGGTGCCTGTGGCTCAAAGGAGTAGGGCGCTGGCCCCATATGCTGGAGGTGGCGGGTTCAAACCCAGCCCCGGCCAAAAACTGCAAAAAAAAAGAACATGAGACTCAACTGTACACACGAACACACTAAGATGAGCTAAAAAGTCCACAGGATTAAGTATCGGCTTGACCACTGGATTACACAAAGTGGAATGCGTGCATGCATTCGTGAATATTTATTAGTGCACGGGAACAGAGTTCATTATATGTGTTAATGTTCATAATACATTTAAAGGGCATATAGTACATGGTACTTACAATTAATAATAAATACATGATATTCTTTATTATAAATTTTGTACAGAAAAAAGTGATTCTTACTAGATGCTTTTATTAATATTTTTTCCAAAATACTTCATCGATTGTAACAAATGTGCCACCATGGTGGGGATAGTCAAGGGGGCTCTGTGTGGGTACGGGGGTGCTACATGGGACGTCTCTGTCTCTTCTGCTCAATTTGCTGTGAATCTAAAACTGCTCTAGAAAATAAAATCTATTTAAGACAACAAAACACTTGAACTATAGGCACACTATGGTTTTCCATTTATAAATGAATGTAATTACAATGGGATTGTTGGTGGGATGTCAGATGGCTGTGACAGTGGAGATGTGTCAGGACTGACCTGTTTGTGCTGTGTGTGACTTCTTTGCTGAATCAGATGGTAGTTTTCAGATACTGGAGGAGGATTTCCTTAATTTCTGTGCTGTTCACAAAGTGATGGCTGCAGATATAACACGCTTTTAAGTTTCAGCTGCATTACTAATACTTTTCTCTCTTGTAAGTCTAGGCAATCAGTGAAACATTACATCAAGCCCCAATTCCTAAGTTTGCCAATGTCCGTGGTGAAACTGCTCCCACTACAGCCAGTTCCATGTTGCTGACGTGGCATTGCAGAAAGAGCAGTCAGGAGAGAATGCAATAGCTCACCGTGCTTCCTGCCACAGACACCCAGCCCCGAGGGCAAGGTCATGATAAGACGCAGCCCCGAGGGCGAGGTCATGATAAGACACAGCACAATATTTGGGAACTGAGTGTCCGAAGTATTTTTTTATTTGCATTCCTTTTGCTTTAAGTATAATTTATTTGATTGTGACTTCTATAATTTAATTTTTAATGATGACTCTATGTAACAATGGCTCACCAAGTGCCTGGAAATATAACCATCAGTTCTCATGAGCTGGCAGGAGCCATCTCCATCATGTACTACGATTACCGCAAATCTCGGCCTAGCTGCATGGCACTCTCGCTGCAGCCGTCTGAGCCGCCTATTCTGACACTTGTTCTACAGACAAAAGAGGCCAATGGTTAAGGAGGGTGGGGACCTGCCGCTTTGGGGCTGCATGTGGCCTCCTGGATCCTTGATTATGGCCTTTTGACTGAATCCCAATTTTACAGAACAAATCCTTTTAAAGAAAGGACCTTTGGATTTGGTTGAGGGGCTGTGCTTGGGGATCCCCACACCCTCTATTCACTTGCCCACAGACTTTCACCACCCTGGTGATGTCCATAGAAACTATATGTGAATCACTATTACAAGATGATACTGCAGCATTCATCTGTCTGTTCAGAGGAGTGACGATATGTAACTTTTGCTCTGTGCAACATCATTTAAAACTTCCTATAATAGTTACAATGCTTTTAAATTCCTGAGCATAATGGCACCCAGACATTTCTACTTTAATCTCCTCAGCAACAAGAAGCATGAGTACCCACACACCACATGCACACCACACACATACACCACACATATACACACACATACACCACACACATACACACACTGCACACACACACCACACATACACCACACATATACACACACTACACGCACACCACACACATACACCACACATATACACACACATACACCACACACATACACACACTGCACACACACACCACACACACCACACATATACACACACTACACACACACCACACATATACACACACATACACCACACACACACACACTGCACACACACACCACACATACACCACACATATACACACACTACATGCACACCACACACACATACACCACACATATACACACACATACACCACACACATACACACACTGCACACACACACCACACATACACCACACATATACACACACAACACGCACACCACACATATACACACACCACACATATACACACACTACACGCACACCACACACACATACACCACACATATACACAAACCGCACATACAGCACACACACATACACCACACATATACACAAATCACACGCACACCACACACACATACACCACATATATACACACACTACACGCACACCACACACACATACACCACACATATACACAAACCACACGCATACCACATACACCACACATATGCACACACTACACATACACCATACATACATACACCACACATATAGACACACTACACACACACAACACACCCATACACCACACATATACACATACTACACACATACTACACACACACTGTACACATATGCCACACATATACATACACTACACACATACTGCACACACACCAGACATACACACACTACACACATACTGCATACACACACCACATATATACACACATTTCATGTACATCACACACACATATACCACACATATACACACATCACACACACACTATACATATATGCACACCACAAATATACACACACCACACACTGCATACACACACCACACTGCACACACACATACCACAGACACAAACACCACACTTATATACAGACCTCATATATACACATACCACACATATACACACACCACACACACATACCACACTTATACACACCACATACACACACCACACACTGAACACACACACATACACTACACATGCACCACACATACATATAGACCACACATACCACACATATACACACACTACATACACCACACACAAACACACATACCACACACACTACATACACCACACACACCTCACATATACACATTCTACACATACCACATACACCACACACATACCACACACCCCCCACATATACACAGACCACATACACACAATACACTATACACACACATATACACCACCCCCCCCCCACACACACACCAATACAGGAACACAAAGCACATACAGGTGAACAAACAAAAGGTCCCCCTTTCAGAAGCTGGTGATTGACACTGTCTCCATGTGAGGAACTTGAGCAGAGAGTGAGGATGCTTTCAGACTGATGCCTGGACCTGCTTGTCCCTGGGGAATGGGAATGTCCCTCCCAGCTGGACACCGTTTGTCATTCTTACTTTCCCTCAGAGGAAGTCAGCGTGGTAAACAGAGCAAGCACCTAGGAGCCTGGGGTCCCAGTGCTGCAGGCAGTCCTGGGGCCAAGTGTGCTCTCCTCCCTGAGAGAGGTGACACAGTCCAGGTAGGAGAAGGGACAGACCTTGAGACTAATTGCTCAGGACGTAGCATCCTTCATTTCTGTTGAAAAGGAGCCACTGCCAAAAATAATCCACCATGACGACTTAAAAGTCTCCAGGCAGCCTGCCGTGTTCACACACATCCTACAGGCTGCTGAGGGCATCCCAGGAAGTGCACAGGCAGGTTGCCGAGATAAGAAGCCTCAGTCTCTCCTGCCTGTCACTGCCTCGACAGTGGGCACACTGTGACCTGGTTACCCTGGGCGCTCGCCTCTTGTGCTTTGTGGAGCTGAGTGGTTTGCCAAGGAGGACACACTGAACAAGCCTGGCATGCTGGAGATGCCCAGTACCCAGAAGTCCCTCTGTGTCCCCGGGGATGGCCAAAGTGGTCACACTTGCCAAACACTCTCTGTCCCCCGTGACTGACCTTCTCTCGCAGGTCTTTCTCCAGTAAGGACACTCCCTGCATTCAGTAGCATTCCTGGCACCTGGCTCATGGTTTAGCATAGATCACTTCTGAAACAAATCAGATCACAAATGATTTTTAAAAACATATCATAGGGGTATATTTGATTATATGAAATTATGTTAATAGTTTATTTATAAATATGAAAACCATATACTCAAAATTCTATGAAACCGTAATTATTCAGCCAACTCCCTACTGTAGGGTATTGAAATTGTTTGTATTTTTTGCAGTTACGAATATGAATTTTATCTCCTTCTTCTATGGACACTTGAATTTCCTGTTTGACATTTGTATTAGGTTTACAGATGCAGAATTTATGAACCACAGAATATACACATTATAAGGATTTTTATACCTGTTGTATAATTGGTGTTATGAGAGTTTTTGAGAAAATTTATAAATGTGTCCATTCATTAATTTCAATGTATTAAGCCTTCTTCCCCTCTGATTTTTAAAGTTACGACCACTCCTATCATGCACTAAATTGTCACACCAGCTCTATCTTTATTCTTGCACTTTCCCCCATCATAACACATCATTTCTATCACTAGTAAAACACTCTTATAATTATTATAGTTTAATATGCTTTATAATGGTTAAGAAAAATAGTCCTTGTTATATTTCCATTTAAGTTATTTGTTTTCTAATGAACTATAGAGAAACTTTGGATTCTTTTATCCATTTGAAACTTTTCACCGAAGATACTTACATTTATAGATTAATTTGGAAAGAAAAAGTATTGTTGTGGTACTTTGTATCCTGTAAGAGAACATGGAATTGTCCCCTTCAGTGGAGCTATTTTGTCTTTCTGGGTCAAGTTCAGCAGTTTTCTTCACAAAGGTTCTGCTCATCAATTTCATTTAGACGTGTTTTACATCTGTCAGTCTAATTTTCCACCTGTTATCATTTTTTTCATGGGAAACACCTCTTTTATATAATAATTTCTCTTACTACGGGTTTGGTGGCCATAAGTTCTTTCAATTTTTCTTCATCTGACAAAAGACTTTTTCTCATGTGTATTTTAAAAAGAATAATTTTACTCGATACAGAATTTTTGGCTGGAGTTTATTTTCAGGACTTTAATGATGCTGTCCAGTTGTTTTCTGGATTTCTTAAAACTCTGATGTCTTTTTTTTTTGGTTGGGGCTAGGTGGTTACCAGCCCCATCGGTATATGGGGCTTCGGAATATGGGACTGGCGCCCTATTCCTTGAGCCACAGGTGCCACCCAACTCTGATGTATTTTGGAATTACTTTTTTTCTATAAGTAATGTGGTTTTTTTCTGGGCCTTCTTAAGACTTTCAACTTAGTCCTAGTCTTCAGAGGTCTAACTGTGATGCCTTTTGGTCAGGCCATGCGTATTTCCCCACTGAGTGCTCCAGTGAGCTTCTCATATCTACACAATTGTAGTTTCCATCAAGTTTATAAAATTTCTGGCCATAATTCCTTCCCATAATTTCCCTGTGCTGCCCCTCCCCTCTCCTTTCTTGCAGTTTGTCTCTCGTCATCTCTGCTTCACATGGGTTGTCCCCATAGTCCTGTCCTAAATCCACAGCCCTTCCCTTCGTGGCACCTAATCTGCTGTTAATCTCAGGGACCTATTTTTCACTCACACGTTGTCACTTCCCTCCCTGGAAGACCTCTTTTGTTATTTTTTTCCTTTAATTATTTTATTATGGTAGATGTAAATGTCAAGAAATCTAACATCTTAACCACTTTTAAGCATCCAGCGTGCTACCAGCCATTCCCAGAACGTTTTTATTTCAGCACTCTGAGCCCACCAAGGCACGATTCCTCCTGCCCTCAGCCCCCCGCAACCACAGTCTCACCTTGTGTTTCTGTGAATCTGGTTACCGTGGACACATCGTATGAGCATAATTATGCAGTATTTGTTCATCTGTGTCTGATTGATTTCATTTAGCAAAATGCCTTTAATTATTCCTCCACATGTGGCACGTGTCAGAATTTCCTTCCTTTAAAGCTGGGTAACATCCTGACCTACGAATGGGCTTTTTCTTTAGCCATTCTTCTACAGATGGACCCTGGGGTTGCTTCCACCTTCAGGTTTTATAGCACTACTGATGCACGGGTGTAAAAATATCTGTTCAGTTTTCTACTTTAGTTCTTTAAGGTATATGTTACATCCAGAAGTGGAACGGCTGGTGATCCTGTCTCCTTTCCTGAGGAGCCCCAAGCTGTTCTCCACCGTGGCAGCGCCATGTTCCAGTCTCACCAGGAATTCATGAGACCGAATCCATATTCAGTTTCTCCACATCCTTGCTGATACTTGTTATTTTGTATAAATTATGGCTCTGCTAGTAAGCATCAGGTAGTATCTCAACGTAATTTTGATGTCATGTCTGTAAACATTAATGATGTTGAGCATCTCTTTATTGAGAACAAGAAGGTAGTCATTTTTGTCTTCTTCAGAGAAATGTCCATTGAAGTCCTTTGCTTATTTTATGATTGGGTTCTTTCTTTTTTGTTATTGAGATGGAAATTTCTTTACGTATTATAGAAATTAATCCTAAATAAGATATGTGATTTGGAAAAATTTTATACATATTTTTTATAAAATATATAAGAAGTTGCCTTTTCTTTTTTTTTTTTTTTTTTTTTGAGACAGAGTCTCAAGCTGTTGGCCCGGGTAGAGTGCCGTGGGGTCACAGTTCACAGCAACCTAAAATTCCTGGGCTTAAACGATTTATTTCCTTCAGCCTCCCAAGTAGCTGGGACTACAGGCATCTGGCTATTTTTGCTGTTGTTGTTGCAATTGTCATTGTTGTTTTAGCCAGCCTGGGCCAGGTTTGAACCTGCCAGCCTCAATGTATGTGCCTGGCACCATACCCACTGAACTACGGGCACCGCCTGCCTTTTCATTCTGTTAATGGTGATCTCTGATGCACAAATGACCAGTCTTATGATTCATATTTTTATCATTATGTATAACATTTATTAATAGCTGTTTTAATGTATGTTTCTGCTAATGTGTTATTTCTTGTTCTGTTTTTATTAACTTGTTTTCCTCTTGGATTTCCTTAATAATGTTTAGCTTTTCTACTGGTAATAGTTGATTAGCTGTTAGACAGTGTGACTGCCAAATTGCTGAGACTTTGTCTTTTGCTTTCTTTCTTTGTTAAAGTTTGGTTTGATAGATGGTTAAGATTTTCTAAAATCAGCCAACTCTCTCAAGCTTGTTTTAAGTTTTATTATGGTGGGCAGAACAGCCTTTACTCTAGATCTAATTTAGCCAGACTAGAGGAAGGATACGATCCTTCTTGTGTCTCCACTGATGGAGCCACTGGTTCCATGAGGTCCGTGTCCCCAGGCTGAATACAAGTTAGATGTCTCTTCTCCCTCTGCACTGGGGACAGCTTAACCCACAGCCACCAGGCAGTTGTTTGTTCTTTGTCTCCTGGAGTTTCCTCCTGGATATGTGAAGACAGTGTTTACCCAAAGACATAAAGAGATCCCTGTGCATATCTCTGGAATTGTCCTCTCCTCTGTGACTGTGTCTCCACCCTATGACCAGACCATGGAGCTCTGTGTGCTTAGCTCACAAGTGCACTGTGCGTTCAGGATCCTATCCCTGCACTGCAGCCTCCGAGGCACCCTCAGGCAGGGATCCATGGCAACACAATGTGTGCGTGACACTTTGGAGTGTACCGACGTGCCTCTCTGTGACAGCTTCACGGAGTGGGATACTCTGTACAAAAATATAAGTCGTTAACCTGACTTGAGTGTTCACTCCTCCCCAGACACAGCCTCAGTGCTTTCTACTAACAAGCACCCTGGGAGTTGGTGCTGCTGCTACCAGGAAGGCACTGGCAGGAGACGGCCCCTCTGCCCCTCACAGGTGTGAAGCGCTGGAGTCACCTTCCTTCTGACCTACAGAACAGTAAAGGAACCATAAAGGATAAATAGGGAGAAGATTCCCCAGACCCCCTCCCCGCCCTCCGGGACCCAGAGACACACTCTGCAGATGGAGCAAGAACGTAAAGGAAAAGGGAACAGCAGCAGCACAAGGACGGGAAAGAATGGGAAGGATTAGAAAATCAGCCCGCCCTGTGGGTTCTGTCTTGGGTTGTACACGTGACGTTTTGACAGAAGGGTTTTGCAGCTAAGATATCTTTGGATCTGAGATTTTAGCCTGAGATTCCTATCTTACAAAGAACAATGACCCCCTGTTCGCAGGTGTGGTGAGTCTGAAGCCAAGCTGGGGGCCCTTCCAGCCTGGCCCAGGGCAGTGCCACAGCTGGGGGCCCTTCCAGCCTGGCCCAGGGCAGTGCCACAAGCCTGGTTCTGAGCAAGACAAACAGGGCTGCGCTCTCCAGAGTGGAATTGTTGATTGCCTGTCCCTGCCTCCCCTTGCAGCCCCGCTTGACTTAGAGCTCACTTAAGACTTTATGGCCTCTCAGTTTTGCTGCACTCCATCTTCCGTCCTTGCACACAAACTAAAATCAAGGACAAAAACATAACCCCCGAGGAAGAGCCCACAGGAACACAGCTTAGTAAGCACAGCACGGCCCTGCTGAACCCCGGGGAGCAGCGAAGGAGAACAGGTTGACCTTGTCCGTTGCTCTTTCAGGAAAATCCCAGCTGCAAGAGCCTCAGACTGTCTTGGAGAAGCAGCTGGAGGCTGTCTTTGTTTGGTTTGAGGTAAAGCAGGTCCCTGAAAGTTCATAGTCGAGGACAGGCTCCATGTTGCTGGCGGGGAGGAGGGGAGCATCCCTGGAGTTCTGCTGGGTTTGGAGAGACATAACAGAGACAGCTCAGCTGAGTACTGTCTGGTGGGCTGAGAAAATTCTCAGTAGCGGGGGAGGCAGGCAGGGAAGTCTGGCTCCTCGGTCAGGTGTATCTTGACATCCAGGCATAGGGGCGGATGCAATCACAGCCTCTCAACCCACTGGCTTAAGAATATTCTCTTGCAAAACATCACCACCCTGAGAGGATTCTCTCCCAAGGGGGCATCTGCGCACCAGCAGGTGCATACACATTCCTGGGCACTTACACTCACACACTTGGATGTACGTGCACAGAATTACACATACATGCACACATTTCCAGTCAAAGGTTTCTGCAGTTTGAAATGATAGCTGCCTAGACATCCTGGATGCAGAGTGAACCCAATCTGCAACTCTCCCTGAAACAAAGACTGACTGTACACGCTTTGGTGCATTCTGTGAAAATTCCCACTTGGTGTGAGGCTGATGGAGCCATATTTAAAAATGCCTGCTATGCTCCCTTTAAAATCGTCACGCGAAATGGTATCCCTGCAGCAGCACGAGCGGCTTCAGAACGCTGAAGTCGGTTATCTACCCGCTAGAGAAGAGGGCATCTTCTCTGTTACGGCATTGCTGCTCTTTTGGTGGCTACCAGGCAATCCCGTCCCGCACCCAGCCCCGCCCCCTGCCCTCCCAACTGTGTCACTGGGCGCTGTCCGTCCGCCTAGAAGGACAGCAACCAGGAGCGGGCGCAGGCTGGAGGCAGCGCGCTGCATGCTGGGAATTGTAGTCCACACCCGCCATGTCGGACTGGCGCGGCCTTGGCGCAGTGTATGCTGGGGATTGTAGTTCATGTCCTGTCTCCCCTGTACCAGCGCCCTTTGTGCAACGCATGCTGGGTATTGTAGTGCATGTCCTCTACCCGGTTCAGGAGACGCTCTGGTGCACTGCGTGCTGGGGGTTGCAGTGAGCCAAGGGCACCGTCTTTCATCGAGTCTGGGTAAAGCCCCTGGGGTTGGGAAATGTCCTTTCAGTTCCACAGAGCAGTGTAAATCGGAGTTGAGCCCAAGGCTTCCTACATCACCCTGTTTTGTGGCTAAGGCTCTGGGAAGCTAACCTGACCGAGGTTCATTTACATAACTGTGCAGCAGTTGGCCCGCACCACTCAGACAACTGAGTTCTCTCTGAGGAAGAATTAACCAAAAATAAAATATTTACAGAAAGAAAAATAAAAAAAAAGAAAAGAATTATCATGGAACATAAGAAAATGTGTCGGTGAACACAGAGAAGAGTTCATCAGAAGTCAGAGACTTAGAGGACCAGCAACCCCCTGAAAATTATTTAGTTCTGAACCTGAAATAAAGACATTTTGGGTACTGTTTCTCTTTCCTTTTTAAATAATTTAATTTATTTGAAACTGAAATTTTCATTTTTAATTGACGAATAAAAATTGTATGTATTTATGGTCTGAAAAATGATGCTTTCATATGCATATACATTTTGGGAGGGAAAAGTTCTGGATCCAAGGATAAAATCATTCTGAGAGACACCAGACGAAAGGAAAATTGAGAGCTAATTCAGGCGATTAAAGTGGCTTTTATTCCACCTGCAGTGCAGGTGGGGTGAGATTCCTCACTAGGGAGAAATTTATACCTGGGCTATGACAGGGATTTAAAGGGTTAGGGCAGCCAGGATTGGTGGGATTCCTATTTTCTGGGAGTGACATGAGTCTGATCCTTCCTGAGTGGGCCATAAACCTGACCCTGCCTGGGCAGGGCAAGTTTATTTGGGCAGGTAGACTTAATTCCATCAGGGAGGACTAAAGCTAATTGACATATATCTGTTATTTCAAATACTCTGTGTGTGTGTGTGTGTGTGTGTGTGTTGAGGAAATTTAAAATATACTCTCTTAGCAATTGTCAAGTATATAGCACACCATGTTGTACAATATAGCTCTGGAATTTTCTCCTCCTGTCTGACAAACTTCAGTATACTTTGATTGACATCTCTCCAAGCCCTCTTCCCCCAGCCCTTAGTAACCACCAGTCTCCCTTGGCTTCTGTGAGTTCCAGTTTATTTTAATTTTGCGTGTGAGTCTTGTACTGTTTGTCTGTTTCTGGCTTATTTCACTTATTTCAATACCCTCCAGGTTCATCCGTGTTGTCACAACTGACAGTGTTACCTCATTTCATAAGGATAATATTATTCCATTGTGTATATATGCCACATTTTATTTATCTATCTGTTGATATACATTTGGGTTGATTCCACATTTGTTCAATACTACAATGAACATAAGACTACAGATACCTATCTGACATACCAATTTTATTTTTTTTAGGGGGAATATATAGGCAGAAGTTGAATCGCTGGATCATATGGTAGTTCTGTTTCTGCTTTTTTGAGTAATCTCCATACTGTGTTTCATAATGGCTGTATTAATTTACATTCCCAACAATAGTGTGCAAGGATTCCCTTTTCTCCATGTCTTCTCATTTGCATGTTATTATTTGTCTTTTGTTAACAGGCATCATAACAGGTGAAAGCGAAATTTCATGGTGGTTTTAATTTGCATTTCCCTGAATCAGTGATGTTGAGCATTTTCTCATACACCTGTTGGCCATTCATACTCTTCTCTTGAAGAGCAGCTTTTCATGTCCTTTAACTTTTTTTCATTGAGTCATTTCCTTTGAGTTCCATATTAGTTTCTGAGCAGATGTATGGTTCCAAAACTCTTTTCTCCCTTTATATAGGTTGTCTCTTCCCTTGTTGTTGCCTATGCTGTGCAGAAGCTTTTACATTTAATGTAAATTCATTTATCTGCTTTTCCTTTTGTTGACTAAGCTTTTGGGATCACATTCAAAACATCTTCACCCAGACTAATGTCAAGAAATTTTTTCCCCTATCTTGTTTTTTAGTAGTTTTGCAGTTTGGGGTCTTATATTTAAAACTTTAGCACATTTAGAATTGGTTTACGTATATATAGGTTGAGATATATTCTTCTAATTGTGAATATCCAGTTTTCCTACAACCATTTATTAAGACTCTCTCACTTTCCCTGGTGAGTGTTCTTGGTATCTTTCCACCATAAATGTATGGACTTATACCTGGACTCTCTATTCTGTCCTATTGGTCAATGTGTCTGTTTGTGTGTCAATACTATATTCTTTTGATTATTATAGCTTTGTGGTAGATTTTGAGATCAGATTTTTTTGTTCTCAAATTGTTTTGATGATTAGAAGTCTTCAGTGATTCCATATAAATTTTAGGATTTTTATTTTTCTGTTTCTATAAAAAAAAAGTCATTGAAATTTTTTGCCCTGAATCTACAGATCATGCTAAGTAGTATGGGCATCTTAGCATTATTAATTCTTCAAATCATGAGCACAAGGTATATTTCCATTCATTTGTGTCTTGTTCAATTTCTTTTTATCAATCTTTTGTAGTTTTCAGTGTATAGATATTTCATATCCTTAGTTAAATTTACTGATAACATCCCTTTGGCAGTTTTGTATAGACCCTCCAAGAAGAAACTAAACAAAGAAATATTAGACTGAATTCTGACCCCACAATAAATTGACTTTGCCTACAGAACATTTCATCCTAATAAAATTGAATATACATTCTTCTCATCAGCCCAGGGATCATCCTCCAAATTAGATCATGTCCTAGGACACACGTCTAACCTCAGCAAATTTATGAGAATAGAAATTATTCCTTGTATCTTGTTGGACCACCATGGAATAAAAGTTGAACTCAACAGCAACTTGAATCTTCATACTCAAAGTCATGGAAACTAAATAATCTTAGGCTGAATGATAGCTGGGTCAAAGATGAGGTTAAGAAGGAAATCACCAAATTTTTGGAACAAAATGGTAATGAAGACACAAATTATCAAAACTTGTGGGATACTGCAAAGGCAGTCCTCAGAGGGAAATTTATAGCATTGGAGACCTTCATCAAGAAAACAGAAAGAGAGGAAGCCAAAAACTTAATGAATCATCTCAAGCACCTGGAAAAGGAAGAAAATTCCAACCCTAAACTCAGCAGAAGAAAAGACATGACCAAAATTAGGATAGAATTAAATTAAATTAAAAACAAAAGAATCATTCAGAAGATCAATGAAACAAAAAATTATTTTTTTGAAAAAATTATTAATATTGATAAACCTTTGACCAACCTAACCAGAAACAGAAAAGTAAAATCTCTAATATCATCTATCAGAAACAATAAAGAAGAAATAGCAACAGACACCTCAGAAATTTGAAAAATCCTCAGTGATTACAATGAAAATCTCTATTCCCAGAAATATGAAAATCTGAAGGAAATGGACCAATATCTGGAAGCACTCCACCTTCTTAGACTCAACCAGAGCTAGAAATCTTGAATAGACCTATATCAACCACTGAAATAGCATGAACAATATGAAATGTCCTGAAAAAGAAAAGTCCAGAACCAGATGGCTTCACATCTGAATTCTATCAAACCTTTCATGAGGAACTAGTACCTATATTATACAACTTTTTCAAAGCATAGAAAAAGAAGGAATAGTTCCCAACACGTTATATGAAGCAAATATCACCCTGCCACCCAAACCAGGAAAGGATCCAACAAAGAAAGAAAATTATAGACTAATATCATTAGTGAATATCGATGCAAAAATATTCAATAAGATCTTAGCAAACAGAATTCAACAACACATCAAAAAATTATACACCACGATCAAGTTGGATTTTATTCCAGGGTTGCAGAGTTGGTTCACCATACGCAAATCTATAAATATAATACATCACATCAATTAAAATAAAAAAACAAAGACTATGTGATTCTCTCAATTGACACAGAAAAAGCCTTTGATAATATCCAGCATCCTTTCATCATCAGAACACTGAAGAACATAGGCATAGAAGGGACATTTCTTAAACTGATAGAGGCCATCTACAGCAAACCCACAACTAATATCATATTGAATGGCATAAAATTGAAAACATTTCCACTCAGATCAGGAATGAGACAGGGATGCCCACTGTCTCCACTGCTATTCATCAGCCATCGCAATCAGGCAAGAGAAGGTGATCAAGCATATCCAAATAGGGTCAGAGGAGATCAAACTCTCACTCTTCACTGATGACATTATCCTATACCTGGAAAATCCTGGGTACTCAACTTCAAAACTTTTAGAAGTGATCAAGGCATACAGCAGCATCTTAGGATACAAAATCAATACTTATAAGTCAGTAGCTTTTATATACGCCAATGATAGTCAAGCTGAAAATATAGTCAAGAACTCTATTCCTTTTACAATAATGCCAAAGAAGATGAAATATATGGGAATTTACCTAAGAAAGGATGTGAAAGATCACTATAAAGAGAACTATGAAACTCTGAGAAAAGAAATAGCTGAAGATGTTAACAAATGGAAAAACATACCATGCTCATGGCTGGGAAGAATCAACATTGTTAAAATGTCCATACTACCCAAAGCAATCTACAGATTTAATGCAATTCCTATTAAAGCACCATTGTCATACTTTAAAGAACTTGAAAAAATAGTACTTAGTTTTATATGGAATCAGAAAAAACCTTGAATAGCAAATACATTACTCAGAAATAAGAACAAATCAGGAGGTATCACATTACCAGACTTTAGGCTATACTATAAATCTGTTGTGATCAAAACAGCATGGTACTGGCACAAAAACAGAGAGGTAGATGTATGAAACAGAATAGAGAACCAAGAGTGAACCTAGCTATTTATCATCATTTGATCTTTGACAAGCCTATCAAAAATATTCAGTTGGGGGAAAGATTCCCTATTTAACAAATGGTGCTGGGTGAACTGGCTGGCAATCTGTAGAAGACTGCAACAGAACACCCACCTTTCACCATTAACAAAAATTGATCCTCACTAGATAAAAGATTTAAACTTAAGGCATGAAACTATAAAAAATACTAGAAGAGAGTGTGGGGAAGAAATTGGCCTGCAAGAATATTTTATGAGGAGGACACCCCCGGGCAACTGAAGCAACACCAAAAATAAATTACTAGGATCTGCTCAAACTAAAAAAGTTTTGCACAGCCAAGAGCATAGTAAGTAAAGCAAACAGACAACCTTCAGAATGGGAGATTTTTGTAGGTTATGCTTCCAACAAATAGAATAGATTCTATTCTGATAAATAGAATCTACAGAGAACTCAAGCTAATTAATAGGAAAAGAACAAATAACCCCATTTCTATGTGGGAAAGAGACTTGAACAGAAACTTCTCTGATGAAGACAGCCACATGGCCTACAAACACATGAAAAAATGCTCATCATCCTTAATAATCAGAGAAATGCAAATCAAAACCACTTTGAGATATCATCCAGCTCCAGTAAGATTAGCCCACATCACAAAATCCCAAAACTACAGATGTTGGCATGGATGCGGAGAGAAGGGAATGTTTCTACACTGCTGGTGGGAATGCAAGCTTATAGGGCCGTTTTGGAAAGAAGTTTGGAGAACACTCAAGGAACTAAAAGTAGACCTATTGTTCCATCCTGTGATTCCTCTACTAGGTATATACCTAGATGATCAAAAATTATTTTACAACAAAGACATTCACACCAGAATGTTTACTGCAGCCCAATTCATAGTAGCCAAGGCATGGAAACAGCCCAAGTGCCCATCAACTCATGAATGGATTAACAAATTGTGGTAAATGTACACCATGGAATATTATGCAGCCATAAAAAACAAGGAGACTTCACATCTTTTATGTTTACCTGGATGGAGTTGGAACATATTCTTCTTAGTAAAGTATCTCAAGAATGGGAAAAAAAGTATCCAATGTACTCAATACTACTATGAAATCAATATATAATCACCTACACACTCATATGAATGGCAAAACATAACTGTAGTCCATAAAGTAGAAGGGAAGAGGAGAGAGAGGGGAGGAGAGGGGCAATATGGGAGAAGGGAGGGTGTTTGGAGGAACCTCACTTAATGTGCATGATGTAATGATACATTTCAAAACTATTAAGAAAAGAGGATAATAGTGATGGATGTATTACTTAGTAAGCATTTCACATTGTATATCAAAGCAGTACACTGAACCTTATAAATGCATCAATGTACAAAGTTATGATTTAATAAAAAAAAGAAAATAGAAGCTCCATAAATGTAAAAAAAAATAAATTTATTGATAAGTATTTTTAATTTTTATGGCACATCATACAAGAGTACATGTAGGATCTATTAAGTACAGAGTATAAATGTCTTAACACAGTAAGTAAATGAGATGAGGCATATAGTAACCAGTGTTATGTAAATGCTCCCAATTCCATATAAAATCAGCACATTGTACTCCATAAATGCATTAGTGTATATACAATCTATGTGTTTATGATTTAATAAAAAAATAAAGTTCATTTCTGATAAGTATTTTTAATGCTATTATATATGACTTTTTCATTTCTTTCTTAAATAATTTGTTATTGGTGCATAATAACACTACCAATTTTTGTATGTAGATTTTATATCCTACAGCTTCTCTTAATTTGATTTTTAGTTCTAGGAGTTTTGTGATGGAGTCTTTAGGGTTTTCTATTTATGTGCATAAGATCATGTCATGGGTCAATCAAAGATAATTTGGCATCTCTATTTACCACTGGGATACCTTCTATTTCTTTGGCTTGACTAACTGCTGCATTTAGAACTTCCTGAGTGTATCCAGCAGACACGGTGAGAGTGTGCATTTTTGTAGTGTTCCTGATCTTAAAGGAAAAGTTTCCACTTTTCACTGTTGAGTATGATGTTAGCTGTGGGTTTGTCATATGTGGCCCTAATTGGGTGCAATACATTCCTTCTATATCCAATTTGTAGAGAGTTTTTAATCATAAGAAAGATGTTAATTTTGTCAAAAGCTTTTTCTGCATCTATTGAGATGATTATGTTTCATATATATTTCATGTACTTAAAATTTAGTATCACATTCAATTTGGATATGTTGAACCATCCTTGCATCCTGGTGATAAATCCCACTTGATCATGGTCAAAGGTCTTTAATGTGCTATTAAGTTTGGTTTACTAGTATTTTGTTAAGTAGTTTTGCATTTACAGTTCCCCAGAGATATTAGTCTATAGTTTTATTTTCGTGTATTATCTTTTTCTGGCTTTGGTATCAGGGTGATACTGGTCTTGTAAAATGAATCTGAGAGCATGGTCTTTGCTTTCATTTTCTGAAAGAGATTGAGAAGTCTGTGTATTAGTTTTCCTTTAGGTCTTTGAGAGAATTTGTCCATTAAGCCATCTGGGCTTGAACTTTTATTTGAAAGGAAATTTGTCATTATTGATTTAATGTTCTTTCTTATTCTTAATCTGTTCAGATTTTCTATTTCCTCATGATTCAGTCTTGTATGTTTGAGAAGTTGTGTGCTTCTAGGAACTTTTTCATTACTTCTAGGTTACCCAAGGCATTGCTTTATTATTATTCATAGTAGGCTCTTATGATCCTTTGTATTTCTGTTTATTATCCTCAATATAAATTACCTGTAATAAACAGGGGGAGGATTTCATTCTAATTATACAAATAATAGACATTGGGCATGGTGGCTCATGCCCTAGCACATTGGGAAGCCAAGGCAGGTGGATTGCTTGAGCTCACAAGTTCAAGACCAGCCTGAGCAAAAGCAAGACCCTGTCTCTAGTAAAAATAGAAAAACCAAGGCAAGAGAATCACTTCAGTCCAAGAGGTTGCTGTGAGCTATGACTCCATGACACTCAACCTAGGGCAATGGCTTGAGACTCTGGCAGAAAAAAATAAAAGCAAACAAAAAAAATAGAGATAATTATACTTTTTAGTTCATTTGTGTCACTGTAAAAATATCTGGGACTAGGTAATGTACAAAGAACAGAGATTCATTTCTCACAGTTCTGGAGTCTGGGAAGTCCAAGATCTAGGCACTGGCAGATTTAGTGTTTGGGGAGGGTTGCTTTCTATTTTCACAACCATGTCTTCCCATCCTCACACAGTGGTAGGGACAGAAGAGCCAGTCAGAGCTCTGAGCCTGTTTTATAAGAGCCTTACACCTGTCTCCAAGGACAACGCCCTCATGACCTAATCACCCCCCAAATAGGCCCACATCTTCATACCATTACCCTGAGGTTTGTTTCAACATATTAATTTTGAAAGTACCCATATATAAAGTCTGACAATTAAGTTCACAAACTTGCTACCATGTTCTTATGTCGGCAGCACTGTGCAAACAACTCAGTAAGGTTTCATAACCTTAGTATATTAGTGTCTCACAGCTGTGTTCTTGTCAATGTGTTGTGGTGTCTTGCTGAGTGGTGGTCATTATAGATACATGTTTTTGTGCACTTTCCTGAGACTTGAGTTACAGCAACAAACATTCATAAATTTCTTGTTACACTTGGCAAGAGTGAAGTGAAATGAGGAACATGTTAGTCCAAGTTTATGGGGATAATGCCATGAAGAAAACAGCAGGGTACAAATGATTAAATATTTTTCTGAGGAGAGAGAAAGCATCACTGATGAAGAGAGATCAGGGCAGCCAGTAACAACCAGAACAGATGAAAACATTGCAAATATTCATTGAATTGTGCATCAAAAATCACTGGCTGGCTGTGAGAAGGATAGAAGACCAAGTAAACATTGGTAGAGAAACAGGTAGGAAAATATTTTTTGGTTTTTTTTGAGACAGAGTGTCACTTTGATGCTGTTGGTAGAGTGCCATAGCATCTTAGCTCACAGCAACCTCAAACTCTTGGGCTCAAGTGATCCTCCTTCCTCAGCCCCCTGCATAGCTGGGACTACAGGTGCCCTCCACAATGCCTGGCTATTTTTAGAGAGAAGATATTGCTCTGGCTCAGGATGGTCTTGAATTCCTGAGCTCAAGCAATCCACCACCTCAGCCTCCCAGAGTGCTAGGATTACAGGTATGAGCCACTGCACCTGGCCAGTTAAGAAAATCTTAACTGAAAATCTTGCATAAGCAAGGTGTGGCTCATGCATCACGACAATGCACCAGCTCACACGGCACTGTCTGTGAGGGAATTTTAGCCAGTAAACAAATAACTGTATTGGAGCATCCTCCCTACTCACCTGATCTGGCTCCCAGTGACTTTTTTCTTTATTCAACATAAAAGAAATACTGAAAGGAAGACATTTTGATGACATGCAGTATATTAAGGTTACTATGACAGCAGCTCTGATGGCCATTCCCGAAAAAGGGTTTCAAAAGTGCTCTGAAGGGTGGACTAGGTGTTGGTGTTGGTGCATAGCTTACCACGGGGAGTACTTTGAAGGGGACTGTAGTGATATTTAGTAATGAGGCAGGTAGCACTCTTTCTAGGATGAGTTTGATAACCTAATTGTCAGACCTTGAACTCAGATCACAGCAAATAGATAACATGTGCTGAGTGCTTACTCAGTGGTTGGCAATTTCTAGGCACTAGACATATATTAAGCCATTCAGTTCTCACAAGTACCCACATGAGGCACATGGCACTGTCCTCCTTACGGTGTAGATAAGGGGCCTGAGATCAGAGTGGGAAGGTGCTTCCCTGGGGCTCTGTGGCTAAGGAGTGGCACAGCTGGAGTCCAGACCCAGGTGGACCTGGGCTTCTTTCCTGGACTGAACAGTCAACAGCAGAGAGATGAGCATAGCTGCCTAGCGCAAGGGAGATGGTGCTGAGAGAAAATTAACATGGCAGCACTAAATCTGCATTGAAGGTGGTGAGGAAGAAAACCTACTTCCAGATGATAAATAAAATAACTTAAAAAATTGGGCAGCACCTGTGGCTTAAGGAGTAGGGCACCCTCCCCATATACCAGAGGTGGTGTGTTCAAACTCAGCCCAGCCAAAAACTGCAAAAAATAAAAAAAAAACTAAAAAAAACTTAAGAAATTGAAACAAATTCCTTTGGATGCATGTAGAAAAGGCTTTCCAGAAGTTAGAATTTGCCATCAGTTTCAGAAGTGCAATCGAGTATCATTTAAAAGTATCTATCCCTGGAAAAATTACTAGAGGGGAAATACATAAAAATATAAAATTAATTATCTTTGCTATGATACCATGAATGATTTTGCTTTTGTGTCTCTGAATTTTTCACATTTTTAAAAGGATATGTGTGTGTGTGTGTGTGTGTATTTAAATAAATAAACACCCCTCTGAAAGACCACCAGTTTAGAAACTGCTGAGCCCTATGCCTGGTGCTAGCCCTGCCTCTGGCCCTCCACCTCCCTGTTTGGTCCCCAGAGGGGCCGAGGCAGGGCGCATACTCATCTTCTCTGGTGACTGTGACTTGCCCTGCTCAAGGCCCAGTCAGACGAGAAGTCTGCTCTAGAATCTGACATCTTGGCCTCTGTCTGAGAGACAGGCTTGGAAGCCATGACACAAAGTGTTGGTGTCTGGAGCTGGGAAGAGGGCAGACGTGCTGGGGCACAAGCGGATGTGGGCCGGAGTCACTCCCGGGGAGGCAGGGATGGGGACACACAGCGTACGGAGGAAAGCCTGCGTGCAAAGCTCTGCACAAGCTGTGGCTGTGGGTGGGGTTCGCTGGTGACAGGGGAGAACTTCAAGTGTTCACTGGAAACTGGGCTAGTGGGAATCTCCCTTGTCTACCAAATCCCCACAATATACTGAGAGCTCGATGCTAAGTTACCGATGGTTTGAAGGCCAGAATTCCAGGACAGCTTCTGGGAGAAAGCGCAGCTCAGGGTTCCGTGGACTGTGGACAGCCTCCTCCAAACTGTCGCTACCCTTGCAATGGCTGTTCAGGTTGCCCACCTACAATTCCTTCACTCCTGGGACCTTCACACCTGCATGTTCACTGCTACTTCAGAGACCCATTGTGGATGTTCCACATGGTACTGCCCCCACCCGGAGCATGTCTGTCCTGTGTGTGGTTCTGGGTCTACTTCTGCCTGGCTGTGAGATCTGGGGTCAGTAGTTGCTCTGACCGCTGTTAGAGGACAAATGCACTCTTTTCTGGGTCTACCTCGTGGGCTTCTGTGAGTGCTACAGCAGCGCAGGAGTGTGGCCGGCAGCTAACTCAGGAAGACCCTCTCTGTGGGTAGTGACAGGGGCCGTGGTGCTGGGTCTTGGGGGCCCACAGGTTGAAACAGAGCAGAACACGCTGTGTCCAGCAGCACAGGTGTCCGGTGCTCTCCACACAGGAGCTTTTGGCCACACGTCACAGACAGTGCTGGGTCTGTTTTCCGCTAGTGCCCAAGCGTGGCCTGGCTTTCCCGGTGCTCTGAGCAGCGTATTTAAGGCTGCAGGCATAGAGGTGGCTCCTTAACACACACCTCTGAGGAGCAGTGAGAAGTCACCCGCACTTTCCTAGGGAGCCTTTTGTTTTACTCAAGTGCAGGCGGCAGAGACATTTTCAGAAGCAGCTGGTAACGCACATCAGGGAAAGGAGCAGCCTGAGACCATGAGCCGGTGGGGAAAACACAACCTGCTGAATTCACTCTGGGTGGGGGAGGTATGAGGGAGCAACCTCCGGGGGCCCTGGGTGAGGCGGTGGCAGGAGAGGCACCAAAAGCAGCACAAATGCCCCTCCTGGGGCAGCTGCTTCACAAAGACAGAAAGGTGAGGCAGGAAGAGCAATGGAAAGGGTGGGGCGTGGTCCACATTCCTGGGCATGGGGGGAATCAGGAAGCCACTGGTGGGGAGTGGAGAAGTAGGTGAGCCAGGTTTCTGGGCAGGGTCCAGAACTGCAGGCCAGAGGTGTTGCAGGCACTGCAGAGATGGGGAATGAAGCTGCAGAGCCTCCCCCTGGGTCCCAGAAGACCATCCACTCCCCTGTCAGGTAAGCACAGCGTATATTCAGCAAAGCGATGTCTTTTCCTGGGTGTTTGCCTTGTTGCCTTCCTAGGTCATCAAGGACGGATCTGATCCTATCTCCCAGGCACCAGGTGAACCCTGCCGCACCTGCTAAGCCAAGTCCATGATCAAAGACAAGTTTCATTGTTCAGGTGCTTCTCGCTCTGTAAGATCTCGATCATCTTAGAGACCCTATGGTCACAAAATAGCTTTTAAAATGCAAAATATACACAGGAGCAGGTCCCAGCACACTCTGCCTGACTTAAACTGAAGCCAGTCCGTTCCCAGGCTGTGTCCAGTGTGCATCTGGCCACACACCTGTAGCAAAACCCGCCCTCTCAAATGAATCCCCTCTGGTTTCCAAATAACGTTCCCTACTTTTTCCTCGTCCAGTTTTGCTGAGTGATTCCCCTCCGACTTCTCATTATTATTCCGTCTGTTTTCTATACATCCTGCCACCACTCACTCACACACCTCAAATTCAGTGTCTACTGTGATGGATTCACACCTTTTGCAAAAAGTATGCCTGATCACTTATACCAGCTTTTTAGCTCTTAATTCCACAACAACTGAGGTAGCTCGTGACTGTGATGACAGATGCATTGCCCGTAGGAATCTCCTTTTCCTTCCCAAAGCCTTGATCAACAGGACCTATGGGGGTACCCTCAGTCCCAAAGCCAGGCAGACTCAGGCTCTTCCTTAAAGGGGAACTTCCAGGGGCCACTTCTAATCTGCCATGTTTGACCTGCAAGACAAAATCTATTTGCCAGTCTCGTGCTGTAACGCTTTATGGATTATGTCACTCTTACTTAATTTTTGCAGGTTATGTGTGCTACATTTTGCTAGAAATCCTCAGGGCTGGGAGTCCCCCCATGAGGGGCTCCTTCTTTCATCAAGGGACCCTGTTTGGGGAACTGCTGGGGAAGGCAAACGCCCTTTGGAGGGATAGCTGATTCATTCATTATTAACTTAAGTTAGGAAAGTGACATTCATGTACCTTGGAAGTCAGAGCAGGGCCTACGTGCTGGAACAGTGGGCAGGTAGGTTTGGGTGGCGGGGCAGGGGTTGGGGAGAAAGGGCAGTGTGAGGAGCAGTTTGTAATGCATGAGTGACCTAGGGCGCCCCGACTACCTCATTGCTGCAACCAACTACACACCAAGGCTGCAGACCTGTACAGCGCATTTCTGTACTGAGTTGCAACACAGTAGGAAGTATTTGTGCATCTAAACACATCTAAACTCTGGAAGGCGCAGTAGCCATACATCCTTGCAATCTTATGGGAGCACCGTCACATACGTGGCTCAACATTGACCAAAATAGCATCCTCGGAACCTGGCCATGCCTGTGTGTGCATGTACAGCTGTGTGTCCAAATCTGTGTGTTTTGTGCCTGTGAATTTAACCACCCCTGAATCCATGAATTGAAGATACTTGAAAACAATGTATGATTTCATCTGTACTAAACATCTACAGACTTCTCTTGTCATTTTCCTGTAAATTATACAGTATAATAAATATCTCCATAGCATTCACATTATAGTAGGCTTTCTAAGTAAAATAGAAATGGTTTAAAGGATGTGAGAGGGTGTGTGTGGGTTATAAGCTAATACCACACCACTTTACCTCAGGGACTAGAGTGTACATGGGTGTTGGCACCCAGGGGAGTCCTGGAGCCCCCTCCATGGATGCTGAGGGACAGCAATGTCCCTAACTCTGGATGGCTTCATGTAATGAGTTTTCTTCTTCATGATGGAGCAAAAGTGATACATGTTTAGCAGAAACCATACTTCAACTACACATACAACCATTCTCTTTCTCACTTTGAGTACCGTGTTCAATAAACTACGTGCAATATCCAACACTTTATGTTACAATAGACTCTGTGTTAGGTGGTTCTGCCCAGCTCCGGGCGAATGCAGGCATTCTGCACACATTTAAGGTGGGCTGAGCTCCGACATTCAGCAGGTCTGGTATATTCAGTGAATTTTCCCCTTATTGTGTTTTCAACTTGCACTTATCAAGATGTAACCCATCATTAATTGAGGAACATCTGCATATATAACTGGATTATTGTCCTTTAGACATCTAGAATGTGATGGAATGCCACAGCCTGCAGTAAACAGTTTTAGGTTCCCAGATGACACTCTTAGTTTGCTACCTTTTAGCAGGATTCCAGAAGAAATCAAATAACAAAAGTGTAAGGTGTATTTAATTTAATTGGATGTTTACAATACAATGGAATCCCATAGCTTTGATGTAATCAGGGACTGAAAGCTGTGTGAACCTCAGTATAAAACAAACCTTTTCTAAGTGGCCAGTGCACTGGCCAGATGAGCACTTGGACAGCCATGGTGCTGCCCTCCAGCCACGTGGCACGTGCATAGATCCTCAGAAGGGCACCTAACTTGTCAACGACATCATGGGGGATGAAGACCTGAGTTTGGAGTCAGACTGGGCAGGGTCCCTCAGTCCATGGTGCCTGGCGCCCACACACAGAGCTGCTCTGCCCACGTCCAGCACACACGTCCTGAGTGGAGACTTCCTTACAGAGAACACTTATTTGTATTTTATAAGTACAAATGTAGATCACCTAAGCCTGACATTGAAATAGATTTTTAAGAAGAATTTGTCTACTTTACAAGAGAATAAAGATGATCCTTGTTAAATGATTTGAGAGAGTAATTGGCTGATAAAGGCATAGAGAAACAGTAATACATAGACAGAGCATTTAATTTTAGCTTGTCACCTCCAGCTTTATAAACTGGTTTATTCCAAATGAAAACTCACAGTTTTCAAAATCAAATTACCTTATTTTATATTTATTTCATTTTTTCCTCTGCAAACTACTTGCATGACTCCTTGTATGCTATGCTGGGCGGACAAACATGAGTTTCCCACACACGCTTTAGCTGTGTGGACACAGAGCAATATATTTGATGAAATCCTGTTATGTCGACCTCAGCCCGGTGAAATTCTTGGCACTGGGTGTGTCTTCAGGTGAGTGCTTGTTTAGATTAAATTGGGTCTGGATGGCCATATCTCATTTCCAATATAGCCTTTTTAAACACATGTAAAGTCTCCCCTTTCCCCTGGGAAAATATTAACAAGTATCTCCTGACCATGGAGAGCAATTAGCTTTTCTTCAGGAGACTGTGCTGCCAAACACACTTGGGGCCCACAGTGATCCTGACCTGCATGAAAGCCTTACTGGCTGGTTGGCTAGAAGGCCTGGCCAGGCATGCGCCTGGGTGTGCCACATCCAGAATGCAGTGGGCAATGCCCTGCTCAGGAGGGAAGAGAAAGGGGAGAGTTAGTCTGGCAAGGGCAGGTAGCAGGTGCCAGTGTCCTTAAAGTGGAGATGTGAGACCAGCAGCAGCAGCAGCATATGGAAACTGGTTGGGAATCACACTGGTGAGGCCCTGTCCCTGGGTCAGGCATCTGGGGAGAGGCCAACCTTGCTTCCTCACGCCTTCTGCTTGGTTGTGATCCATACTCACGTGTGAGAATCTTGGCTCCTCACTCACAGAGAGCCCCGTGGAATCCCGGACTCAGCCCCAACTCTGTCTCTCATGCCTGTGAGCACCAGCAAAGTGCCTCCTATCCCCTGAGGGATGCATGTGTACACTGGGCACAGGGACACTCCACCCAGGCAGGCTGCTGTTAAATGCCACACATGTCACATACTATGGAAATACAGCTTATGGCAAATCATGCCCCAGTGAGCAGTGGGTCATCACAGTGGAACTCTACCTGCCCCATGGCAGCGGGGGCACCAGGGCAGCAGCCCTGAGAGCACACAGAGGCAGCCACTCAAAATATCTCTGCTTTGGACACCTCACTCACTCTGAACATAGAACTGCCAGTGTGGGGGGAGAGGAAAGACGTGAGGAAATCCTCCCGTGTCACTGTGTCCCAGGGAGAGGGGACTTCAGAGTGGGCAACCCTGTGGTTGAAATTGAGTGTGCCGGTGCTGCCTTCAGCCAGCTGTGCTGAGAGGGGTTTGCACCCCAGAGTGCCCACAGTTAAGAACTGGATGGGGTTGCACCATGTCACAGGGGATGGTGAGCTGAAGGGGGCCCCCAGTTAAGAACTGGATGGGGTTGCAACATGTCACAGGGGATGGTGAGCTGAAGGGGGCCCCCAGTTAAGGACTGGATGGGGTGCAGTGAGCCACAGGGGACGGTGAGCTGAAGGGGGCTCCCAGAGGCACCAGGACATTGGTGGGGGACGCCAGCCTCCCAGGAACCAGGAGGAAACACAGCGTCCTGAGCATAGAGACGCATCCACCAGGGTAGAGGAGCGGGGAGAACTCCGGGCAAGTCGAATGCTCAGAAAGTGCCGGGAACCATCCAGGAGACAGGATCGGTCCCCAGCTGCCGACAGAGGGCAGGACGTCAGCTGTGACAGGTGTGATGAAAACCGTTTCTGTCTATGCCAACATTTGGAGGGGAGGAGCTCACTGGAGTCCAGGTGTGGCTGGAAGGGAGGACGGCACAGACCAGCCACACGCAGCCGGCCCCACCAGGTCCCATGACAGGGGAAGGGAGCCACGGGGCTAATCACACCCGCTGTTCTGCTTGTGTGGCCCCAGCACTCCACCTCCAAATTGAGGCTCTGTGATTTAAGTGCCCCTAACATTATGCAGCACCTAGAAGTGAGGGAGGAACACATCCATGGACTTTCTAGAGTTTTCCTTTTGGATAAATGGAGGTTATTTCCACTGACAGCTCTCCAAGGACCAAGGGTTATCCATGGAGATAAACTGAAGTTGATTATGACATGAGGTCCTCTTGTTCAGTACAGGCAAGAACACACACCTGCACATGGGTCAGATGGTCCAAGTCCTCCCCGAGTGGCAATGCCATAGGTTTGAATGCTCCCTGTGACAGAGAGCTTGCTGCCATAGGTGTGAATGCTCCCTGTGACAGAGAGCTCACTGCTTCTCATGGGAAAACATTCTGCTTCTGAATAATATGCTCCCCGAGGCATTTTAACGTATGCACTGCTAAAGTGGAGCTTCCTTTGACATATCTTGGGTCCAGTCTTCAAGAATACGCAGAGCAAATCTGCTTTTTCTGTTCATGGTACTCCCCGAAATGGAAAGCTGAGGGGCTCCTCTTGACTCTTGTTCCTTCCACATCTTCCCCTCATTCTTTCCTACTCTGATCTAAACACATTCTAGTGATTTAGGTCCTGCCCAGACGCAGTCAATGCTCTAAAAGCCCGATTGCCATTTATTATTTTCAGATAGGAAAAGTGAGCTCCAGTGGGGATTTTGACGCATCTAAAACCACACACTTTGTTAATTGCAGGAAGAAGAGCCTCCGTGGCACCTTCCTGACGTCCAGCTCTGCAGCTCTGCTCCCCTGCCCTGTGCCTCCCTCTCCCAGGCACGGCACAGGCTCACAGGCCTCCCGTCCCTCGGGTGCCGTCCCAGCTCAGAACTTTCTGCTTCTTCCTGTGTTCGGAGTCGCTGCTGCTGGCCACACACAGGGGCCCCAGTGTCCCGGAGTCACTTCTCTGAAGATTCCCAGGGGGACCACTGGCACAGACAGTGGCTGGTGAGGCCTCACGGTGAGGAGGGCTCAGCGCTGAGTAATCCACAGCATTAAAGGGGACATAGTCTGGCTTTGGCCAGCGCTGCTCATCAGGGATCATCACTCAGAGTTGTAGATGCCAAGGACGTTTCAAATGCATAACTCCCTTTAAATATTTTAATTACAACATAAATAACTGTGGGGATGAGCATAGATGCATCTACTGACTCGCTGAGTGTTCCCTCCCCGCTGGCTGCCTGTGCCCTGCAGGGACCAAGTGCTGGTTTGCATTTAGCCCTTATGGTCAGACTCGCAGGTCAGCAGTTTTATTTTCATGTTACAGACGTCACTGAGGCTCACAGGGAATGAGCAACCTCCCGGGATGCACAGCCGGCTGCAGGTAGCAGCAGGAGCCCCAGCAGGTGCCAACCTGCCCTCATGCAGGCTCCTCCGGTCATGCCGCCATCTCAGTTTCCTGCTACTGCAGAACAGTGGAGTCCGGCCTTTGTCAGTGTAAACCAGATGTGCTCATCATCACCACACACAGCTTTTAAGGGTCAGGAGTGCAGGAGTGACACAGGTGGCTGTGGCCCAGGGCCCTCCCAGGCTACAGTGAAGCTGAGGGCCAGGGATCTGTCCTGGTCATCTCAGAGGTCACCCAGGGCTGGGGGAGCCTCTCCTGGGTGCATCCACATGGTCAGAGGCAGGACTCACTTCCTCGACCTGTGTCAGGTCTCTGCTCCTCACCACATAGGCCTCTGTAAGCTGCTTGGGTGTCCTCTCAAGGTGACAGCCGGCTTTTCCCAGAGTGTGTGATGGGAGGAACAGAGGCAGAGACCACAAGAGAGCACCAGGTGGAGGCCGTGGTCCTATATAACATGACCTTGAAGGTGACAGCCAGTCTCACCCTAGCTGCGACCTAGCTAGTCAGGGGTGGGGGGGACAACCTGGGGTGAATACCAAAAGGCTTCACTGGGGACATCTTGGACACTGACTGCTACAGAAAGCAGCAAAGTCTGGAGAAACAGACCTTGCATCTCAAGCGGATGCACCAAAATAGATAATTCCTGTGTCTAGGTCTTTGCCAAATTGGCCATTCTCAAGCTGATTTATCTTTACTATTGTAAAAAAAAAATGTAATGAAGAACTATTGCCAAAGGAGACACTGAAACAGCCATGTGACAACCGAGTGAGGTAACCAGTTCGAGTGAACAGAAAGAGAAGTCAGCTGTGGGACCCCGGCCAGGCACCAGGCAGTGAGGATGCCAGCTGGGGTCCCTTGGCCTCCAGTGCCAGCCCTTGGCCTAGCATGCTCACCCATGCCACGAGGGGTGCTCCCGTCCTCTGCTCCTCACCCGTGTCCTTGTTCCCTGCTCTCTGTGAGCTCCTCTCCACCAGGACAGGACCAGGTAGGTGCTCCTCAACCTGTCTTCTCTGTGTGACATGCCTCAGGCCGAGCTAGAGTGCTCGGGCTCAGAACACAAAAGACATTCAGGAAGTCAGCAGCAGGGGAAATTAGCCAGCTAGATTTCTCTTATAGAAAAATATTTTGTAGGTATGACAGAGAGAGAGAGAGAGGGTTCTTGGGTAAGCCTCCAGTCCCCAAATTTCTCATCCTTTTCCCCCAAATTCCCAGATCTCTCTTCCCAGCGTACTGGCCTGGCGTACTGGTCTCCTGTGCCCCTGACCCTGCTGCCGTGGGCTCAGCTGCTCTTTCCAGAGCAAGTCAGTCCCTGGCACTCCCAGCGCTGCTCCACCCATTTTCAAACCAGCACAAACAAGACCCTGAGCCTTGGAAGGTGGGGAGGCTGTGTGCCTTCTGTGTGTTGTTTGTCAACAGACGTTCTCTCAGCAAGCTTCCTGAGGGCCTGTGCCTTCTGGACAGTGAGCGCCCCGTCCTCTTATTCTCCACCAATCCCTGCAGGTCTGCAAGTCAGTCCCCACCGTCCCCACTCAAAGGCCTGAGCTGAGGGCGAGGCAGGCGCCCAAAGTCACCTGTGAGGCAGCAGACCCCGCCCTCAGCGGGGCAGGATGTGTGTGTTCTGTCCGTTTCTCTATAAGCCACAGGGCAGGTGCTGGGGCACAGACAAGGACAGAGCCAAGAGGCTGCAGAGAGAGAGGGTCGGTAGGGGAGACCCAGGATGGCGGTCTGGGAAAGGCCATTTAACTCACGCTGTAGGAGCTCATGGACTAGGTGACAGAGAGGTTTGACGTGGGAATGGGAGCAGGAGCGGGGCTGGAGTGAGAGGGCATTGCTCATACTCAGACATACTTGAAATGCGTCTTCCTCTTTTCCTCACCCCAAATTTCCACCATCTTTAATCAGTGCAAATCCTGTCTGCCTATGGAGCTGGGGTGGTTGGAAGGCCTGGCTGGCAACACATAAGTATCCTCACTTTTTTCTGAATTTTAATAGCATTTTGGGAGGAAGTTGGGAATGACTCTGGTAAAGGTTATTAGTCAGGTGCAATTTTTAGGTGGAAATTGATGCTCTGAGCATCTAATGAAATCAAAGGGCTTCAAGAAAATTTTGGTGGGATCCTTGTATTGGGGGCACAGCTACCATTTTATAAATACACAGGATAGAGCATGGTGATAAAGGGAGACACCAGGCCAACGGCTCACTCTCTGCTGATGCATATCCAGATAGGCTATAAAACAGTAATGTATGTATTCATAATTAACCTGCAATCCATAAATCATCTCAGACCTAAATTATTAAAACAATGAAACCCACATGTCTCTATTAGGGATGAAAATGCATTTGTGGAAAAGTCAAGAAAGTCAGCTCCGGGCCAGGAGGCAAAGTGACCATGGGCCCCTCCAGTGCTCACTGGAAGGTGGAGCAAGGTGACACCTCATGCATAGAGAGGTCTCCATCACCATTCACAGATCCTGAGGTGTGACCCCAATGACACTCTGCGACCGTCTGCCACCATTCACAGACCGACACTCTGTGACCACCAGCTGAAGCCCACAGGCTGCATTTCATCCAGAAAATTACCCTGGGTGAGTCCCCCTCCTGTCGGTGAGTCCCTGTTGAAGATTCACAGACAGCTGGCCTGCAGGACCACTGGGCCTCAGCCCTGTCCAGCGGGTGTGAGGTTGCACAGCTGTGAGAGGCCAGTGCACACTGGAGTCTTGATTTTAAAGGAGACAAGCAGAGCTAAGCCAGTTCCCCCCCAGTGAGGATTCCCTCATCTTCCCAGAGAAGGTGAAGGATGCTTGGGGTCCTCTTATAGATCAAGGCCTTCACTTGGGTGAGTCCTGAGACCTGGTAGTCCCCTCCTGACCTGGATCCAGCTACCCCCCAGGAGCTCTGGGCAGAGTTCCTGCCTGAAGTGGGGCCTTTCTCACCCTCCAGCAGCCCTGTCTCTGAGGTCACATTGGCAGAAGAACGCCTTCCCAGGGCCTTTGGAAAAGTAAGAGCTACAGCATAAAGAAAGATCACAACCAGGCCACAGTGACTCTCCTTGGGCTGACCACTTTTATTTTGATGAGGAAAAATAAAACTGCACTGACCACATGCTGGTCTTGTCTGTGTCCTAGTCATCATCTGTCCATCCTCAGGGCAGCAGGAACAGGGGCAGGGTTGTTTGTTCTGGTTCTCACTGAGAGTAAGTGGGGGGCCAGGGTTGAATCTAGTGTTCTGAAGCTAGTTTGTGCTTTCTGGTGCAAACACACAGGCAGACGTGCACCCACATCCCAAGCCACAGGTGACAGTGAAGGCTGGTTCACAGCCAATCACTGGGCTAACTTCCCGTGTGCTCACTCTAACTCCTCACTGGCTCACAGTCATCTCCTTTTAACCTGTGCTACATGATCCAGAGAAGCAGCAGGGATTCCTCAGGCAACTTTGAGCTGAGAAGAAAAGGTAAGACTGAGTCTGCATGTAACTTCTCTTCTCCCAAGTCAAATCAAGTTAGTATGAGTTAGCCATCTAGCGGAAATCAGGAGCAGCCAAGTTGCGTCAGGGATGAGGAGGGTCAGCAATGGAAAAATAACGATTGCTAAAAGTGCCACATGCTCAGTGTGTCCTGGACATGTCCAGTAATTGCACATGGGCGCCCTACCCTCCTTTCCCAGCCAGGACTCTGAGAGGCAGCATCTCAGGGACAGCACAGAGGCGGTTCTGCTGGGAGTGACATGCTCAACTCACCCACTAAGCACTTATTCCCCCACCCCCTGCCATTGTCTGTCCTTGTTAAACAGCCTCTTTCCTGCTTCTGAGTGAGATGTGGAGTCTTATATGTGGCTGAGACTGGCTAAGATGTACCCCAGAAGAATGAAACCAGAAACCCCAGGCAGGCCCACCACCAGCATGTCCTAGTGGTGTTTTAATAGCAGCCGATCTGCAGCTGGGAGAGGGAACCACAAAGGAAAGAGTTCAAAGCTCGATCAGTGAACCAAGAATCGCACCCATTGCTACAGCTGCCAGGTAGGTATGGCAGTAATTTTACTTGCAGGAAATTTTATATAATCGTGGAATACAATTCAGATGTTTGTCTCTTGATAAAGACAATGAAGACTCAAAGAAGCCAAGGGCTAGGTGACAGTGTTGTGGGTGGGTGGTACAGGCCCTGCTCATGTCCCCATACCTCCAGAGCTCCTGCTCCATGCCCTGTGCATCTGTGGAGACACATGCATGCCATGTGACCAGTTCATACCCTGCCCATCCTGCAGATACACATGCCATGTGACCATTTCACACCCTGGGCATCCTACAGGCACATGTGCCACATGACCAGTTCACACCCTGCACATTCTGTAGACACACATGTCATGTGACCAGTTCACACCCTGAGCATCCTGCAGACACACATGCCATGTGACCAGTTCACACCCTGGGCATTCTGCAGGCATACATGCCATGCGACCAGTTCACACCCCAGGCATTCTGCAGACACACATGCTGTGTGACCCGTTCATACCCTGGGCATCCTGTAGGCACACATGCATGTGACCAGTTCACACCCTGCCCATTCTGCAGGCACATGAGCATGTGACCAGTTCACACCCAGCCCATTCTTCAGACACACATGTGTGACCAGTTCAGTGCTCTGCCTTGTATTTAATTGGCTTTACTTTTCCAAGCAAAAAAGGAGTTTGGGTTAAAAAAAAAAAAGTAGTGTTTTCTTAAGAAAGCATGGTTCTGGCTGTGGCTATAAGTACAACTGTCAAGCCCAAGCTGGAGATAAGTGAACCTGAGCTCAGCTCAGGCTTCCACCCTTTCTGCCAACCTGCTTGTGTGAGGACCAGGCCCTGCTCTACCTCCTCACCCCACTGTCACTGTCCCATCCCACCCCCTAAACACCTTCTCAAACATGTTTCCTTGATGCACCTGATGGGAAGGGCTGCACTGGTGGTGCTGGGCGCGTGCTCCCCTGTCCCGCATCCCATAGCAGGAAATACCCCTTTTCCCCAGATCCTATTTCACAATCTTGAAACTAGACCTTTGTATGTGACACCTGAATCCCAGACCACAAGGTCTGAGAGCTACAGACTGCATAACAGTAAATGTCTATATTAGTTCAGCAAGATACAATTTGATTGTGGCTACTAATTAAACTGCCCCCGATGCTTTACGGAAAGGTCAGGCAGAGCACACGCTTTGTCACAGGTTTGATAACTGAATGTGTGTACCAGTATCCCAAAACCAAAAGCACAGATCAGCTGCCTATTTATTGCCAGATGCCAACTAGAAATAAGGTTATACATATGTATAGCCACGGATATAACCGGGTATCTGACTGCAGATGTAGGCATGTAGATGCATGCATGTATATTTAGCAATGCCAGATGTTGACTTGACACCAGATGTTAAAGCCAAATATACCTGATTTCATTTAGTTGCAACTATAGCACAAAATATAAAGGCACTGAATAATTTCCCAAGTGTCTGATATAATAACTTAGATGGTTGGGGAATGTCTCCTACATGAAAGTTATGGCATGTTCAGTCCAAGATTGGCCTCCCAACTCTGGCAATGTTTACTTTTCTCACATATTTAGTACATGCAATGCTGTGTTGTCATTTTTCTGGGCACATCTCCTGAGGTGGACAACTCTTCTAGGAGATTCAGATGGTATCTCCAGCCTGATCTCCACCACCTCGACCAGCTGAGCCTTGAGACAAAGAAGATGGTCAGTGTGTGGTTGTGGTCCCCAGTTTGGAATGCCCTGCCTCACTCCTTACAGGTGGAGACTGTTCATTTGTAACCTTTTACTCTCATCACTTTCAGTTGTGCTTCCCACTCCCTCCCTTTGTTCCTGCTCAGGAGGTTCACTCTCCTCATCACTATCCCGAGAGGTGCTGCCCGGAGGCAGCTGCCACCCTGGCTGTGAGTGGTGTGGCATGTGCAGCCCCCGAACTCAGTGTCCTCTGGAAGCTGTGACAGGGTCTCTTCACACCTGTCTTCTACAATCACCTTCCTCACATGAGATTCTGTGTGCAGAATCCAAGCCATTGCCACCTTCTTTGCCTCCAGATTTGGTGCCTGTGGCTTCCTGTGAGTGTCCCCGGCGGCCATCACCACCTCCAGCTCAGGGTCATGGTGGTCTGAACCAGCTCCTTGCCTGCCTGGTATGCTTCTAAAACATGACATTTCTTCCAAACTTTGGCAACTTCAAACTTTTTCTTTTTTCTTTCTGGCAAAATGATTTTAAGTGTAAATGATCCCCAAACACACCAGGTAATTAAAAATGAAGGCAAAATGCTCAAGTTTGGCCAAAGGGAATTATCGGGAGCTTAAATGGCAAACAGGCAGTTAATCCAGACTGGGAACAGTTTAGGTTTGGTGAACACAGCCACAGCCAGCGGTGATAAAGCTACAGACTTCACCTGGCTTACTGACCCAGGATGCAGGACTGACCCCCTCCCACCTCCATCCTGCCAGCCCTGAGTGGCGGGTGAGCAATCCTCCATCTGAGAAGAGGGCTGTGGTCACTCAAAGCACCTGTTTCATGTCAGAAAACCTGGTTTGCATCCTGTTTATACCATTTACTGACTGTGCTTCAGACAGCAGGCTTCCCTGTGGGTCAGTAGAATTCAGTCTGCCCATTTCTAATGTGGCCAGTGTTGTTGGTGATGCCTGGTTTCAGGGTTCCCAAGTGCTCCACTGTAGAACTAGCTGGGGAGCTTGTCAAGGCCCCAAGTCTGGGTTAAACGCCATCTGGTCATCTGATAAGGGGAGGGTGAAGACAGTATTGTAATGGGCCCAGGTGACTCTGTGTCCCACAGTTGGAAGCCACCAGGCTGCTGTGGCCCTGGGAGTGAGGGCAGTGACTCGCTGTTGGCTGTGGCTGTGGCTGCCGTGGCCCTGTGTGAATGTCCCCATTGGAAATAGTTTCCTTTTCATTTTTAACTTCTTCAGTTACTTCAGCAGATGATAAACTTTGGGAGGTGAAAGTTTTCCCACCTATATTCTTATAATTACATTCCATCTTCCACTAGTCTTCCCTAAATAGTTTTACAATGAAATGAGGTGTTAAAAAAAAAAAAAAGAAAAAAAAGAAATGAGGTGTTAATAAACTGCCCTGGCTATTTATGCTTTCCAGTGACCCTCAGAGAAACCAGTGAGGACGGAAGGTCCAAATGTGGGACCCACTCAGCCCAACACTGACACCCGCTTCTCAGGCTGCCTCATCTCCAGGGGCTCAGTTGCTGGCCCCGCTGCTGGCGACCACTGCGGGCAGGCTGTGCCGTGTCCTCGGGTGGCAGGTGGCCCCGTCCTTTCCTTGGCACTGCGTACATATTTGCACAGATAGTTTATTCTCTGCACTGAGGCCTCCTAGTGTGCCTGCTGGCTTTTGAGAGCTTTGGCTATGCATGTATTCCAGTGCTCTGGTGGGGCGTGGCAAGGAGCAGATGCTCAAAGTGTATTTTCCAGAAAGCCTAAATTAAAGGAGGAAGGGACAGGAAGAAGAGGAAAAGCAGGCTGCCCAAGTGTCCTGTGAGGACTCTCTGCCCAGGTCCATGGCCTGTCTCCAGGGGCAGTGCCTCCTGCTCAGAGAAGCAGCGGCTGTGTGGGCCTGGCGTGTACACCATGGTAGATTTTCTGTGGCCGACCGCACCCTGAGCAAACATTCACAGTGCCCTTTCAACACACGTGCGTTTAGTGTACGTGCACTGACACTTACTTTGTGCCAGGGATGGAAGAAAAGGCATGTTCTTCCTTTGCTCATGCATGGGCTGACTGAGCATCAGACAGGGACAGCAGTCCTTGGCTCACCACCTGACCTGTGTTCTGCAGACATAGGCCCGGGGTTGTACAAGAGTGCGGGGCAGGAGGGCTGCCTGTTTCAGCCTGGGGCGGGAGTGGTCAGCAAGACCTGAAGGTCTGTGAGTGTCAGCAAGGCCATGAGATGCCCAGGAAGCAGTTCAGGACATTGCTGGGGCCTGCGGGGTTTTAGAAGTGTCCAGGAGATGGGGCAGCTGACAGGATCCCAGGTCTTTCTGTGCCCTGCAAAGGAACTCGGTCTTTAGATATCAGTGAGGTCATTTAATAACAAATTTTTAAAGCTGGGTACGGCAGCTCATGCCTGTGGCCCCAGCTACTTGGGAGGCTGAGGCTAGAGGATCACTTGAGTCCAGGGGTTGGAGGCTGCAGTAAGCTGTGATTGAGCCACTGTGCCCCAACCTGGGTGGCATAGCACAACCCTGTCTCTAAAAATAAATTAAAAATTAAAAACTTTATCTTAAAATAATTTTCGGGTTACCTAGAGGTTCTAGAAACAGCAGGGTCCCTGAGTCCTCCTACCAAGACTCACACCTGGATGCTGGGTCTGAGAATTAGTCCCTAACCACAAAGATTTCTCCTGTTTTCTTCTAAAAGTTTTATAGCTTTACATTTATTTATTTAATTTTTTATATATGTTACATGTTTTTATTAGCCAATTAGGATTAAACACATTATAATGAAAGTTCAAAGCCACAGAAAAGAGGAGGAAGCAAATATTATCTTGCAATGTAGCTTTACGTTTAAATCTGTGACATCTTTGCAATTAGTTCTTGTGGAAGGTGTGTCCTGACTATCGTTTCAGAAAGGTTGGCTGGTACACTGGGGCCCGTTATAGTGCGTGGTGTCAAGAGAGGGTTTGGCAGCTCCGGTGAGGAACCTGGACTCACAGGACACCCATCAGCAGGCTGATAATGACCAGACAGTACACACCCATGTGTGTACTCACATGGGTATGAAAGCACATAGTCACATGCATGTGTACATTTCAGTCGTGTATTTATAATCATGTGGAGAAACCTTTCACCCCAACTCCTGGGTTTAAAATTCTAAAGGAAAAAACCTCAGAAATGTAAATGTAATTTAAAATTTCATTTGAATGTGCACACATTTATTTGAAACACAGAAATGATTAGTTCGAATGCATGTACACACAACAATTTAGGGACTACTTACCATTTAAAATACAGTTACTAAGAAATTATTGTTAAATTGAATTATCCGTCAATACATTCCCAAAAAGAGAAACATGGCTCATGCCTGGTCTAGTTGGTCTGCATTGGAGATGACACTAATTGCGTTCAGTGGATCTTCTGATTTCTTGCCTTGGGCATTGAAAAAAGTAGCGCCCTTACATCTGAGGAATTAGGCTTTGAATCTCCTGTCACAGAAGAGTGGGAAGCGGCTTTCAGATGATCTCAGTGAAATAGCACATAATGCACGGTGGATCTACAAATTCCAGAGAAGAGGAAATTAAAGCTATAAAGGCAGAGGCAAAGATTCAATCCCGACTTTAAAGTACACATTTTGGACAATGAATCTCGGCTGCCTGAGCGCCATCGGGGGGGGGGCGGTGGGGCTGTTTGTCCACCTTGATTTACAGGCACCCTCGGGGCTGCCGGCTGCCTTCCCACAAACAGGAGTGATAACTCAGGCTTCCTAATCTATGCGGCTCAGTGCATGAGACAAAGCAGCGGATATGCTGTGTGGACACTGAATTTAAGAAAAAAACAGTACAATATTTTCTGCAATGCATATCTTTAAAAATCTCCACTTTTTTCCTGAACTTCCATTGGGTATGAATAACATTCATTATCTGGGCTGAGGACGGTTGAGGGTCCGTTCACTTCCAGCACGTGTGATTCTTCCCAGGTCATCAGCTTGTCTTTTCTAGCTCTGGAAAAGGCAAAGGGATAAAGAATATTGTAGAAACTTCAATATTTCGCTCTCTTTAGCCTCAAGAAAACAATAATTACACTTTTCCCCCAGAATTACACTCTTTCATACTATTCTCAAACATAGTTCTTTTATATCTAAGAGATCATTTGCATCGTGTTCCTTAAAACTAAACTTCACAGTAAGAAAGTCCTTACTAATCCCTGTGCTAAGTCTTTCTTGTCTCAACTTGCTCCTTCTCTCTCCTCTCCTCTCCTCCTCCCTGTCCCCCCACCCTCACGTGGAACGGCTCTTCTGGTGACAGTTTTACGTAGGACAGCTCCTGTCTTATAAACACAGCTGCCGACTGTACCTGCGGCATCTGCACGCTTTTATTCTTCAATTTATTCAACAGGAAATTACTGTCTGCTGTGCTGTCTCCAGCTCTCCCCTGGGTTCCACGGCACAGAGATGGAAACCACATGGGAGGCCTTGAGGAGTCCAGGCCTGTTCGGAAACCAGATAGGTGAGCAGCCCACCAACAAAGTGAGGCAGCTGCTCTAGCACGTGGCACTGTGGCACCTGGCAGGGAGGACCCGAGAGACAGGGTGCTGCAGTTTTGAAAGGGCAGCAACAACTGCCCCCACACAGCATGAGGGGTGCACTCACCTCTGGGCTGCACCTCCCCTGACACTCCACTGCCAGGAGGCCTTACGCAGTGGTTCACGCTGGGCACCGGCAGACTGGGAAGTAAACAGGCAGTTTATAACACTGCACCAGGTGCCATAGAGATCAGGGAGCCTCCCAGGAGAGCCGGCTGCCAGCGTCGCGGCTCCGAGAATCTGTATCCTCAGCACCCTGGCATTCCCAGGCACTCGGTTTACTTTTGAAGTCGCCAGGGCTAAAGAGTTCACCACTTAGTGGAAATGATCCCTTTCCTACTTGTCTTGTGTGTATTCTCCGTGCCTGGCACACAATTACTGCTCAATAACAATTGCTATTAAATAATCCAATTAATGGCTGTGTTTAATACTTTTTCTGCTGGTAGATGCTTTATAACTGGCTCTCAAAATTGTTTTTTAAAATCCTGATTTGTAGACTTTGCCAATTTCTGTGGTGTAAATACTCCCATTCCAGCTAATTTCAAGCTACTGGTCATGAAATTCCTAAAGATTTGACAGTTGGTTCTCATGCAATCAGCCCCAGGCAACCACTGGACATGTGCCCATTATCCAGGGTTCCAGGACGGCAAATCGCAATGAAGGGGGACAGGGTCATACTCAGGGAACACTTAGCGTGTGTCTGTGTTAAGTGTCACCTTACTGGCTGTTCTGCAAGACCGACAGCCCCTCTCTGGGGAACTCAGGTCTCACCTCCCTTGCACCTCCCGGGACTCACTGTCCTACAGGTCACAGACGCTGCACTATGTGTGGAGCAGAGTCAATTTTCCTGTCCACAGAGGTCTCTGATAGGGCAGTTTTGTTCCTTAGAACCACATGTCCTCTGAGGACAAGCAGTCACCTGCCCATGCCAGGCCAGGGTTGGGAGCCAGGGGCCAGGATGAGGTCAGCACCTGCTGCTTGGGGGAGGCTCGCAGGGCCTGTGGTCATGTGGGGAGTGGGCATTGAGCTGGGCCCTGCTGGGGGATTAGGCACAGTGCAGCTTAGAGGGTGCTGGGAGGAGGTACAGGGAGTGAGATGTGGAGTCAGGGCCCCAAGGCCCATGGGTGTCCAGACTGCTGGTTCTCGTGTAGTCACCCGAGGAAGTCATGGGACACGTGCCTGTTTGCCAGACCTTGGCCCACCTTCTGCCCTGGCAGCCTGCTCAGAGGGAATATCCAGTATCTGAGGCCGGCCCCAAGAAGGTGACCGGCCTGCTGAGGCTGCTCTGGCAGCCTGGGGACCCTCTCCCTTCAGCTGAAGCCCCTCTCCAGGAGTCACCAGACTGGGCAGAGGGGAGTTCATTCTACAGATATTTATCTACATGACACACAGTAAACATTTCTCTTGTTGTAGAATATGATGTATTTCAGTGCCTAGGATTTCTTTAGAAATGTTTACTGTTTCAATTTTTTCTTTCAGAAAAGAGCTTTATACAGTGGTTGATGTGTGTGTGTGTGTGTGTTGTCTGTGTGTTTGTGAAGAGCCTACACCTGTGGGTATCGTCTCTGTGTGTGGTCTGTGCGTTCCTATGTGTCTGCCTGTTTGTGTGTGTGTGTGTAGACGTGTGTCCATGTGTGTGGTGTGCGTGTCTCTGTGTGTGGTGTGTGTGTGTAGATGCATGCCCCTGTGTGTGTGTGGTGTTTGTAGATGCGTACCCGTGTGTACCCCTGTGGTATGTGTCCCCGTGTGTGCCTCTGTGGTGTGTGTGCCCATGTGTGCCCCTGTGGTGTGTGTACTGTGTGTGCCCCTGTGGTGTGTGTGCCCATGTGTGCCTCTGTGGTGTGTGTACTGTGTGTGCCTCTGTGGTGTGTGTACT
>NW_003852534.1:1829990-1837143 GCF_000181295.1 Otolemur garnettii | reverse complement strand
CTGTGTGTGCCCCTGTGGTGTGTGTGCCCATGTGTGCCTCTGTGGTGTGTGTGCCCCTGTGGTGTGTGTGCCCATGTGTGCCCCTGTGGTGTGTGTGCCCGTGTGTGCCCCTGTGGTGTGTGTGCCCGTTGTGCCCGTGAGTGCCTCTGTGGTGTGTTTGCCCGTGTGTGTTTCCTTTTCTCCGTTGATGGGAAAGCCCGGCAGTCAGGTCACTTAGACATCTTAGGAACCGACTTTCAACTCTGTCTTTTACAGAAACGCGCCGTTTAAGCACCTTTGAGGCCATACTGAGTCTTTCTGTCATTGAGAAAGGAGGACAGGGTGACCCAGAGGAAGAAGCACGTGCCCTTACTAACAGTGTTAATCTACTCTGCTGGGACACTTGTTGAAATTCCTGTTTCTTGTCCCAGGGCAAGCAGGGACTTGGGGGGAGAGCAAGTGTGTAGAGTGGCCGTGCTCGTGTGCTCAGGACGCTGCAGAGCACAGCCCCGGGCACTCCAGACGGGGTCCCCGTGTGGCGAATGTCTCACCCCTCCTGAGAGTCAGGCTGGGAGGGGCCTTGCCACTGCTGCCCACTAGGCAAGTGCTGACTCTTGCCTGTTAGCACATGGTGTGGTGACTCAGGGGGACTCCCCCAGAAGCCCGGGGCCTCTGCAAAGACACTGACAGCTTCACCATGGAAAGGACACTCCATAGCCTGCAGCCCCAGCCACTGACACCTCGGACTTGGTGGAGAGGAGCCAGCCTGCAGGAGGGCAGTGGGAGGGAGGCCTGGGAGGGCAGAGCCTGGCAGAAACTGCACACTGGACAGAGGGTGGCCTGAAGCCTGGGAGAAGAGCAGGGGGGTCCACCCCGAAATGGTTCCCTTTCCAACATGGGAGACACATCTCAGGCACTAGTCCCATCCCTCTGCAGTACCCCGTGTTGTGCTGTAGGGACACCGTCACCTACTCTCCAGACAAGTATGGGACCTAACAACCCCTGAGGAGACCTTTTCTGTGGCCCAAGGATAGTCTAGAGGTCGGGGTAGAGGGGGCCTCTCCTCCCCTGCCCAGGGCCCTGCCATCCCCAGAAAGGAGCAGAGCCAGGGCTATGGGTGTGGACCTGGACCCTTAGGCTGGGAGGTCTGAATGCAGAAACAAGGTAGTGACAGCAGGACATGGCTCAGGGGCCACTGTCCCTGCCCCCCCAAACAGAGCCCAGGAATTCTGCTCAGTGGGGACTTCACTGAGCCCGGGAGCCAGCCCTCTTACAGCTCCCATGTGGGGCCAAGAGGTGAACAGGCTCCTCAGGGCCAGCCTGCCCTGTTGGAAGCAACAGACAGCCAGAAGTCCAGGGGTGTGGGGCAAGTGGTGGCCAGGGCAGTGACTGGCAGGCAGGCCAGATGTCCAGCCTGGCCACTCTACTGCCAGGACAGAGCATCAGCAGGGATACTTGTTAGCTGGAGCTGTGAGCCGAGGTGACAGCCTGGAACTCTGTCTAGTGCTCCGAGTTGGAAACCAGTCAATAAAGAAAGATGGCAAAGCACAGTGGCCTGGACAGTCCAGCTGAGGAAAGGAGGGCAGCAGCCAGACGGGCTGGCCTGGGTGAGGGCAGGTGCCCTCCCCGAGCTTCCAATTCCATGTGTCTTCAGCGTCCAGCCAGCCAGGCCTGGTGGAGGCAGCATGGGTGGCCGTGGGGTGGTGGCTGGGGCAGATGTGGGTGGGCAGCCAGCCTGGAGGCCGAGGAGCCTCAGTGTTGCAGCAGGAGGGACACGGGGACTTGGTGAGGCCAGCCTAGTGGCAGAGGGCTGGGAGGGAGCAGACCCTGCATGACTGAGGGACACAACATCTCCCTTCCCCAGGTGGGCGTCAGACGACCCTGCAGACCCAGGGTGCCTTTGCCTGGGCACAGAGCTTGGCAGCGTCTGATAAGCAGGAGGCTGACCTGGACGCTGCAGCCCCTCCCCTGCTGCCTCTTGCTCTGAAGAGCTATGCCCGGGAGTCCTGAATATACACGCAGTGAGAGGAAGGCTGCCTGTGACCAGTACGCCAAGAACCATGAGCAAAGGTCACACAGAGTGATCACAGGAGAACAGTCTGGAGGCTGGGAGGTGGGGAAGGGGCCGTGTGCTGACACAGCCAGGGGCACACTCTGGAGGAGGGCACACTCCTGGGAGGGGCCAGAGCCAAGGCCCCAAGAAGGGAACAGGCTGGCCTGAGGCCCTGGAAGGCCCAGTGCTGCAGGACCCACCCGCCTGGGGAGGGCTGTGCAGGGGGAGGCTCACAGGGGAAGTGACCCAAGTTGTACCCCACTCTCTGGGCTGCCCGCTCTGCAGGGTCCCTCCGCCATTCAGACCCCTGCATGGGTGGCCATGTCAGCAGAGGACTGGGCAGTATCCTTCCCTTCTCTGCCATCTGGATCCATTTCCTCTCCCCTCCTGCCTTGTGCATTAGCAAGGACTTCCAGTTCCATTTTGAAAGGTGTGATAACCGGGTGCATTGGCTCGTCCCTGATCTTGATGGAGAAGCGTCCACTTTCTCACCAGCAGGTGTGAGGACAGCTGTGAGTGTCATGCTGCCTTTATCAGATGGAGGAAATCCTCTCTGCAAGCTTGCTGAGGGTTTGGATTTTGTGAGATGCTTTTCCTGTGTCCACAGGATTGTGTGATCTGTCCGTGGGATGGATTACTTCGTGGATGTTTGAATGTTAAGTTGACTTGCAATTTGGGGTGAGCTCAGGCTTATACACTGCTGGCCCGCTCAGAAAGCCAGGGTGGAGGCTTTGAGGAAGGGTCTCCACCCACCCGTGCCATCTAAGCTCTCCTGGAGCAGGTGTGTGGCTCCCCTCCTGCCTGGGGCAGTCATGGGCGCATTTCTGGTTTTATGTCCCATGTAGATTGGACACTAGCTGCTCAGGTGGTTGTGGGATCCTCGGGTGACATAGAGGTCTGCCTGGGAACGCAGACTGCAGCTGAGAGTGAGGTGTCCGCTGCGTCTCTCTGCTGTCATCGAGTCAGAGCAGACCCTGTTCCGTGGCACCTTCCAGGCAACGATCTGGGGCACTCAGTCCCGTCACTGCATTTCCACTCCCCAGACCTGCTCCACCAGGCTGAGCCCCCAGTCCTTGTGCAGTTCAGGTCCCCTGAGGGTGGCCAGTGACACCTTCTCTTCTAAATCTACCACCAAACTTACCACCAGCACAGGATGGTTGTGGGGACGGGGCAGCCGCCCACAGTTGCCCCCGTGGCATGTGCCATGGCTGAGCCTTCTTCTCAAGGCCCTGCTCCTTCTTCAGCACTGGTGATCCCAGTGTGTGGGGGTCAGAGACACATTTGAGTGCCTTTGGCAGTCATATCGCCAGGTCAGGCTTTGAGACCACACCCCATTCCTGATGCAATTTCCTATAAAATTCCTGTTAATTGGTATCGCTGCTCTGTCCACTGGTCCCTCGAGCGTTTTGGTGTCACGTCCAGACCACAGCCCAGTATTACCTCTTCTGTCTCTTGCCTGTAGTCTGGAAGGCTGGGCTAAGCTTGGGGTCCCTGCACCTGCCGGCAGGGGCCAGCCGGAACAGCACCCTAACTTCCAGAAACTGCCTGGTGCCCAGCCTTATCTGACTGACCCAGACCACCCTCCTTCCTCCAGGAGGACATCCATTTCCTGAGTGTGTGTGCACTAGTGGAGGCCAGGGTGGGCTTCCAGCCACTGCTGCCCACCAGAGCATCCTGACTGCCCACTGGAATACGCTCACGTTACACCCGACTTCTGGCTGGGACTTCTCCTTGCAGACCACAGACAACCCATAGGCTGCATTCGCGGAACCACAAGCAGTTTTCCTGCTGACCTTTAGAGATTATGGTGCCTAGTGTCCCGTCCCTGGGCTGGGCAGGTAGGGGTGTTGGCTGGGGTTCAGACTCAGGTCTAAGGAGAAGATTGATTTGCAGACAGTGGGGACATCATAATCCCAAGTTGTGGCCTCCCCTGGCCAAGGACAACAGGTGCAGGCGCAGCCCGGGGCCTTGTGTGTCCTGTCTGTGTCCCCCACAGTTGCCCCTCGGCTGTCCCTGCAGGCCCTCCCGCCCCTCCCTGCCTAGGTGCTGCCTTGCACGGCCTCAGGAAGGCTCAGAAAACCTTGGGACACTCACTCCTCTCTGCGGTTGGGCTGGGAAGCTGTCCAGGGGTCCCCCCAGCTGGCACCCCTTAGCACCCTCCCACACTATGGTTCCAAGCTACAGCCCGTGACTGTCATAGGCAGAGTCCTGGCAAATCAGCCTGGTCCTGCCCTGTCTCGCATCACAACGTCAACAAAATTTTTGCTTTCCTTTCTGCAGGCTGTGTTTTCCCCCTGGCACCACCCAAGATGGGACAGATAAATGATTTAAAGTGGTGGTTCTCACCCTGTAGGTCGCAACCCCTTTGTAACAATGACAATACATCGTGGCATTAGGAAGGTTGAGAACCACTGCTTTAAAGGCGCACTTTCACCACAGGCAGTGACGAGGGCAAATGTCCTTTCCCCAGAGTCACATGCTGTTTGAGGGGACGTTAACCCCCTGGGGTGGACACGTTCAGAAGTCCCCCATCTCGGCCGGTAGTTGCCCCAATATTCCCCTGGCATGTCCATGTCCCAGCTGCAATGCTGCCTTTTCCTGTTGCCCTCTTTCCTGGACACTTGAATTCTCAGCACTGGACCAGCCATTAAGAAGAGTAACGTGACCCCATTAATTTGCTCTGATGCACTGAGAATGTAGGTTTCGGGGCAGGGGGCCCTGAGGACTGGGGAAGAGGTTGATGGAAAGCATCCCCCCAGCGGCAGGTCCTCTGCCCTCTGACAAATACATCTTGAACCTGGTCACCTCCTCACCACCAGCTGGGGTGGCCTTCACCATCACTCACCTGCAGGGCTGAGCCCCTGCCTGCCCCCATCCTTGCCTTTTAGCTCGGTGACAGGCCCCACTTGGCACCAACCCAGCTTTAACCTTGGCCTGCAGTGCCCTCCACCCACATCTTTCTCCAGACCTTCTCCTTCCACAAGGCAGTGTCTGAACAAAGCCCACCTCCTGTAGGAGGGCTTCTTCGCATCTCAGTTTAAACAAAGAATCTTATGATATCAACCTGATTATTTCCATCATGGCTCCTATTGGAAGTGGATTTTATCTTTTGATTTATATTTTACTTCACTCCTCTGTCACTCCATTAGTGAGTTCCATGGAATCTTGTCTAGTTCACTAGACAGGCTGGTGCCCAGAACACAGACAGGTACAGGGCGGACATGTGCAGGGCCCTCGGCCAGAGAGAACTCGGCTGCATCCCCTCATGGTGCCCAGTGGTGGACAGGAGGGACGAACAGAGAGGACAGCAAGCCAGTGTGGGCATGGCTAGCGAAGTGACAGGGGGCGGGAGCGACAGGCTACTCCCAGGACAAGGGGGGATTTCCAGGCCCCACTGAAGCATCTGCTCCTTCTCTTGAGGATCAGGGCTCCTCACACGCTGCCTTTCAGTCCCTGCCCGCACCTAGGGCTGGCTTCTCCATCAGACACACCAATGCTACCCCTTCAGCACTGCCCCACCCCGGCCGGTCCCTCCACCAGAGGCCCCAGTACCTGACAGCAGCAGTCTCACCACCAACTCTGTATCCGCAGGTGCTGGGCGTGATACAGGCAGGCAGGCCGTCTACTGCCCGGAGCCAGAATCAGACTTTCGCTTACAGGCGGAGAGGTCAGCACAGAGCATGACATTGTGTTGCATGTGGTGGACGCTCTGGACTCCCCCCCACCCCCGTAAAAGCTACTGGACTTCCATTTCCCACCTCACACTTAACGCGGTGCCTGGTACCTTCCTCCATGGTCTGCAGTAACTTCCGAGAGGTCGTCTTTCAGCAACAAGCTTTGCCCATAAGATGGTGGGCAAGGCAAAGTGCATTAAACACAGATTGATTAAATCAGTGACAACACGAAGTAGATTCATAGCAGTGGGAACGTGTACGACTCACAGGAAAGCAACAGAAAAGCTCCAGCAGTCAGATTCTATTTTTCCCATGTTGTCTTTTGGCAAAAAATAGAAATGTAACACAGAATGGATTTAGCATGCTGCAAAAAGCCGTTTGATGGAACATTTTGAGGTCACTGAAAAATCAGGCCAACCATCTAGACCCACAGTATCCAGAGGCTGGAGTGGTTATCAAGCCTCTCAGGCCGAGCTCCCTGGAGACCACCCAGAGGCACTGAAGGCCCTTGGCCCCGGGCGTTGGTGGCAGGGCTGGGTGTCTGCACAGAGCAGCCCTCTTCCCTTCCCACACACCCAGGCAATGATCGGGGGAGACAAGGAGCAGCCAGTTCACTAAAGACACTAGCTTAGTGCCAGGTACCTGTGTCCACTGAGGGGACCTGGTCCCTTCCTGAAGCCTGGCCCTGTGGCTGGTGTCCTGAAAGGGCATCAGCATCGCAGACATCACTCTGCCTTCCTTCCCTCAGCCTGCTTTCCCATCCAGGGGCCCACATTTGGGGAGGGACCCATGTTCTCAGACTCACCAGGCCCTTTGGAGGCATCAGGCTGGTAACCCCCTCACCCCCAGCCTCCCACCCCCACACCAGCACCAGCTGCCACCCCACATGCCAGGAATGAACCATCATGTCCCAATGATAAATACCAGGCTTCGTAATAAAGAATAGCCAGACCAATTTATTTATGAACTGTAAACTGGATATATTAAACAAATATTTATTAAATCAATGACACTACAGAATAGATTCGTAAGAGTGAAAATGTATACAGCTCATAGGGAAGCTGCAGAATCAGGCAGACAGCCAGCCACTGTTTCCCATGATGTCCCCTACACGTCCCAGATTAATACCCTACAAGCAAACGGCCACCCAGCCCCCCATCTTTGATGTGACAGCACGGCATCCAGAGAGTGTCACAAAATATCCTTGATGTTGAAATGCTGGCTTCAAACATAAAATTAATTTGAATGAAAAATAAAGTTGGATGAAAACTCAAGATAGTTGTATCATCTCGTTTTTGTAGGAATTCATTTTTCAAAGTAATTTTTTTTTTTTTTGAGACAAAGTTTTACTATGTCGCCCTTGGTAGAGTGCTGTGACATCACAGCTCACAGCAACCTTAAACTCTTGGGCTTAGGCAATTGTCTTGCCTCAGCGTCCCAAGTATCT
>NW_003852534.1:1814653-1828920 GCF_000181295.1 Otolemur garnettii | reverse complement strand
GACAGGAGTTCACTGCCCCAGAGCCAGCACCCTCAGGCCTCTGTGCCTCTGTACCCCACCCTTGTGGGGACGACGGGCTCCCTTAGCCCACATCCCCTTTGGAGAGGTGCCTTAAGGCCCCCAGCGGGTCGGCAGCTCTGCCTCTGTTTCCACAGCACAGCATCTTACATCCTGTCTCAGTGGCCTCGGGCTGCCCTGACAAATGCAGCAGACCAGGTGTCCTACTCAACAGACCCACATGTTTCCAGGGGGCTGCAGTCCAGGAGCCAGGTGCCCACAGAGCTATTTCCTAAGGCCTCTCCCCCGGGCTTGTGCACAACAAGCCGTGTCCTTGTGTCACAGCTTATGTCCTTGTGTCTTGCCATGTCCTCACGGGCCTGTCCTCTGTGGTCCCACACCCTGGCGTCATTCCCACTTATGAGGATGTCAGTCCTGCTGGATCAGGGCCCACCCAGATGGCCTCATGAGCCGTAGTCACCTCCTTAATGCCCTGTCTGCGGTGCAGTCACACTGGGTGAGGGCACCAATCTGTGGAGGGCAGGGGACACAGTTGGTCCATAGTACCTGTCATCTGACAGAGCAGGGCTCCTCTGGGGCACGAGTGTGTGTTAGTGGTTGTGCACATGTGTGACTGTACACACACATGTGTTTGCGTAACAGCTGTCTCCTCCTCGTGTAGGTGGAGACCCTTTCCCACACAAGGGGTGTGTCCTATTAGGTAGTTAAGTGCCCTGGCCTGGGGGGGGGGTGAGCAGAGATGCAGAGAGGGGAGCAGGGGCAGTGATTGGCATATCACCGAGAGGGGCTGCCCCAAGTGCACAGGCCCCTCAGACCCAATTAAGACCCAGGTGTTGTCTGCAGCGGAGCCTGAGCAGCACTGCACAGAGAGCCGACCCGGGCGGGCCTCCACGTCCTGTGGTGTCGATTGCCGTGCCCACCTCTGCTGCTTTCCCCGTGCCCTGTGAGCAAGGATGCTTCCCACTAGACTGTGATCGCACGCATCCTGTGCGGGAAATGATTTCTGATGTGACAGGGAGTGCAGCAGAGGCAGAGAGAGAAGGAAAGCTGAGCACACAGAGTCAGGGCAGATGCCGGAGGCAGGAGGGGTGTTAGAGCAAATGAGAAGTACCTGTCTCTGTGTCAATGTGAGCAGGGGGCTTGAGCTCAGGATGGAGGGCGAGGGAACTAGGAGGCCCATAGGACCGTGAGGAATCACTCCCCACTTTGAGCTCCATGTCCCCAGCCCTGGAAAGCAGGAAGGAGGAGCGGGTCTCCTCTGCCAGCCTGCAAAGGCCGTCCTGTGGAGGGATGGGAAAAAGGGCCAGGCACGGTGTGCTGCTGGTTTTGAGACTTGCTGGTCCATTTTTCTACCAGTTGATGATGATGATGACAACAATAATAATAATAAAGGTGCCGATAATAGCTCTAGTTTTAGGCCCTCCCATGTCCCAGAAGTTCTGCTATTTTAATTTGATCTTCGGGGACCCTGAGAACAAGGTGGGGATGTCCCGGTGTTCACACTTGCAGGTCTGAGGCTGGGCTGCTACTGCCAGGGCCAGAAACACCCCTCGAGCAGGTGGGGCTGGGATCCCGGTGGTGCCGGGCACCGTACTTGCATGGGGTGACTGAGTGGAGGGTCTGGATAGGGACACACGGCACCTGCCCACTGCCAACTGGGGTCTGTCCTGCTGCACGGCAGCCATGGAGCCCAGCTATGCTGGTCTCAGTGCCCAGCTCAGCTCTGCCTTGGGTCCCCAGCCATTGTATCTGAGTCCCCTGAAGCAGTCCTGACCTTCAGGGGCAGCCAACCCAGAGGACACATCTCTGCAGACTCTGCCAAAAGTCCCTTTCTGCTTCCTACTGTCTCCAGGGACCCTTTCCTCGCAGGTCTCTGGGCTGCTGAGTCCAGGCTGGGTCACCTTTGGGGAGGTGGCTTCCCCTGCCAACCTGTCTCACCCCCCTCACATGTCTCACACTGGGAGAGCAAGTCCAACACAAGGTCTCCTGGAAGGCAACCCTGTGCACAGACCCCCAGTGCCTCCTCTGCACACTCACCACTTTAGTGGAGGACAGCCAGGGCCAACTGCAGAGAATTCTGTTTTTGCAGAACAACAAGAGGAATAAGAGAAAACGCAGGCTGCCAGGGAATGAAGTGTTTTACTGCTTTTAAACTCGCTGCATTGCTCCTGACATGGGCATATAGCATATTTTGATTTTATCCCGTATAGCTAACTGGTATATCATGATTTGGGGAACACAAATGCAGATGGCTCTGGGCTGATCAAGCCAGCAAGGGTGACTAGTCCCCGTCCCTGCCATTGCTCATGTATAGGGTGACCAGATTTTAACATTGGTAAAGCAGGACAACATGGCTGGGGGGCGGGGGTGGGGGCGGGGCAGGGCAGGGCCTGACAACAATGCAAACTTTGATAAGCAGTTCTCGATAATCACTTCTCAACAATTACTTGTTATTATTATAGTTTAACATTATAAAATTAACAAAAATAATATAAAACTCATATTCTGGTGAAATAGCCACATGGTAGCTGAAAACCGTATATTCCCTTCCTGTTCTCCTGCCCGTTTGTGCATTCTTTCCAAAAATAGGGACTTTTTTAAAATGCCGCGGTACATAGGACAAATTGTTAAAAAGCGGGACTGTCCCGCCAAAAGTGGGACGTCTGGTCACCCTACTCATGTAGCCACCTTGCCTGGGCAACGCAGGAATACGGAACAACGGCAGTGGGCGGTTATTCTCCTCTCTGTTGCCATCCAAACTCCCAAAGAGCCACCCCGGCCCTTGTCAAGAAAATTCACAAAACCATGACCTAGACAAGGAGCACCCTGGGCAGGTGCTGGCAGCAACCCAGCAACAGAGAGAAAGGCCACTTCCTGGCTGACATGGTCCCGAGCAGGTGGTGCCCTGGAAACCAGAAGAAGCAGATCTTCTGGGAGGAAAACAGCCCCAATGTAGGAGCACAGGGCAACCCTGGACTGAGTTAGGATAGTGAACCCCCAGCCCACTCTCACCAAGAAAGTCACCCTGAGTAAGGGTCAGAGAAGCAACGAGGAGGAGAATTCACATTCCCAACATTTGCAAACACTGCAACTTTCAGATAGCAAATATTAGAGGTGCATATAAATATCCAAAGTAATAAAAATATAATTTCAAAGATGAGCAGACAAGAAGCTTGTAGGTAAGTTTGAAAATGGTCACAAAAAATTAAATATAGAGCTACAACATGATCCACTGATGGGCACATACCCAAAGGAATGAAGCCAGCATGTTGGAGGGGTGTGCATGGCCCCGTTGTGCTGTTTGGTGGTAGCTGAGAGGTGGAAACACTTGCATGTGTACAGAAGATGGAAGGACAAGGAACATGTGGCACATCCACCCAGTGGATACTGGTCAGCCTCAAACAACAGGGAATTCTAACACTTGCCACAACGTGGGTGAACCTGGAGGGCATGAAGCTGAGTGACCCGAGCCAGGCACAGAAGGACACTTTCATCTACGATCTTGCTTACATGTGGAGCCTGACAAAGTTGAACCCATAGAAGCGGAGAGGAGGTGGTAGTTGCTAAGGGCTGGGGAAGGGAGAGTGGGGAGACGTCAGTCAAAGGGCACCATGTCTCAAGTCCAAGATGAATTCTGGGGCTCTAGTGCACACTGTGGTGATGATAGCTAATCCTGTGTTGCACACTTAAAATTTGCTAGAACAGACAAGTATTCTCACAGCACGAGAGAGAGCTCACACACACAAATGGTAACTATGTAAGGTGGTGGACGTATATTAATTGACTTAATCATGGCAGTCATTTCACAAAGTATACTAATATGAAAACAAAACACTGTTGTAATGTTTGCATTTTGTGTCAATTATACCTCAATAAAGCTGAAAATAAGAAAATGAAATTTCTAGAAATAAAAATAATTATTTATAATTAATAATACATTTATATAATAAAAATGGATTCATCTTATATAATGTGTATTACATATGTGTGATTTATTGAACTAAAAAAAGCTCAGTGGATGAATTCAATGCCTCATTAGTCACGGCTATACATAGAATGAACGAAATTAAAGATACATCAAAAAGTTTGTGGAAGGGAAGAGACATGAATGGTAAGTGGAGACATGGGAGACAGAGGAGAAGGTTTTACACACAGCTAATTGAAGTCCAGATGGGAAGATAGAGAAATGGACGAGAAGTAATATTTGGAGAGCTAAAGCATAAAGTTTTTCTAGAATTGATTAAAAAAAAAAAAAGACACAGATTCGAGAAGCCCTGTGGGAGGAAGGCCCAGGAACCTTTGCCTACTCGCATTTCAGTGAAACTACAGACCATCAAAGGCAAAGAAAAGACGATAAGGAAAAAGCAAGGAATGATAATTAAATGCTCACAGCCCCTTCAAGATGACAGCAAGGACAGTGGGACCGCGTCCTCACAGTATCAGGAGGAGAGTGACTCCACTCAGAGAGCCTGTGTTTTCAGTATGAGAAAGAAATAGAGACTGTTAGATGAATGAAGGGAGAGTGTCTCCCCAAGAGCCCCAGACTGAAGATGCTTCTGAAGAGTATGTTTCTGAGAAGGGGAAAAGGATCCCCAAAGGGGTCTAAAGAAAAAGCAAATGGTAATTCCATAAATTGAGAACAAATATGGAAATCAAAATAAACTCTGCCCGTGTAAATTCAGAATGACTGACCCTAGGTTCAAAGAGGCAATATCTTGAAATTATCGGGAAATATTAAGTCAAAATAGCAATATCAGATTGTGCAGATTTTATATCAGTAGAGAGAAAGGCAGGAAACAGAAAAGAGTGAGAAAAAGAAAAATCTCACCTAAATGGAGGAAAAGAGACAAAAACACTCAGATCACAAGGTGGTGAGATGACAGAGGCAGCCCCAGAGATGCCAATGACCGTAATAAATCCAGATGGAGAAAGCACGCCAATCAAAACATAACCAGACTGCATTTTTTTTGGTCGCATAAACAATTTTCATTTTTGTACTTTGACATTTCTATAGAGCAGGCAGTCATAAAACCCACATTGGTATCTGATCTCTTTTGCCTTAAGAGATCTCTTAGCCTCTGCTGAAATGTCTACTTGGCCTTCTGCTAACAGACGGTGCCCACCTGTGGTCATTTAACTTACCACCATCATCATCGTCCTCACCCTACAGGTGAGAAAATCAAGCTCTGAGGTCACCTAGAAGAGAGTTACCCAGGTGCCTCTTCTGCCCAGTCCTGGACTTCCCCCACCCAAGCTTGGAAACCAGTAAGCTCTAAAATCTCCACAATGCATCCAAACTAAAATTTATGTTCCACTCACACAGAGTTGTTTGCACCTCTCCAGGCTCTCAGGGTGCACCATTCTACCTGCCCTCCTGTCCACCCAGGTGTCCTGGTGGCCTCCATGTGGTAGCCCACACGGGCAGCTGTGGTGCTGCAAAAGGCCGTAGATGCCCAGCCCACTCCAGACCTGCAGCCACACCCTCTGCCCAATGGCCAGAACTGGACAGCACGGTGCAGCCAGCAGCTCAGGCTGCTCTTCCTTCCTTCCCTCTTCAGTTTGGTGCACACACTTTCATGGACCAGCAGCCAGACTCCCTTCTTTACTTGGAATGAAATAGTTTGACCTCTTCACGTGGCTCCTGAAAACAGACCCTCAGTGTCTCTCTGTGTGATGGTCGATCAAGTCTACTTTTCCTCCTGCCATTCGAATCCCGTCAAACTTTCTCACCAGCAGCATCAATTACCAGCCTGTTTCTGAGCACTGCTGTTGTTTCCAAGAAGCTGGCCCTACCCTGTGCTTCCCAAGGGCCCCCCGGGTCCTCTGCGTTTTATACCATTGTACTGTGTACTCCTTGTTGGGAATACCCAGCTATCAAAGAATCCCAGGATGCATCATTGTACAGGCATAAGCATTAATATTAAAGAACTGTTATCTATTGGGGGCCATGTGGTATATAAGTGAAACATTTACATTATTTTATTTATCTTTTCAGCAACTTTACAAGATTACTATTAATTTTCTTGATTTAAGGGTTAAAAAAAATAAAGCTCAGAGTGTTTTAAGTCATGTGCCCAGGATTGTACAAGGCCAGAATTCAAGTCTGTATCTACCTGTCCTTAAATCTCTTGCCCTTTACTTCACTATACTTCTCCCATACATGTACCTATCCATTCCTCCATCCCTCCATATTTGCACCCGTCCATTCACTCATCCATCCATCCATCCATCCATCCACCCATCAATCCATTCATCCAACAATCCACCCATCAATCCTCCATCCATCCATCTGCCCACCAACCCATCCAACCAGCACATATTGCTTAGGGGGCCAGTGGTGCTTAGGACACTGTTGGGAGCTAAGAAGACACAAGTGCGTTTAGTTCATGAACTGTGCTCTCCAGGGCCTTGTCTAAGTGAGGAGATGAGATTGAAGGAGCGGGAAAGCTAATCGTGCCCCCCAGAGGTCAGAGGCTAGATATTTTTAATTACGTGTGTATGTATTTTACTAATGACTAGGGCTACAAATTTCTGCAAAAGATACCCCCCATTGGACCAATGAAGCAGTGGCATCTAGAACAAGGTGCACTCGCTCTGGGCCCCTGATGCCCCCTGAGGGAAGTGCTGCCTCCACCACCTTGGCAGGGAGGAGGGAGCCCTTACCCCCCCCCCCAGGTGGCACCTTTAGGAAGTGACACAGCTGAGACTGGAGCCTCTACCTCCTCTCAGCTATTAACTGAATTGAGGCTGTGCTTAGTGCCCACCGTTTCCTGCTTTTCAACTTTGACTAAAACACATTGACTTGTGATGCAGGGTGTCATGTCATGTCCAATTGTTGCTCCAATGTCTGGAGCAACTCCAGCTGGGATCAGGCCCCATGTTTTGGCACCATTGCCCCGGGCACCTCTCCTGTCTGGTTGTTGGGGTTTCCTGGTGCTGGACAGATCTGAAATGTACCCATGGAGGGTAGTGTGGCAGGACCGCAAAGATGCAGAGAGGCCTCCTCTGACTGGAGGAGGGGGCAGGCCTCTCGTACTCAGAGTAAAGGAAACAGGAGTGTCCCTGAGTCTCAGGCTCCAAAGAAAACCCTTAAATAGACCAGTTGTGCCTGAATCAGGCGTAATAACAGCTCCTGCTAAACTCTGGCAGGGGATTGCTTTGGAGCATTTGAAGGTTTTATGAGAGGGACTAAAACACAGGAAAGGGTAAGGCAGACAAGCTGACCCCTGTGGGGCTCTAAGACCCCCAGACAAGGGGAAAGTGCCCCGAGAAGACAGCTGACCCAGACAGGGAATAGCCCCGATGGGGGCCTTTCCTGCTGGAAAAGCCATTTTCAGGGTGTTCATGAAATGTAAGCAGAAAGGCTGACGTTCCCTGTGAGGACTCGCTTCCTTGGAGGGGACCCCTGTTTCCCCTTCCTGTTTCTGTCCTCTGGGATGGACAGGGTGGGCAAAGCAGTTTCAGGCCGCCATTCTGCACCCAGAGCACCAATGTAGAAACCTGGGCCCCACCGTAGGCAGCCAAGTGCAGGGTCCATCCTGGGGGAGATGACACTCTTTGGTCAAATGCCCTGACTTCCCCACCAAATCCCACTGGACTAACCTGTGCACCCCCGACATGCACTTCACTTGGAGTGAAGGGTGTTGTCCCCGTGAACGACTTCCCCAGATGCTCTCTGGCCCGAATCAGGAGTTTGTAGAACTCAGAAGAGACCCTGAAGGACCCTGGGCTCCACCTTCACCCACCTCACACCCTCCCTGACAGGGATTCTGATGGGAGGTGCAGTGAGACCTTTGGAAGGGCTGCTAATTGCTCTCTGCAGCCTGCCTCCTCTTTCTCTTTGGATTTGACAGCTACTAAATGATCTAAAGGCAACAATTTTTCCCTAAAGATTCCTATGGCCCCTTCCTCACCGTAGCCTCTGTGATCATCTCCCTGAGCCCCACCCCTTACCCACAGCCCTGTAATTCCCCGCCAGGGGCATCAGCCTGCCGTACCCCACAGGGGCCTCTCTGGATTCTCTTTCTGTGTGTCAGTGTGTGCATGTTGCACCCCAGAAGGTCATTCTGGGTAGATATCAGAATCACTGGCTGAATTTGTTAGTAATAAGTTACAGATCAAGGATATTTGCACCAGGCGATTCTTTGACTAAAACCCATCAATCTATGATACGAGGTGTCACACATGAGAGGCTGGGTGGGGAGAGGCAGGCATTTGGGGCTGGGTTTTGCAGTGCCCTGGAAAGGCATTTATTTGACTGGCTGCATTTTCTGTCCATAATTAATGTTTCCAAAATCTGAAACGTTAAATCAAGCTTCGGAAAGAGCTCTTGCCACCCAGGGAGGACCATGGTGGGATAGCCCTGGTGGTTTTCTACACTGTCAAGACCAGGTGTCCTCAAACTACAGCCTGTGGGCCAAATGCAGCCCACCTAGGACATTTATCCAGCCCGTTGGGTGTTTTTGCTGCCACTGCCTGTCCTGCTTAGCAGCCGACTCGTCCTGGGGCCCGCAGTCCAGCCCTCCAACGGTCTGAGGGACAGTGAACTGGCCCCCTGTTTAAAAAGTTTGAGGACCCCTGGTCAAGATGAACATACATGAAGACATTCAGAGACCACTGACCTTGGCTGGGCCCTGCAGATCCTGTCCCAGAAACTTGGGGCTTCCAGGAACCCTGTACCTCCAGCTTTCTATACCAACAACCTCTGCAGGTTAGACAGTCGATGAGTGTGCACTAAGGCCCGAGTCAGTCCTGAACGCAGGTCTGAGGGCTGTTGTGGGCCCCAACATCCTTCGGGCCTCTTACACGATGGCAGAGGGGTGGAGGGGAGGCATTAGTGCTAGGTGGACACCCCATCCCCTGTTCAATATTTGTGATCTTATACAAATTAATCATTTACAGTTCATGGGCTTCGGTCTCCTCAATGGCAGATTGCAGAAAGTCACCTGTGTGAAGGGAGCCTCCAGACTTAAATGAGGCACTGCTGGTGAGCTCCAGGCACATCACCCTCCCGGGGGACGCTCGGCGAGTCATTGCTGCCCCTTCACCTGGACCCCCAAGCCGGGGCCTCCCTTCCCGCCTCCTGCTCCTCCCTCTCTCATCCTCCACACTCCTCAGTTGTCACTGGGGGGGCCTTAAGAAAGGATTTATGTGATATTACTGGAAATTCCTGTAGGTAAAATTGACAGTTCTCTTGAGGGTATTGTAAATGGTTTTAAAAGTCTAGCCAGAGCTGGAGAAAGAAAAAAATGAAAGAAAGAAAATTAAGGGAACCAACAGTGGGAAGATTAAAAGAAAAAGAAAGGCGGGGAGAACGGGGAGATGATTTTCTTTCCCTCTTCTTGCAGCTTCTTGTGGCTCCTGGAAGCTGCCAGGGGCACCTGATTGTGCGAGGCTGAGGGAGGGGTCTGAGGACCTCTCCACTTTTCACTGATGGGGACTCAGATAGCTGTCATCCTCTCTGCACCCAACAGATGTGCCCCCCATGTGTTGTCAGCTGCTGGATCTGAAGGGTCATTGGTTCCTCAAATAGTCACCACCTACTTGTGGCACCACACACTGAGCACACAGTGACACGCCAGACAGATCCCGTCCTGACCCTCCACTGGGAGGCGGGGGCTCGAGGCAGAGCGGCCCCACTAAAGGCAGGATAAAGCTGGTGCTCAGGGCTGGCGGCTCCTCCCACCTCTACGGCCTACATCATTCCCACCATGAGCTTCACCAGCAAGGAGAACGTGTTGTTGCTTTGTCCATCCTTTACAGGGGCATTTGGGCCCTGAGGAAACTGAAGGTTCTCCATGCTGTGGTTTCATAGACACTACAAACTTCCTATTGTCCACACTCCTCCCAAACCAACCAGATAGAGTGACAGGTGGGCTCCGGCTTCTATCTGGGGAGGGTCTTATTATAAAGAAACACGAGCATTTCTGAAAATTACCATATGTGAAAAATCTTGCAGTAAAAAATCCAGGGCTTATGGGATTAAAGACACAACACTCAAAGCCTTCACCTGTGGCACATTTGGGGATGGGGTGGGGGAAAGCAAAGGAGGACCCTAATGGAGACAGCAGTCCGGCTTTGCAGAAGCCAATAGCTCAGAAGCACAGGTGCCCACAGAGCAGAGGACACCTGCCCTGAGAAGGCCTGCCCTGCTCTTGGCACATGGCTCCTTGCAGGCTGTCCTGAGTGGGGAAGGAAGGTTATCAAGATGAGCTCCTGTGAGGCTTGGCTGGGGAGTGTGGGCTTTGGGTCACCTGGCATTTCTTACAGATGAATTCCTGCGTAAGCAAACATGAAATCCTAATCACATTAACATTCCTTCCTAACATTTCAATCCGGCTGAAACAATTTTTTAAAAAATAAAAGCTGTACTCTACCAAATTGTTGTATTTCAAATTGTATATAAAGCCAGCACATTGTACCCCATACGTGTATTATCGTACACAACTATGATTTAGTAAGAAAAAAAATAAAATGAAAAATAAAATAAAAGCTATAATAGAACACACTGTATTTCCTAGCTTATTTGGGACAATTCCAAGATTGCCTCTGGTCCAGTGTAATTATTACCAATGCCCCTATTTTACTCTTGAGATACCCTAATTCTGACATAATTCCATGGTCACTGTGTTTAAGGGGCCCCAAGGACCAGCAGGTATACCCTGGAATAGTGCCTTCCTAAGGGAAGCCCACAGGGAGGGCCCAGCCTGGAATCCCCCCCAGTGTTGAGCATGAAGAGGGCCTCCCCCATCACTGCGCTCTCCCATCTTTCAGTCCCCAGCCCAAGCCCTCTTTCCACTAAGCCCCTCTCTGATCCAGACCAGCTCCTGTCAGCCTCCCCCATCACTGCGCTCTCCCATCTTTCAGTCCCCAGCCCAAGCCCTCTTTCCACTAAGCCCCTCTCTGATCCAGACCAGCTCCTGTCAGCCTCCCCCATGTTCTCACACAGGGTTACACGGGCTCTCTTGGGGATGAGCCCAGCCAACTGGAGGGCTACTCAGGGTCTGAGACTATTAATTCCACAGTTGACCCAAGTCAACCTGTCTTCCTAAGAATCTCTAAATTAGGGATACTTTTCAATTTTACTAAGCACAGAGATTACCTGGAGCTCTCATTAGAAGTGCAGATTCCTGGGCTGCATCCACAGAGGTCTGTTGGATTCAGGGACCCTGCACTTTAAACGGCCATGCGAGGCTACTTGGAAGAGGTGCTTGAGGCCCACACTTTGGGAAACACTGCTCTGGACCCCACCGTCACTGCTCCATCCTGCGGCAGGCAGCCTGGCAGCTTGGCGAGCAGCAAACACTGAGTGATGCCTCGTGAAGAGATTCAGCACTGCAGTTGACCTGCAGCCCCTTTAAGCTTCACAGGCATTTGAGGATGCAATTCCAGGCCAGGTGTTTCTGGAGAACTGCTGAGCACAGCTGCTGCCTCGGGAACCCTGGGGCTCCACCCACTGGCGGAGTAACCTTTTAAAAACAAAATTACCTTTTAAAATCTTTGAACCTCAGAATGGTCTGCATAACCCATGTCTCTTGGGGTTCTTGCAAAATGAACAAGTGAAACTAACCAAGCATCCTAGCTCTCACAGATTTGTATTCAGTGCACAGCAAATATAGCCCCTTAGCATTGCTTTTGTTTAAAAAGGCAACTAACCCTTAGAGGGTTTTACACTTAAATCTTTCATGCACCCCTTGTCTGCTGACATGAGCAGACACACCTGATGGAAACAGAACTGCCAGGCTGGTGGAGAGAGAGGGACACAGAGAGCAGACGACAGACAGACGGAACAGAGAGCCTCCCGCCTGCCTGCCTGCTCCGCAGACGGGTCCCCTCCCTGACTGGCACTCCATCACACCTCTGCCAGATGCACAAAGAGCACACGTGAGCACGGCGTTCACTCAAAAAGCAACAGACAAAAAGAATCAAAAGGGACTTTGCCAATACACCAGAGGAGAGCGGGCTGCAGATGAAAGGCAGCACCAGCCCGGCGAGCAACGACAGGGACTGGCTCTGCGTCGGCGGTGCATCTGAGGTTCTGGTGTGATTAGGAGTCACCTGGAGGACGCAGCAATGTCATAATTCCTATGATGGGCAGACCAGCAGAGCAGGGGCAGGGATGAAGCTGGGGCTCCGTGGGATCAGCTTGGGTGGGCAGGAGGCTGGTCTGGCCAAAGCACACTGCACCGGGGTCCAGTCCCCATCTTTGGGCATCATCACTTGCTGAGCAGAGGATTTTTGGTTCCCTTAGGGCCTCACATCTAAGAGAAAAAATGAAGCATCTTAACCTCACTCCCCATGTACCAAAAACCACCTGCTGAAAGGGCTCCAGACATACAGGCGGTTCTGACGCCAGCTCCAGAGAAGGGAGAGGGGACAGCATCTCTTGGACAGGCCACCCCAGTCACAGGGCCACCCTGGTCCCCGGTCCCGCTCTGGGCACCACCCTTGACAGATGACAACACTGGAGCTGGTACCAAGGACAGTTCCTCGAGAGGCCTCTCAGCTACCCTGCCCAGAGAGATTTGGAAACTGAGCTCTGGTTCCTGGAGTAAAGACTATTTTCTTGGAATGGTGGTGGGCAAAGCTTATCGCATATAAGGTACATGAAGGTGGCTGTCACTCAGGGGAGGACTAAGAGGCGCTCATTGGAAGGCCTGCACGCCCTTGCTCCCTCTGTACTGTGAGTGCTAGCGTTTCAAAGGTGGTCTGGACGGGAGAGCACCACGCACTGCCCAGCACCACACAGTGTGAAGAGCGCCCCGCTTGACACGTCGGCGTCTGCGGAGCAGCTGGCCCTGATAGCTGTTTCCCCACCAGCCCTGGGGGCTCCACTCTGTCTTTCCAGCAATCACAGGAGGAAAATGCACAGAGAGGCTGGCCCTGGGGACGGTCGTACCTGGGAGCTGCTGGGAGGCACAGACGGTAGGTGTCCTACGGGGATAGATCATCCACCAGCATTCAGAATCGCTGGCTACTGTTTCAGAAACCCACAAAGGGATGTGCAGGGGACTGTGCCTGCATGAGGAAAAGTGCTGGGATTTACCCTGCTGGGCGCAGACGGCGACCTCCTTGCTCTTGACTGTGCTTGGGTCTGAGCTCTCCCTGGCCGACTGGGCAGTTTCCTCTCCAGCAACCACTTTTGTGGAAAGTCTCACCCCGTGTCGGGGCTGCTTACATCCCAGCAAGGGTCTGCGTGTGTGACTTTGCCAATGTGAATGTGTGTCAGGCCTGTTCAGCAGCTTCCCTTATTATTGTCCATTCTATTTTGGTTCTGGTTTTAACACATTTAAATAATAGGCTAATGTGAGGTGTCTGTAACATGTGGGAGTGTCCACGTGGAACCGTGGGCACGTGTGCGGGAAGGTTTACCTACCCCTCGTGACAGGCAGGGCAGAGATAAACAGTGAACTTTCGAACACTGTAATCTCGAACTCCAGACTCTGGAGCACTTCTCCAGAGTCATACTCATTCAACCCACTGCAAATTCCCTAAAATAAAAACAATTTCCTATCACAGACAATCATCTTCACGCATGTAGCACCCTAATTTAATAAAGTTTAAATGCAAATTCTGACATGTTAAAATTTTCAAATATAAGTATTGCAATAGTTTACTCCTCAGCAATTTTACTGAAATAGAATTCAAAATTCCACCCGTGGAGCAACGGGAGATAGAGACTGACATTTAAAGCACTGTCTATAACAAAACGAGCCATAGAGATTGAGTAGGGCACGTGCTCCGCAGACCTCACAGCTCTCCTCAGCAGGATCCTGACGCTTTGTGACAAAGGGTGGCGTGCTCTACATTATATGACTTCCCTCCAGTGTTTGATGCACTCACTGTGTTTTCACTAGTAGTCCTCCCCTGCATAACCGTGAGTGTCCATTAAACACAGGCTCTCCATGAGCCCTTTGAGAGGTGATTGCATGGACACTAAACCTAGAAGGACTGACCGCAACTAGTGTTGGTGAGGCTGTGGGGGGAACAGAGGGAATATTAGATGGTGTGGCCACCTTGACAAGGGCTTGTCAGCGTCTCTGCCATGTACATGATCCAGGCATTCTGCCCCAGGTGCTTTCCACAGAGAAGGAAGCCCTTTGCGCAGGCAAAGACCTGCAGGGGAAAGTTCACAGAAACTTTGTAATACCCTGAAACTGGAACAACCCAAATATCATCCACAGACAGACAGAACCCGAATAGTGGCCTGTCACAGCAGGGAGACTACTCAGCAACACGGGATGACGTAC
>NW_003852534.1:1797266-1814390 GCF_000181295.1 Otolemur garnettii | reverse complement strand
GGGGGGGGGAAGGGGTTTGTAAGGCCATAACACAAAAGCACCAGTGTGCTGCTCAAGTCCACTGACAGGATGGCTCCCTGCAGCTGGAGGCTCGTACTTTTTAGTTATGACAGTCATCATTTTGAGGTGGAAAAGGACAGGGAACTTCATATACTCCTGGGAAAATCATGAAAGGGCCAGCTGAGCTGCGGGGCAAACTGATGACATGCATTGAAGGCCTTGAATCAGCTGGAAGCCCACGAGGGTTTTGCTTCCCAGTGATATAGCCATGTATATATTTTTAAAAATATCCAAAATATGTTCTAAAGTAGTAAAAAGCAAAATGCAACCCTGTGTCCCACCCGGAGGCAGCAGCCCGATGTGTGGCCCCCACACATCCCATCACTGTCTTCCTTTCATCACATGCATCAGGTCTCCCTCTCTCATAGATAGATTTTGGAAAACAAAAAGCATACATGGGACTGTTTCTTGGATATTATTGTACACATTTATATTTTTCCAAATTTTAAAAGAATTCTAATAATTCAGGAATAAGTCCAAATGCATTTATTTCCCCACACTTGTGAGAATTATTCATGTGTGGAATGAATTCTAAGAAATAGAATCTCTAAGTCAAACTGCACATCCATTTAAAAGTTGGGAGACACCTGGGGTCCAAGTATCCCTCTGGAGCACACTGGCCCCGACCACCTGGCCCCACAAACCTGCCCTCCACTACCAGAAGGGCGGTGATGGATTCCAGCATGGTTACAGAGCTCGTTTCTGTAAGGTTTACTTGGTGAACATTTTTAAAATGTATTTTTGTCCTGTAAGTTGGGTATGTAGTTCTGTACAACACACATGCCCTTTGTTCACCTGAGTTACTGTTGTAATAGAGAAAGTGGAACCCCACAGTCTTTCTGCGGGACCCTGCCACAGGCACGAGTCCTTGGGGCTTCTGCCCTGAGCCCCAGGAATCGGCTCCGACTGGCCCTAAGCAGACCCACTGTGTCAGTGAGCACGTGTCCCAAACAGGGCAGACCTTTCACCAGGATTTCTCCTCTCTAGTTTGAGAGGAAGTCTTCTCTAGTTTGTGGCCATGAGGTGCAGGAAAGCTGCCTTTGTCTGATCTTTTTTCTGCCATGTGGATTGATTGTGGCTGTAATAGGAGAAAGTAAGATCAAGTCACCAAGACCGTCAGAGGCCACCAGATGGGACAAAAGCCCCCCCTGGGCGTCAGGATCCTGAGTCCAGCTGTGCCCACTAGGTCTCAGCTACTTAAACCAATATATTTTTCCTAAATGAGCCAGTGGAAGTTGAGTTTCTATTCACTGCCTGATATCAAATATCCCTTTATCATCAGCTGGTTGTTTTCTTATTGATAAAATAACTTAGAGGAAATTAGTCCCTTGTTTCCAATTCCCTAATTAAAAAAAATAATGAGCTCTAGAAAAACCAAGGTGTGCTGGGGGTCACTGAGCCAATTACTCCAACTTTTACCCATGTTTACTACATGACAAGTTAGATTAGCTTAAAGAAAAACCACAGCCCAAAGACCCAGCCAACTGGAAGCAACTACGTACGGACTTTAATAAATTTAACTTTTCGCGTTTGAGCTGAGTAGTCAAATTAGTCCAAGCAGCAGAAACTGTGGGCATGTGTGAGCAACCTTGAGCATCCTACCTCCACTTCTAACCAGGTCAAACCTGGGACCAGTTGGTGGCAGTGCCAGCCAAAAAGAGCATATGCAAAATGAATGAGGTGGTTAGTCAGCTCCTCAGACACCCAGGGCCCTCCCAGGCTGGATCTGCAGACAGAGGCGATCGCCAAGCATCCCTGCGAGGAGGAGTGGGCGGCCAGCTCCCACTAGTAGCCGGCAGCTCTGTTCTCCACCAGCTGTGGCCGCCATGTGGCTCTCTCTGCCTGTGCCAGGCTGGAGGAGGCTGCAGACGGGCTTGGCTAAATGTGACTAGAAGGACACTTCCTTGCAGAGTGACCTTAGACTCTCCTTGCACATCAAGTTCCTTTCATACAACACCCGCAGACTCGTGCACGCACACACACACACACGTGCACACCACGCTGACACACATGTTCCAGGCTCACAGGCTCTGTGTGTGCAATAGCCCACACCCTGTAGAGAGAGGGGGTCTGTGCTGTGTGCCAGCAGAAGGGAACTTTATTCTGGTCCTGTAGCAGCGGCTGAATAGAGACTTTTTTTTCACGATTTCCACTTTGACGTTTGAGGTGAATACCAGGACCTGACATGGTGACCAAGACTGTCCTCTTCCTGGCCCGTGCAAGCTGGGGCAGGAGCTGGTTAGAGCCCCCCTGAGAGCAGCCAGACAAGGCGTGAGCATTCGTTCTTAGAAGGGGAGATTTTAAGAAACCCGCAGCTGTGTCATTAGCGCCCCGGGCAGAGGCTGGCACCACACATCTTTCTCCCAGGGTCTACCTGAGCAACAGAGTGGAGGTAAGAATGGTTTTGCCAAGATGTTCAGTGCAGAAAAGAGAAATAAAAAGGATACTCTGAAGTCTGGGTTGCCGAACACAGCAAAATGATCAGGGTGAGCCTTACTTTCCTATCCTGAGCTTGTCACCACCAAACCGCTCCCGCTAACTGGGAACTGTCCCCTGCACTGCCCACCCCTCAAGACTGCTTGTTCATCTCCTGGCCCACCTGCCAGCAGACCTGCCACCCCAACTGCCCATCTCACATGTCCTCAGGGGTGTCCTGAGCACCCTGAGGTTCCTAACTTAATATTAAATGGAGTAATACAATTTCATAGAAATATGTGTGGGGGAAGCTGAAATGGTGTTGATAGGTTTAAAAACGTCACCCTATTTATTGAGGTTATTTTATAAAAGGAAGGTCACACACACCCACGTGCAGGATGTGTCATTGTAAAGACAGTCGTCCAAACTGAGCGGATTTCACTCCAGCAGCCTTTGCTCTGCTGGTCTGTGTTTCTCTGTGAGCCTCAGCCCATGGGCAGGGCTGGCTGGCTAGTGCCCGGAACCATTAGCACAACTTGCTGGTGCCCCTGTCTCGTGGACAAAGATGACCTGTGAGGCTGAAAGCCAGCATGGCTTCGTGTGACACAAGAACCAGAGACTGGGTCTGATCCTTCTAAGTACGTACTCAAGGTGACTCAGGTTGTGGCAGCCAGCGGGAGCCTGGTCTGAAATTCCATCACAGGAGAATTCTGGCAGAGGCCCTGCCACACTCTTGGCTGGCGGGACTCCTGTGAATGTCCAGCTCCTGGGCTGGCGTCTGGGCCAGCACCTTCCTTGGACATCCGTGGGAGGGGGACACAGAGGCTCATGCCCCTCCCAGAATGACTCTACCGAGACCTGTTTCCCAGCTCTCCAAATGCATACCCTCTGCTTGTAGTTGGAAGGTTTTCAGTTCTGGCTAGTAAGGAACAAATCTAGATGACAATAGCTATCTAAATAGAGTAAACTAAAATATAAAATTTTACCAGGGAACCTTGGGATACACAGAATTTGAAATGCCAAGGGCCCTACAGCAGGTCCCAGCCCTCACCCCCTGCTGGCTCACCCACCTGAGCCACTCCTTGCCACAGACACAGACAACAGTTGACTTCGGGAGAACCTTGCTCCTGGAAACGCACAGACCTGCAGATCACACCGGGCTGGGAGGGGCAGGGAGGAGCAGGGAGGAGCAGGCAGCCCCCAGCTTTCCCAGAGACCAGAGCAGATGCGTCCCTCTGGTTCTGTGACTTAGCTCAGAATTTGTTCAAGACATCGTCAGTTTTCATTCACATCTTCACTCATTTTTTCTCTTTTGCTCAGGTTAGCCTAAGTTAGCTTCTGTTACAAGAAACTTAAGATTTCACATTCTACATTTGATTTCCTCCTTGTCTAATATGCCTAAGAAATGCAATTAAAATCTGTAAGTGAGGCTCAGCGCCTGCAGCACAATGGTTTCAGTGCCGGCCATATGCACCAAGGCTGGTGGGTTTGAATCTGGCCTGGGGTCAGTTAAACAACAATGACAACTACAACAAAAAAGTAGCCAGGTGTTGTGCAGGCGCCTGTAGTCCCAGCTACTTGGGAGGCTAAGGCAAGAAAATCGCTTAAGCTTAAGAGTTTGAAGTTGCTGTGAGCTGTGATGCTATAGCACTCTACCAAGGGTGACATAATAAGACTGTCTGTAAGTGATTGTATAACAATCCTGTAATCTAGTATATTTAGGTAACATGAATGTTAAGAATGATAACATCATGTAGAAATAAATTTACTGCTGTATTAAAATTTTTTAAAAAGACATTCCATGACTTGGAAAAGCTCCCTCCTGACTCCAAACCCATCACAAACAAGCTGACCCCCCTGGCTGCAGAGTGGTCCACATCACGCCAGCTCCTGTTCACAGGCTGTGGGGAAGAGTGCGTGACACACAGTGGGGAGGCCACGAGAAATAGCTGGTGTAGTTGACCTTCCATGTCTTGGGGGAAGCAGCTGCTGTTTATTCCTGCTACTGTGCTGAAGTTTCAAAGCAGCTTTAAGTATGAAGCACGGGAGCCCCCCATCAAGATGCTCTGGAGCCCAGATTTGTGAGGACTCTTCCTCAGGGCTGATAACAGTGATAGTGGCAGAGTGATGCCTACCACTTACTTGGAACCTACATTATAATAAATGCATGCATTAACCCTGATTTCACACAGAATTAAGAATACTGAGGCCCAGAAGTTACGGGGCATGACCAAGAACCTCAGTGCCCACGCACTCTCCCCCTCGTCATGCTGGCTCCCTGTTAAAAGGAGAAACATGGGGTGAAGGCTCCTGGCTGTGCAGGGTAGGCAGGGAGCAGGGCTGCAAGGAGGGCCTCCCACAGCCTCTCCTGGGGTCTTGGCTCTGTAGGACCAGGGGAGAAATGGAACTGTGTAGGCAGAAATCTCAGCCACTCTTTGAAGGTATCAACGTCCCACAGAACTGAGCATCAGGGAGCAAAGAACAGTGGTAGGTGAGGCTGATGGACCGACATTAAGAGGATTCTGCTTCAGGAAGAGGACTCGGAGGCGATGACCCTGACTGCATAGCCCAGAGCCCTGCAGCTCTGTAAACAGGCAAAAAGTGCAGGTGACGTAATGACCCACTCACCTGAGTAACCAGTGAAGCAATGAGCTGTGTCACACCACCTGTCATCTTTAAACTTTACTTCAGGGACCTTAACTTCCTCCGAGTCTGAGGAGGGCAGCAGGGCTCAGGAGCCTGAGGACAGCTGTGGCGAGGCCTTCACGCCAGCACTGAGCGAGTACTGAAGAGGCACCACGCCTGAAGGGACGGGGACAGTGCTCCAATCTCTGATCCATCAGGTTTTAATCTGTGTCCTCAGCTAAGATTCTTACCAATCTGGGCATTAATGTTCCCATTTATAAAACAGAAACAATGTAAGTCCTCTCCTTCCCAGAGAGTTCGCATAAAAATCAAAGAAGGTCACGTACATGAGATAATTTGGAAACTATAAATGGTAATTTTGAGGGCCCCCACAATGACACCATTAATACAATGATTATGTTTTAATGATACGGTGATACCTGCCCAGCACATATGTAGGGGAATCGCTCAGGCATTGCAGAGCCTGCGTGAGGTCAGTGGAGCCTGAGCAGAGCCCTTCCCCTCCCTCGGTGCCACCATGTGGAAAGGGAGAAATGACCAAGCCGAGGGGACAGCAGGGAGCCCACGGAGCTCAGAGCTGCCCTTCAGCCAGTGCCCAGACTCAGCAAAGGAGACAAAAGGGGAAGACCCATCACCAGAGGAAAAAAGTCAACCTCTAAAACTGTAAGAGGAAAATTAAGGTAGTGTAATTCCCCAGAAGCCAAAAGCATAAGAATAATTTTTCCAGGAGTGAGTATAACAAAAAGTGATGCAGAAAAGATGTCAAAACCTAAAAGAATAAGGGCCAAAAGCAAGGCCTTTGATTTAGCAGTAAGAAGTGACCAGTGACCTTCCAGAAGGTCCCAGTCAGGTGGCCCTGGGAGGAGCAAGCACACTGGAAGCGTCCTCAGCTTTCTGCACCCCCAAAACTCACCCTCAACAGGCACCCAGGAAAGGTCCCTCCATTAAACAAAGATCAGGGGGACTTTACTTTAAAAAACTTCTCTCTCCCTTTATTTATTCATCTTGTTGCATTGCTGGCCTGGAAAAATTAAAAACAAAAATTAATGCTAACAAATCTTCAAAAAAAATTTAGAGCATAAACTATCCAGTCAGACTTTCAGGTGGTTGAAGAGTCCAGGTAATCTGAGAAGGCGGCAGCAAAGCTTCAGGAAAGCCTGCATCACTCACCGCGGCCCCGTTATTAGACAGGACTCAGACGTCGCCGGGCAGGTTGTTCTGACATCTGGCCTGAAGGTGCTTAATACACACTATGGACCACCAAGGAGGTGAACAGAGGAAGTCATCTTTGGTCACCAAAAGATGCAGGAAAACAAAAGCAAAGTGTCCGTGACGATACTGAGAAGTCCACGCTTCAATCTGGGTCAGGATAAAAACCATTCCTGCCCTAAGGTCGTTCCTGAGTCCGCCTGTGAGGCAGGAGGCTGCGCTGCACATGGGGACCTGCTTTTCAGAAGCCTGTGCCTGCCCCAGGGAAATGTTCTCGGGGCTCTGGCCACGCAGGGCAACAGCTTCCCTGTCTTAGGCTCACTCCCTTCCCAGGAACCTCTGCATGTTAATTCTGATGGATGAATGAAAAATAATTTCAATTAGGGAAACTGATGGGGCAGGGTTTGGCAGAAGAACAGAGCTCTGCTTGAATTCAAGAAATCCATCCAAACAGGCCACCTCCTGCTGCCCCGATCTAGGCTCCGTCCTACATACCCACATTGGCAGTGGACAGAGTCTTCTTTTCTGCTGAGACTGCTGAGTTTGGGTGGGCAGCATGATATCGCATTTCTGCTTGCTCCTCGGTGTCCAGCCATAGATGCTCTGATAGCAGGTGCCCAGGCTCTTGGGCCAGGGGAGGCATCCCCACCAGCCCATCAAGTGTCTGGGGTAGGGTATTGGGGCTAGGGAGTGTGAGCTAAGGGTCCAGTGGGCCTGACAGCCATCCCTCTAATGTATGACCACAGGCAAACTAACCCTTCTCTGGGTCTTTTTTCTTATCTAAAAATAGGAGGCAAACTCCATTTTGGAAATTTGCTCCCCAGACTGGGGAGGTGCAGGGCAGGGGCATGTTTGGGGATGGCCGTGAGCTGTCATTCTTTCCTCCTCTGCAACCCCGGAGCTTTGGGAGGAGACCTCCTCACCCTTCAGGTTCCAGAGGAATCAGGGCCAGAAGATCAGAGAAATGTGGTCTGCTGTGGGCACTGGACATTGCGTAGCCCTGGCGAGCATTCCAGACAGCCTTTTCTGGTTTGCTGTCAGGAGCCTGCAGGGGCTGCGCCCAGTTCTGAGGGGCTTGCAGAGCGGGGGCTGCCGGGCAGAGGTCCGTTCTATTCCACCTCTGGCTGCAGCCCTCATATATCTGGCATCTCTTAGAGAAGAGGACTGTTTTTAGCACATTCTGGCCCTGCCTGTCCATGCTGCTCCCGCTCAGCTTCAGGCTCATGTGTGTTGTTAAAATCCTGTTCAGCCGGCAGCCAGCACCCTTGCACTTATGGACTGTTTCTGGGCTGAGGCAGAGCAGCATGGAGACGTGTCCCTCCCATGCATTTTAATTTCAGGACCCTGGGTGATCAGCGTGGGGGTGACAAATGGCGGTGGCTTTCCTGATGTTGGTGTTCTGAGGTCAAGAAGTGGTTGCAGTCAGAAGCCCAAGGATGAAGAATGGCATTAAAATAATAAAGATTAAAAATATGTACCCTCCCAAGTCAGCAGAGCAGAGCTAACAACCCCACATAAAGAAGCTTTGAGTGGGATGATCCTGTGTCTGGGAGGCAGGGACGGAGCATGCAGGGACTATAAATCTCCACACTGCTGCAGAGCCAGGGCCGGGAGGGATGCAGAGAGGCAAGGGAGGGAGGAGGGTGCTGGAGGCGGGAGTGCAGAGAGCATGCGTGTGAGGGAGACAGACAGACAGAGCCCAGGAGGGCTGGGGAGGGAGAGCAAGGTTGGTGCAGACTGAGCTGATGGGATGCAGGTGTTCATTTCTCTCTTATATAACCTGAAATGGCAGCCCTGCTTTTCTGGTTTCAGCCTGTGCATTTATCTTTTAAAACTGCATTTTGCAATAAATCAAAATTTCACAACATGATATTTTTTTCCCTCCATGTTTGCAACCTCTAGCAAATCTCTCTTCTCCTCCTCACTTCCTCCGTCTCTCCCTCCCTCCCCCTCCTGCTCCCTTCCCGAGTCAGTTCATGGAGCACATCCAGAAGGCCCCCTTCTCTCTTGCTCCTGCCAGGAATAGTAACTTTCCAGATCACAACTTTCTTCTTTGGGGAAGACCTCTTTCTTCCATCCTGCAAACATGTATGAAGAGCTTGCTGTGTGTCACTCTGCACATTAGGTGCTATGTGTGTGCCTGTGTGGGTGTGCACATGTGTACCTGTGTGCATGTGTGCTTCTGTGGGTGTGTGCATGTGTGCCTGTGTGTACCTGTGTGGGTGTGTGTGCCTGCATGCATGTGTGCATGTATGTGTGTGTGTGTGCATGTGTACATGTATGTGGGTGTGTGCATGTGTGCATGTGCACATATGTGCATGTATGTGGGTGTGTGCGTGTGTGTACCTGTGTGGGTGTGTGTGCCTGCATGCATGTGTGCATGTATGTGTGTGTGTGTGCATGTGTACATGTATGTGGGTGTGTGCGTGTGTGCATGTGTACATATGTGCATGTATGTGGGTGTGTGCATGTGTTCATGTGTGTGCATGTATGTGGGTGTGTGCATGTGTGCGTGTGTGTGCATGTATGTGGGTGCATGCATGTGTGCATGTGTGTGCATGTATGTGGGTGTGTGCATGTGTGCCTGTGCACATGTGTACAGGTGTAGGAGTATGCATGTGTATACATGTGTGCATGTGTGTCCCTGTTAACATGTGTACATGTGTGGGTGTGTGCATGTGTGTACATGTGTGCCTGTGTGTGTGCACGCATGCATGGGTGCATGGCTACCAGGAAATTTCAAGGGTTTGTAAACCTGGCCCTCCAGGACCTCTTGGTCTAAGAGAGGTGAGAAGGGGATGGGGAATTTGGGCAGGAAGAGCACATAATTGAGCGCCATACACTTTAAAAGAATACTTGTACCAAAAAGTGTAACATAAAGAGGAACAGGAAAGAAAGGAAGTCAGCACAGTGTCACGCACTTTGCCTTTCTGGGGAATTTTCCGTGAACAGCAAGCGGGTTTCTGGGCTCACGGGTCTGGTCTTCTGCAGGGACCTGGGTGCACTACGTCCTGTTCCTGATGTTTGTTAGCTCCATTCATTCACTGGAGATTCAAATAATTAGTGACAGAATGGTGTTTCAGCTTTCTCATTCTCAGTGAACAGGGTTGGAGGCCACATCCTCATAATTAATTCAGGAAAATAAAGGACTCTGCCTTCCCAGGACTGCCCCATGGCTTGTCTCTGGCACATCCTGCTTTAAACTTGACCTTGCAGAAGACACCGGTCTCACCACACAGTGCTCTCCACGAGGGGTGGGTCAGAAGACACAGCAGAGTCTTTGGGGCTTAGAGGGCTCGCTGGCCCCGGCCTGGAGCTGAGTCCTGGCCTGGGTGTTGCAGCTGAGTGGACTTAGGTAAGGTGTTTGACATGGCCCAGAATCCTCCTCCATAAATTGTGGATAATAAAAGCATTGTCTCGGCAGGGCTGAGAACAAGAGAAGCTGGAGTAGGGCCACACAGTCAGGACGTCTCAGCGTCTCTGTGAAGGACGGTGAGGACCTCACCTAGTGGGATTCCTGAAGATTCCTGGGCTAGGGTAGTGTTTTGAATGTATCTGTCTGCAGGGGTTAAACTTTTGTTCCCCACATAAAGCTCCAGGCAGGACCCGAGGTCTCTCCTGGCCAGCCGTCTCCCTGCGTCATGGGTCTTCAGTGGATGCTTTTTGATGTGGATAATGAGGGTGTCACAGATCATTCGGGCTGGGGCTTGTGTTAGAGCTGGCCAATCTACAGATGACAAGCAAGGATTTTGAGTGGCTTCATGATTTATCCTATTTAGCTCTGAGTTCTTCCTAATGGCTGGCACAGGGCTGAGTTTTTGGATACTCCTTAGTGCAAGCCTGCTGAGAGAACAAAGGGCTGGGTGGGCGGGTGGATGGATGGATGGACGGACAGACGCGTAATGGGTGGGTGGGTATTTTAACCATGATTTATTATAGTGCAAAAATATCAGATAATACCATACTAGGCTATAATTTAGCAAAAGGCTTCCAAGGAGGACATCCAAGCAATTATTGGCAGGGAAGTGCAGTTTGAGGTCCAGGGAGAGTTATTTGCACCAGATCAGGGAACTCTGGGGAGTTGGAAGGGGGTAGAGGAAGAAGGCACCACGGGCAACGCCCTCCTTCAAACGTACTCTGTGCCTACATTTCCTAAATGTTCTTACAGCTAATCCTCCCCAATGTGTTACAGGTAATGTCTTATCTTTATTCTTCTTTTTTAAACAAAATTAACAGGAAAGACAAAAGCTGAGAGGGGCTGAATGACTCCCATCCACAGCAGCTGTGTTTCTGAGCCTAGATTTAAACCCAGGACCATGAGTCCCTAAGGGTGATGCTGTCTCAGCCTCCAGAGGGTGCACGATGGGGGCCAGGTGTGTGCCCCTCACAGGACACACTGTCCCAGTAAGAAGGATGGCTTTGGTTTGCAGAGTGGTTTGTAGAGGAGTAGGCAGGTGGTGTTGATGAAGCAGGGCTGACTTTGGGGGCAGGCAATGAGATGGAGTCTGTCCCTGCCTGTGAGCACCGAGGTAGGTCAGCTATAAAACTGCCTCTGGCCTTCACAAAGACAGGCCACAACTGTGGGCTGGGCCCTGCCCTTGCTCTAACCCTGCCCATTGTTTGCGAGTGCCCTGCCCTGGTCTCGGGATCAGGCAGGAGGAGCCCAGGCCTGTCTCCTCCTCCAAGGACAAAGAGTGGCCACCTCCCCCACACTGGAAGCTGCCTGAGTCTGCAGGCTGAGTGCCTGCCGGATGAAATGCCAGCCCAGCCCCAGGTTACTCGGCTCAGTACCTGTAATTTGCACAGAGGGAGTTCAGATATTTCAGACACCCGAGGTGCTTGTAATACCGAGGGGAAAAATATAGATGCCTTCAGCACCTCCTCCCACTCCGCCCTCAGAATCCAGGGCAACACAGGGCGAGCCTTGGATCAAGGTGACATTGGTTTAAAATAGAAAAAATGGTCTAATTTATTTCTTTAAAGGCTGGACTGAGAACCGGGGAAACCAACAGGCAGATGAAATCCCCAACTGACCTGGCCCTTCACGAGGAGAGAGCAGGGGCACCCCCTCCATGTCAGGGCTTCCCAGACATGGAGGTGCACAGGGGACCCAGGGCCCTGTGAAAATTCAGGTTCTGGTTCTGGGAAGTTCTGGAGGGGACCTGGGACTCTGCATTTCTAACAAGTCTCCAGGTGATCTCTGCTACTTATCATTTGAGTCACATCTGGTCACAGAAGGATCGCTTCTCTGGGGGGCAGTTCCTGTCCGCACAGCCATAGGGCAGCTGTCCTGTGGGGCCCCACTGTGCTGTGGTCCACGGGAGCAGCCGCCTACCTCGCACGGTCACTAGCAGATTGTGTCATGAGCTTGTTCCAAGGAGGAGGCTCTTCCATGGCAGGCCCCACCCCCTACACATGGGACCCCCCCAGCCTCTAGGTGAGGGCTGTGTGCCCCCCCCAGGAGGAGCCCCCAGGAGGCCACTGCAGTGGGCCTGGGAGCTGTTACTGCTTCATGAGTGTCACAGGGGTTATCCTGAGGACATGAGCATTGGAGAAGCCAGCTGAGCACACAGCTCCTTTCCTGAGCTAAGCATGGAATCAGCCACCTATGCCTGGGTAGGTTCACAGCAGCCCTGGGGTAGCAGGGCTCGGCCGGGACCAGGAAGCAAGAGGCTCATCCTGGCTCCCACCCCAGGGCCTCACCCATCTGTGGCCACAAAGGACAAGAGCCTCAGTGAGCTTGGTCATTCTAGTCTGGACACAGGTTTTTAAATTATTCTTCCTGCAATTTCCAGGGAGATTTCATCCTCAGATAACAGCTGCCCTCAAGACTGCACATCCCACCGCACCCAGGGACACATTCCCCTCATTTTATTTCCTTTCTGAAATGTTTCTGTTCTGGTTTCCTGAAGGGAAGATAGTGGGGAGATATTAGCTCCCTGATAAATACCACATTCAGAAACGTTGGCCAGTCTGGACGTCTGTCCCCTGAGCGCCATCCTTCCCCACGGCTCTGGTCTGAGAATAGGCCACATGTGTGAGTCTCCACACAGGGAAAGACACCCCCAGCACCAGAGACGGGACCAAGACAGAGGGCTGGCCACACTCCGCATCAGCCTGTGGTCCAGGGCGGCCACAGGAAAGGTGGCCTTAGTGTTCAGGACAGCCTCGTGAGCACAGAGGCAGCTCTTTGTTTCCATGTGAACTCATGGAGCTTGAGGTTCAGTGACTCTCAGGAGCCAGGTCCTGGCAGTGACTGAGCTGGGACCTGAACAAGCTCCTATGCCTCCATCACGTCCCTCCCCAGGACGTGGCACCCCCAGGCTCACGTGCGGTCTCAGGGCTCTCTCCCTGCCTTGTCTTGAGCCATCAAGTCACTGTTCATACCCAGGTGTTTTCCCACCTTCTCACAGACTAGCCAGGAGCACAGGAAGAATTGACTCCAGGTCTCTGGAATTGAAATCTTGGACTGGCTTTGAGAGCATCTCTGATAAGGACTCTCCTTCGGTACCTGACTGTCCCCAGCCTGCGTTCATGCTCACGGTTCACTCGGCCTTTGGTCTATGCACTCAGTTAAAATAAATGTCCAATTGCACAGTGGGGCAAGCTCCTTCCTCAGAACTGGACCTAGAGATTAACATCTTTTGTATTAACCTGGATGGAGTTGAAGAACATTCTTGGTAAAGTATTGCAAGAATCGGAAGGCAAGAATCCAATATACTCAATGCTAATATGAAACCTGTAGATAAACACATAAGAAAAACACAATAAAATCAAGTGGGAAGAGGAAGTGGGAGGGAGAGGAGAGAGGGCAGTGGGGGGTTGGTGAGCTCCCACCTACGGCAGGGTGTGCAGGTATACGGCACACCTCCCTGGTGAAGGGCTCAACTGCACCTTGGACTTTTACACCTAATAAAGGCAAACATTGTAACCTGATTGCTTATACCTTCATATTAATCTGAAATTTAAAAAATAGATACATAAAAAAAATAAAAATAGAAATGGCACATTGTGGGGCAGGTGAGCCCACCTGGGATGCAGACGGAACCGTGCTCCGAGGTCAGCAGGTGCCCTCAAAAGCCTGAGCTCTGATAGGCTTCTGCACTCTGTGTACCTTGTCTGGGACCCTCGAGGGGTTGGACAACAGTCAGCACTATAAAGGGCATAGACTCAAATCAGAAAAGTAGCAGCCACCACCGTATGGAACCTCAAACGCTCAGGTTGCTTGGGGTTCTTTAAAAGTTACAATTCTATACATGATTTCATTTTACTTCTATGGGCAGAAGTGTGGGCATCACCCTTCTTTCTAGTATAAAAAATTAAAGAAGCATAATTAGTTAATAAGTGACTGTAACTGCTAAAGGATGACAGAGCTGATAGGGGACACTCATGTCTCTGCACAAAAGATACAAAGGTGTGTGCTGCCCAATGTCCAGACCTCTGTCAGCAGAGCCCCTGTAAGGAGGAGGGTGACCCACTTAGCTGGAAGCCGATGCTCCCTGCCTTTCCCACAGGACAAGTGCCAGTGAGGTGCAAGGAAGAGCACAGTTCAGCCTTCTCTTCTCCGATCGCCCATCCTATGCTGGAACATGAGCATGATGGCTGGAGCCCCTTGGTCATCTTGGCACAAGAGAAGGCACTAGGGACTCACCTCAGAAATGTCAACCCTGATGCCCTGAACATTGGGAACAAGGACAGTCACGGAGTTCTCATTATGCAGAAGTGAACACACACACACACAGACATGAACAAAGAAATGCACCTTCTCGCTGCCACACGTGGTCGTTCGCTCCATCTCCCCCAGCGGTGGACTTGGCACAGTGGTCACCAAACCTGGTGCACACGTCCCTGCATTCTGATGAGCCCGGCTCCGAGAAGCCACGCTCTGTGGAGGCATCGCTGTCTGAGTCCTGGGGGGCAGCCAGAAGCTGCAGCTGCCACCAGATGACAGGCTGTTGGGGGCAAGGAGAGATCTTTTTGCATTATCTAAGCCCGGACCAAGAGGGACACTGACACTTCATGGGCTGGCAAAGTAGCCGTCATCCCAGAAGCCTCTGGAGAAAAGGGAATGAATTTTAATTAAAGTCTTAGAACAATCAAAGACAATCAGGTGTCTCTCCCCTCAGAACGGTGACAGGTCCCGAAGGCAGAGCTGCAGGTTGTACGTGGGAGCAGGCAGGGATGGCAGGGAGGGGCCCAGCCAGCCGGGACAGGCAGGCCCTGCCTCAGCTGCTGACTGTGCTGGCCTCTCGGGCTACACATGCCCCTCGGCCACTCCTGGCTTGACCCTTCACCCTTTCAGAAATGGGGCTGGTCATTCAGCACTGCCCACTTAACATAGGCCATCTGACCCTTTCCAAGGTCAGGGACAGGATAAAGTATGATAAGTGGATATTATAAACCCTTTGAAAAACAGGCACTGGAGTGAGGGACGGCTGGTGGCCTAGATTTTAGTCTGACTTTACACGGAGACCTAGAGACATCACCCACTTTCTCTTTGCCTCAGTTTCCATAGGGTGGGGATTATATTATCTCTTTCCACATCATCATACTTATTAGGAGCAAATGAGATTAGGAGAGTGAAAGAATCATGGATCAACACGCAATTCTGCAGAAACACAGAAGCTATTCTCAGATCAGCATTGCATGTGTATTAGAAATGTAATTTCTGGGAAGACGGCCCAGCACGGCACTCTCCAGGACGCTGTCAGTGATGACGCAGCCTCGGAGCACTGAGGGTCACAGCAGTGACTCAGAGCAGCACCTGCACTTCACCATGAGGGATGGAGCAGGGGAGACAGAGCTGGTCCCCAGCCATGCGGCTCCCGGGCGGCTCTACTCCTTCAGCTGTGCAGCTGCCCTCTCCAGGGCTCTGCCCCCACACATGCAGCCCCATGCACCCTCCTGCCTACCTGGCACCCTCAGGGGCCGTGTCTCTACAGAGAACAAGATCCTGTTGTTAACAGCAATAACTATTTTTACACAAACAAATGGCTACAGGCATTATATTCAGGACAAAAATCCAGGGAAGACAAAGTGGCTGTGGGCCAGAAGAGCTTGATTATGGAGAAGTAAACTGCTTTAAAATAGATGTGGAAAAAATCCAAAACCACGCACGGTCAGAAGCCTGAAGCGCCGTCTTACCTTCTCCTGCTATGAAGCCGCAGGCGCTTGTCCTCAGGGAGGGGCTCGGACCAGCAGTCACCACCAGTTACGCAGACACTTTGTCTCGGCATTAAAGTTACGCTGAGCGAGATCCCTTATAGCGTCTGCACAACGCCACGGTTTTAGGACTGAGGTGGGATAATGAAGACATGACCTATTTTGTTCCAGGTGAAGGAAGATGCTGTGTGGGAGCCGAGAAACCCCAGGGACACAGAGGCCTTGCAGTCGGGCCAGCGGGGAGGGCGGTTCTCCATCAAATGCCCTCAGGGCCAAGCAGAAGGCTGGTGGTGGACTGGGACCTTGATCAGGGAAGACCAAGGACAAGGTCTGGGTGGAAAGATCTGACTGTGACCCCCACAGTCACCAGCACGGGCTGGACAGGCAGGCAGCTCTGGAGAGAGGCGGGAGAGCATCTGATGCCCACACAGCAAGACTCTGTCTGGGGCCTAAGCCCACTTGGCTTCAGTGGGTTTCAACACGCCGTGGACCTGGCAGGCTGGGGACCTGGGGCAAATGGGAAGCGTCTATTTTCTGCATCTCCACACCGACCTCAAACGCAGTGAGGACATTTCATGTTCCCAGTGACATGAAATCACAATGAACAGGGCTGAAGGACAAAGGTAACGACAACATCTGGGTTTTGATTTGTGGAATTCCTGGTTATTTCTGTTACATTATCCATGGTGTGTTCTCAGCAGTGTCTCCAGGTGGCTGTTTCTATCTTCCTGCCACAGATAACGAAATTCAGGTAATGGGAAGTTGCTCGGATTTGCCAAATTGCCAACAATGGACTGAAGTGCTCTGGCTCTGGCTTGTGACTACAAAGCCTACGTGTCCCCCACACCCGGTGATGCAGGAGGGGCCAGGCAGAGCCCAGGAGGCCTGCGGATGGTGGCAGCTGCAGGAAGGGAGCTCTGTCCTCAGGGAAATGGTGGCTCTTGTCTCCCAAGGGTTCTGTTGTGCCAACACAGGAAAGCATGTCCCACAAAATGAGGACACAGGTGGACCTTGGGTGAGAGGCTGCGGGAACCCCACCCTCGACTAGAGGACAGACACCTGACCGCTCTTCTGGGTGTCACATGCACCACCATGTTTCAATGATAGACTCAACAAGGCAGGTCTGCATTTCTAATGTCTTTTATTTGCTTTCACTTAACAGAGAACTTCCCGTGTGTTAGTGTCTGTTTCGTCTGTCCAGTGTGAATAAGCTAAAGCAAACTGAAGCCACAGTGGACTGAGACGTCTTGTCTGCGTCCATCATAAAACCGGAACTCACACAAGCTACAGTTTTCACAGCTAATAGATGCAGAGAATATTCTCTCGTGAGGATGTGTTCATGTAGATAATGCAATTAACAAAATGTTAGGTAAAAATAATTGTATTTATAATGATAGTGATGTGCTTTACCATAGAAACCATGAAGGGAAAGTAGTGTCAGCTGACTACAGTTATCACCCGAAGGGGAGTAGCCAGGCCTGCACCAAAGCCAAGAGGAATCAAAGACCTGGGAGAAGGAAGCAAATCAAGGTGGTGTACAGAGATCCTGCAGACCAGCGCCCCTCGGGCAACGTGGACAGAGATCCTGCAGACCAGCGCCCCTCGGGCAACGTGGACAGAGATCCTGCAGAC
>NW_003852534.1:1794700-1796409 GCF_000181295.1 Otolemur garnettii | reverse complement strand
TGTGATCACACACTGTGTGAGGCTCTGCCATTGGTTAAGGTCTCACGTGTAGCCATGGTCACACACCACATGAGGCTCTGCCATTGGCTAAGGTCTCACACAGAGCTGTGATCACACACTGTGTGAGGCTCTGCCGTAGGTTAAGGTCTCACGCAGAGCTGTGATCACACGCCACCTCTTTCCAGTTTCATGTTCCCCCAACCCCTGGAGTGGACGTCATGCCTTTGGGTGAGAGTATAGCAATTATAACAATCGGCCCAATGGACACTCCTCAAGGTTCAAGGGGCAAATATGCTCCCACCTGCCCATCCCCCTGTCCAGTGTCCTTTAGATGCCTGCATCTGTCAAGTTGTACGTTGGGTGCTGGAAGACACACAAGAATAAGGCAGGAGGACCCTGGCCCTCCTATGTCCAGTGGGCAGACAAGTTCAAAAGACAATAAAAATACACATGGACTGCTCAGCAAGGAAGGAACTTCCTGGAAAAATAGTTTTTGATGCCAATAACTTTTTCTTTACTTGAAATTCCAAAAAATACAAAAGTCACAGTTAAATACGGAGGTCACAGTTTTATCCATGTAGCACTAATTTATGTAATCTTTGTTTGGTACTCACGGGCTGAGGGATACTTTACCTTATGAAGGGACTTTTCCAATCTCCCGTTGCTTGCCGAATGCTCTGTGAGTCACTCTTAGACTTGATGACTCCTCAAGTTACAAAGGTTAAATTTTATCATCCAGGATGATAATCTATCTTCATTTCATTTCAGCGCACCCCAAAATTGTCTTCTTCAGTCATCTTGGATCAGCACCGTTTATCCTAATGTGAAGCAGGTGACAGAGTGCAGGGCTCGGTGTTGCTGCCGGTTGCAGTTCACGGAGAGGATGTGGCATGGAGGTCATGCATGTGGTGCACCAACCAGCACCCATCCCAGCAGCACCGTGTACCAGACAGTGTGATGCAGAGACCAGGAGTGAAGCCACCGTTATCTGGCAGGGATGATGGCATCGTGGAGGGTGTAGGGAGTGCTTCCAAAGAGCTCTGGATCCTTCTCACACCCACCAGCTTCCCTGTGGCAGGGAAACAGGGCTATGCCCATCCTGACCAGGAAACTCCCTCCAGTATCACAAGTCGGGCTACCTGGGAAAGAGATTTTGTCCTGGAAGGATCCAGGATGGACACTATAGTGTGTGAGGTCAGCAGGATAAGCCACAGCCAAGGCCACTGCATCTAGCTGATCTGTCAGCCAGTCCTAGGGCTGGGGTGGCCCTGGGGCCCCCATGGGGAGGTTACCAGCCTTCTCTACCCCTGCAATGGCTATTGGTGAGGATGCCCCATACACAGGTGAGCTAGGATGGCAGCCCTCCACGATCACTACACCAGCTGAAGGGGGTGGCTGAGTCTTCAGCTGCTGAGATCCCCAGCAGGAGGGCAGTGGGTGGAACAGGAACTGGGAAGTCCCGTGGAACTTTCTTAAAAACATATAAATAGCACAAACTAGAACAGAGGGCAGTGGAGGCGAGGAGAGCAGGACAGGGGAGGGGGAGACTTGAGAGAGGACACAGTGACAGTGGGGTGGGGGACACAGTGACAGTGGGACAGGGACACAGTGACAGTGGGGTGGGGGACACAGTGACAGTGGGACGGGGACACAGTGACAGTGGGATGGGGACACAGTGACAGTGGGGTGGGGACACAGTGAGAGTGGGA
>NW_003852534.1:1787978-1794218 GCF_000181295.1 Otolemur garnettii | reverse complement strand
ATGGGGACACAGTGAGAGTGGGACAGGGACACAGTGACAGTGGGGTGGGGGACACAGTGACAGTGGGGTGGGGGACACAGTGACAGTGGGATGGGGACACAGTAACAGTGGGATGCGGACACAGTGAGAGTGGGACAGGGACACAGTGACAGTGGGGTGGGGGACACAGTGATGGCAGGACACGGGGACACAGTGACAGTGGGGCAGGGAACCATCTCAGCAACCTGCTGCTGCAGGTAGTTGCCAGCAGTGAGATGCAGTTTCACACGGCCAGGGGGAGGACCAGGTAGGTTTGTGAGAGGACAGACTTGCTATTACCCTGATCCAATTCACATAATTTGCTGATTACCTAAACACTGGATGTATGGAGACGTCGCTGTGTGCCCATGAATATGGGCAATATAATGTGTAAATTTAAATGTTTTTAAAAATTAGACAGGCAAAAAAAAATCAGGTTAGTAGAATGGCTGTGCCTGTTCCCTCGTCACCACACCCACCTCCTCCACACTCAGTCAAGAGCCCCAAACAGGCTGCTTCCCTGTTCCCCAGACATTCCGTCTGGCTCCAGCCCCATTGGGACTCAGTAGCTTCTCCCACCAAAATCTCAGGGGCCTCCTGCTGGATAAATACAGTGGGGAATCTGTGGATGCCACAGACAAGGGAAGTCACATTCCCACCACTGTCTCTGGCCCAGACTCCTGCCTGCATGCAGCATGGTCCCCTCTGGCCCTCCCCCTCCTCCAGGGCCCACACCCAGGCCTCTGTCTCTGACTCCCACACCCACTGTCCCCGAGACAGGACACAAGAGCTCTTCACAGAGCCTCCTCACAGGACAAGGAGCTCCTCCCTCTGGCATCTCCGGCCTGCCGAGACCTGAAGTCCCTCTAGCCCCACGTCCTGGAGCTCAGATTCCAGGTGGTCCCTCCAGCTTGTCTCAGGCACACCTGACTCTCCCCTGACCCCTTCCAGGAACCCTTGGGTCTCTGCCATGATCACTGTCAACACCACTGTGCAAGCTGGGAAACTGAGGACCCCTCTGCTGCCTGCCAATCGGGTTTGTGCTTCCCTATTAGAATGCCCAACTCTGGGTAGTTGACAGAGAATAGAGGTTTTGTTTTTACAGTCTGGGGCCTGGGAAGTCCAAGGTCGAGGGCCCAGTTCTGGTGGAGGCCTTCTTTCTCTTCCATCCCATGGCAGAAGGCACAAGGGCAGGAGAACACGGGAAAGAGAGAGGCAGAGAGAGGGACGGGGTGGGGGGCACACCCATCCTTTCTAGCAGGCACCCAGGAATCAACTCCCTGAGATAACTCCTAAATCCCACCTCTGAGCTCTGTAGCACTAGGGATTAAGTTCCAACCTGTCCACTTTGAGGACACAGTTGAATCTTAGCCACACCTTTCTCTTTCAATCTCCCACCCAGTTGCAGAGTTTTACATCCCAAATGTCTCTAAATGCATCTCTGCATTTTCCCCATCATGACTCTGGTGGAAGCTGCCAGGACCATTGCAGTAACACTGCTGTTACCTTCATCTCTGCACTGATGCGTGCACCGTGAAATAGTTGCAGTGATTTATTATTCAAAATGAAAGTCTTATGCAGTCACCCCACTTCTCAGAGTCCTTTAGCAAATTTCTATGACTTTCCACAAAAACGAAAACCGTGCTCACTGCACCCAGCAGCTCACGAGGCCTGGCCTCCCCCTTCATCTCCGCCCCTCATCATCACACCAGCCCTCCCACACCTCTCATCCTTCCAGGACCAGCTGAGGGTTCTTCCTCTTGGAAAACCCCACTTGCCTTTGTGGACTGGTCAGAGCTCCCGGGCATTGTTCTCATGCATCTGCATCTCTCTCTTCCTACTTCTTACTGTAGATAAAATTTTCCACCAGTTTATGAAATTGTTTAATTAACTCTGCCATTCCCCTTGTACTGTAAGCTCTGTGAGTGAAGAGACAGACAGTCCTCAATAAATATCTTTTGGATGGCTGGGTAGGTGAGTGCATAAATGGGTTCACTGAGATGTGGAACATGGAATAAAGGACATCCACACCTCTTCCAGAGGGCGAACATGCTGAGTGTAAGATGCCTGTGTGACACCCCAATGCTGTGTGTACTTGAATATAGGTCATGGGAGTTACGGCAGGGATGGAACCAGCCAAGACTGGGCTGAGCAGGACGTGCCAGGACGGGGTCCTGAGCAGCACCAGGTAGGGAGGCAGTGGCTTGCCATAAATCCTGAATGTTAGGGGCTGAAGTGTGTCCCCCCAAATTCATACGATGAAGCCTTACCCCTAGAACCTCAGAATGGGACTGTGTTTGGAGGTGAGGCCTTTAAAGAGGTGATTAAGATACGCCTGTCAGGGATGTCCCTAGTCCCATCTCGCTGGCTGGGATCTTTCTAAAGAGAGGACATTGTATGCACAGACACCAGGACGTAAGCGCACAGAGGGGAGACCACAGGAGGACACAATGAAGAGTCAGCAGATCGCAAGCCGGGAGGGAGGGGAGAGAGGCCTTGGCACCCTGCAGACACTTCGGTCCTGCACTTCCAGCCCCCAGAACTGTGAGAAAATAAATTTCTGTTGTTTAAACACTGCAGTATTTTGTTGCGGCAGACTAAGTTGATAACACACTGGCCAAAGCAAAATACAAAGGGTTTATTGTCAAAAAATCTTGAAGACGTGTTCCAATAATGTTCCATACTACAATCAGTATTCTCCCATCATTCTAAGATTCAATAGAAAGAGAAGTGAAACTCTTCCGCTGGGTTTAACAATCAGAAAACCATTGCTGTGTGCATGAGAGTGTTTCCCAAGGATGAGCTGTAAAGGGCCAATGGGAAGTGAGATGTCAAGTCCCCAGAAGGGACAAGAAGGGGAGACAGGGAACTCTGGGGGTTGAGGAAAGTACGTGGGAGGGGGGGGAGAACTTGCACTGCTCTCAGTAGACCCAAGAGCAGGTGTGTGAGCTGGGGGCTGCTTGGGTGGGGTTTGAACGGGAAGGGATGTGAGATAGTGACAGAGGTGGGGCCACCAGGCACTAAGCACAGGTGAGAAGATTAAGGTCAGGCAACCCCTTGACTGCTGTGAGGTGCCAGATGTCCTGCAGGGTCATACCTGGGTGTGTTTACAGGGTGTTCCAGGAGAGACTGGCATTTGAATCTGCAGGATCAGTAAAAGAGGAAAGCCCTCTCTGTGTGGTCAGCAGTGCCCACCCACAACAGCCCCAGCACAGTCCTCCTCTCCCACTGAGCTGGCCGTCCATCAGGACTTGCTGTTTGGAGTGGGCAGCACCACCAGCTCTCCTGGGCTCCTGACTTGCACAGGGAGATCACAGGACTTCTCAGCCCCCCATCACAGGACCCAACCCCCAACAATCAGCCTCTCTCTATTGACGGATGTCCTCCCTGCTGGCTCTGTTTCTCTGGAGAAGTCCCAAACAAACAAACAAAACAACCAAAACAAAACAGGGAGGCAGACAAAAGAAGGATGCAGTTTCAGGTCAGTGTCAAGGTAGGTAGCTAAAGGCAAAAGCCATTTAACCAACTGGGTCTTGGCTGAAGGATTCTGTTGTCTGTAAAGTGGGGGTGATGCATGTATTCATTCTGGGGCTCCCGAGGACACAGCTGAGGTGCAGTGGGAGCACCCCGCAATGCAGATATCAGTTCAGTGTGAAACATCTCAGTAGCAGCACACACCACTTCCAATAATAATAACAACAATATAATTTTATTGGATATTATCATGTGCCCAATAATGGAGGCTTTAAATGAATTAACTCATTCAATTCTCTCAGCAACCTGATGAGGTAGGCATCATTATTATTTTTATTTTACAGATAAAAATGTTAAGATTCAGAAAGGTGAAATAACTTCTTGATGGTCACACTGTTAGCAGCCACTGTTCACCTGAATGGCCATTTCATGATGGGCGCTGCCGACCAGACCCTAACAAGGCTGCATGGGCCTATGTGCTATTATCTGGAGATTGTTTATTCATTTCCAAGGCCACTGTCATAGAGAAGTTTGGAAACTGGACTCCACAGTACCAATCAAGGACTCAGGGAACTCTGTGCACCCTGAAGTGTTGACTAACTATACATTTAGTCTAAAAATAAAAATGCTTTGAAGATAGATGCCCTTTGAGATAAGAAGATACTGTGGAATCTTGTACCCTGTGGAGGATGGGGGAGTCTGCTTGTCGTGTACTGTGATGAGTGATAACACTGCTGATATCTGCTGTCACTGTGAGAATAAAGGTAACAAAGGGAAAAGTGGGCAGGGCAGCTCTTTGGGGAGATATTCACTGTTTTAGGTAATCGCTGGCTTTTCTATAAATAAAAGTGAAACTGTTATCTTTTTTATTTTTATTATTTTTTTTTTTTGAGACAGAGTCTATGTCGCCATTGGTAGAGTGCTGTGGCGTCACAGCTCACAGCAACCTCAAACTCTTGGGCTTACCAAGCCAAACTATTGGTCTCTTGTCCACTTCTCTGTGCATGACTTGGGTGACAGGCAGACAGACTCCTTGGTCTGACGACACTATTGGAACCTAATCCAAACACAGAGAGAAATACCTTGGTATTTGACCATTGCTGATGGTATTTTTGCCTAAATTGTATGATTATCATTTAGTTCAAAAGTAGTTTATTTTAGAAATAGGCTATAAAAAGATTATTTGTAAAAGAGGGCTGACTGAATAATCACTTGCCAGGTATACCATGAAGAATACGTCCAGCAGTAAAGGTGAGATTCCAGTCGCTCAGCAGTCTCAGGGTTGTGTCTTTGGAAACCCAGAGGTCCGTGACCACAGTCTGGGTCCTGCAGGAGTCTCTGGCCTCGCCCCAGCCCCATTCCAGCAGTGTACCTGCCACCTGCACTTCCGTTTATTCCTGTGCATGTTGGGGCCACATATTAAATTTCAATTAAAAGGCTGTAAGATAATGTATAAAAGCCATTGGAATAAAACTCTTCACCTTGTCCTAGATATGTGATTTGATGGACAGTTTTCTGGAAGAACCATGTGTCCTGGTGGCTGAAACAGACTTCCCCACTTAGCTTTGGGCCATCTGGCCCAGTCCCCTGGGTGCCACTGGCCTGACTCTCAGCAGATCCACCGGTTGCGGAGGGAAGATGCCGGGCTTCTCAAACTAGAGCGGCCCTTGGCAACCCCAGGGGCTTGTGAAAACCCAGCTAGGGGCTGCCAAAGTGTTCCATCCCGGCTTGCCCTGGAAAGCAGCCTGCGTTTCTCACAGCTGTGGGATGCTGTGCTGTGGTCTGGGCCACTTTCCCTCCCTACTCTGCTGGCTGAGTTCTTGACCCATGCTCAGAAAACATCAGCAGAAGACAGAACTGTCAGAACACAGAACTGTCAGAAGACAGAACTCTCTGCTCACACAGAGCCTGATGCAGCTGTTTCTGCGGGTTCTAGCAGTGTCCCCAGGGAGGCTGGAGGTGACCTGTGCAGACAGCAGTCCCCATGGCTGGGGGTCTGGGATCTGTTGTGTGCAGGTGGATTCCTGGGGAGGGCTCGTGATCACTGCTGTTCCTATGGTGACTTTGCTCCCAGCCCCACATTCCCTCGGCTCTGCCTCCTCCCATTCACTGTAATCTCCATTAGGTAGAAACAAAAGATTAATATGGCAGAAGGCAGAAGCCATTTAGTGAACTGAAGACAGTGCAGAGGCTTTTAGCTTCTGGTGGAGCAGATTCCTGGAACAAGCTCTTCCAGCACGTGTGGACTTTCCCGGTGTCTGCCTCATGTCTCTGTCACACCCAATCACCCAGACAACCCCTGGCCTCGGGGGAGGCCCCTTTTCTTACTTTTGTGTGTAATTCATTTTGTTCCCACACCAGCAAGGGGAGAAACTAGAGTGTCAAAGAAAATGAAGGCTGAATACAGACTTTATTTCAACAGGGGACAGCATGGGACAGGGGGTGGCAGGTGCAGAGACAAGCTTGGCTGCTGGACCCCTCCTCTTCAAGCTTTGCGTGTAGGCCCAGAATAAGCTGTGGCTCCTGCCTTCCTGCACCAGGGGATGCTGCCACGGCCTCTGCCACAGGATGGATGGGCAGGATTTTAAACAGCATCCACAGAGACACTCATCTGAATGGGGTGTGGGGAGGAACTGCATCCCTGTCTGCCTATATTTTATGAGCTCCCCCTGTAGGCCTGGGGAGGAACTGCATCCCTGTTTGCCTGCATTTTATGAGCTTCCCCTGTAGGCCTGGGGAGGAACTGCA
>NW_003852534.1:1783826-1787918 GCF_000181295.1 Otolemur garnettii | reverse complement strand
TGCCTGCATTTTATGAGCTCCCCCTATAGGCCTGGGGAGGAACTGCATCCCTGTCTGCCTGCATTTTATGAGCTCTCCCTATAGGCCTGGGGAGGAAGTGCATCCCTGTCTGCCTATATTTTATAAGCTCCCCCTGTAGGCCTGGGGAGGACCTGCATCCCTGTCTGTCTATTTTATAAGCTCCCCCTCTATCTGGAACTTCCGCTGGTCCTGGCAGGGCCCTCTGTGAGGGTGGGGGAGTTGCCTTCCTGGCCTGGCCTGCACTGTGCTACCTGAGCACTCTGGTCTCCTGGTAACCCCAGGCACTGAGCTCTTCTGGAAGAGGCTCTGGGGTGTAGACCCACAAAGAAAGTTCTTTGCAGGATCCACACATGGAAGCTAAATGTAAACCACTGTGGAGCTACATGCACTGGGAAGGGTTAGCAAGCAGATACCCACTGTGCACCGAGCCCCAGGCCCCAGATGAGGATCCCAGAGGATGATGGGCACGGGAGGAGGCTGCTAGGTGGTTTCAATGGGAGGAGGCTGCCGTCCAGGTTCCTGCCTCTGCTGGAACCCTCAAGCCGATACAAAAGTGGGTAAGACATGGACCTCTGGATGTAACTCTGCACGGAAAGGCCCTAAAAGCTTGCCATCTGAGTTTGAGAAGGTGGAGGATGTAGCCACAAAAGGACTTTGGCCCAGGACAACCAGTGGCAGTTTGGGCAAATAACTATTTCTGTGATTTCTGAATTTCTAAGTCAGTCTTACAAGCAAATGAAAACATTGTAACTTGATTATTGGTACCCTCACATTAATCTGAAATTTAAAAAAAAAAGAAAAAAAATACAATAAACAATAAATGTTTAATGAAAAATAAGAGAATTAGAGATAGAGTCTGCACAAGAGATGGCTCCTGACAGCTCTAGGTTGTACAATAAAAATATCTATTATTATTGTAATCTGAATAAGCCCAAATCTCTACTCCAGACTAAGGTGAGCTCAGCAGGGCAGCAGCCACCAGGAGCCAAACACAGCCTCACAAGCCCGGGGTGTGGACATTTGCCACCTGCTTTCTGGAGAGTGAAGTGGAGTGGCAGGTTGGAGTGTGTAACAGGCAGGAAGGCTCCTGCAGCCTCCCTTCACCCTGCCCTCTCCCTAAACACCCAGGACTCAGCAGTGTTCAGCTCACCACCAGCTCAGCTCCCTGTCTCAGCCCCTCACCTCATGTCACTGATAAAGCAGCTCAGTCCCCTATCCTCTCCTGCTGCCTCCTCCCCAGCCCTCCCTGACTGTACCCTGCCCAGACCAGCAAGGCTCTTGCCTCTGGAAGCTAGGGCGGGAGAGATCACTGCAAATGCTCACTCATACATACAAGAACATATTCAGTTGCACATACATTCACACACACGCCCACCCAGCCACACACTCACATCTGTCCTCCATCTGTCCCTGTCCCAGACCTTCACATTTTCCACCCACTCACCTGACACTTGTATCTGTCCTTAGAAGTCTCTGTCTCCTTCCTTCCCTCAAACATCACCCCCTCTGCTGCCATCACCCATGTTCTGCCTGGTAATGACTCCCTCCTTTGAGCCGGGTGCCTGGTGGGGACCCAAGAGGACAGCTGTGGGTCCTGCAGACAGCACTTGCCCAGATCATGTAATCACCTGTTCATGGTCTGATTTTGTGATAAGAGAGTCTTTTAAAGGCAGGGACCACATCTGAGTCATTTTTGCCTTTACAGCAATTACTATGATATCTGGGCCATAGTGGAATCTCACACAATGAAGAAAATAATGAACACATAAAGTAGACAAAATTGCTATATAAATAATACATGGAAAAAGAACATTGCTGATAAACCATTAACTTGTATGTAATTAACTCAGAGATGTAATTTCTACTTGTTAACACAAGATAGTATGTAAGTCTGAACGGGCCGTGGCTCAGTTTCAGATAGTGGTGCTTAGGAATTTCTTTCAGACACATGACACACAACATAATGTGCTAGATCTGGCCCAGAGTCAATTCTTGAACATCTCTGAGATGTCCCTGAGTTACATTAAAATAGCAAAGCATAAGTGTGCAGCTTGACAGGCTCTTATGTGTGGGTATACTCAGGTGGAATATAGAGCACACTCTGCCCCCCCGCCCCCCCCAGTGAGACCTTGCCACATTGGGAGGAAGTCTCCAGCACCTGCCACAGGCTGAACTGTGTCCCCACAGAACATGTGTTGATGTTCCAATGCCTGATTTGGAAATAGGGTCTTTGCAGATGCAGCCACATCAAGACGGGGTTGTTAGGGTGGACCCTGATTCAGATGCATGGGTTTTCTCATGAGAAGAGATGAGACCCAGCCATACAGACAGGAGGACAGCACATGATGGTGGGCAGAGACTGGAGGGACCTGTCTGCAGGACAGGGGATGCCAAGGACCGCCAGGTACCACCAGAGGCTGAGTAGGAGACCCTCCCTCAGAGCCTGGAAGGAGCCAGCCGAGTAGGAACCTTGATTTGGGGCTTGTGGCCTCCAGACCTGGGGAAAAGGAACATCTGTGTGTAGAACCATTTCCAGCCTGCTCTGCTTCCTCCTGACAGTCCCAACAAAATAAGATGCGTCCTCAGCCTGCGCCTAAGAGAGCTAACACCTTTCATTTCTAGACAACTGTCTCACACACTTCACACGTGAAAACAAGGAGACAGCACCCACATGCTGCCCTCCCACACCCCTGAGCAGCCGCATCAGAGCTCAGTGTGACCTGTTCAGATGATGCTCTATCATACCAAGAATTTACTCAAAACAAAAGAAACAACTCGGCCCTCTTTCTGTTCACCGGTTAACTGAAAGAAAGGAGAAGAATGTGAGAGTCACATCCCTGGGTCACCCTGGCAGGCCCCAAGCCGCAGCACGCAGCATGCAGCACGCAGCACCAGCAGCATCATTTTCTAGTATCCGCTGGGGATTCTCTTGTTTCCTCTGATGTTCTCACCCTCATCGAGTAAAACTGCCTCTGGTTTTGAAGAACGTGGCCACACTCTGGTCCATTTGCACAGCGTAGTAACCCCACTCATTCTTCCTGAAGGACGCATTCTCTAAGGTTCCTTGGCTGTGAGCCTGGACACGTTTCATCCGTTCACTGCCTCAGAGAATAATCACCATCTCTCAAGGGCCTAGAGCAGCGCTCAGAACTGGGGTAAATACTAAGAAGGGTCTCAGATTCTCATTCTTGGAAAATACGTATCATGGTTGGAATGACACAAACTTGGAGTATAAAGTAAACATGAAAAAAATTCAGCAGAATTTTTAGGATTTTTCTATGGGTATCAGGTCGTTCTGGACATTTCCTCAGCTCGTACTGGTGCTGTTCAACTTGTCACACGTTCCCTTCCTTGAGGAGAAACCTCCTCTGGGAATCCTCACTGCCTGTTGAAAGAGTTGGAATCAGCATCAGAGGGAAGACACGGTTGTGGTGCTGGGGATGGGCTGGTCGTCAGGACACCATGGTAATATCAGCCATATTTCCACACAAATAAAGCGATCTGTGGTTTTATGGCAAGGCTGCACCTGAAAATGTTGAATCATACAGAGACACAGTGCTCCTGAGTCGAGGGCGAGCCTTCGGAGATGAGAATCTGTGCAGTTGCGGCTTGTTCTTTCAATAAGGGTCAGGGAGAGATTTCACAACTGTGTGCTTGCCAGTCCTGCTTTGAGTGTGTGCTGGTCACAGTCCTCCTCTTCAGCATTTTTTTCCAGTTCACTCTCTGTCCCCTTAAGACACCAGGGATTCCACCGTGGATTCAGTGCCACTGTCTCCACTGGACACATTTTGGTCGGTGTATGTTTCCAAACCTCCTTGTCACACGGGTCAAAATCTCAATAGCCACACAGTGAATACAAGTGAGATCTGTGGGGAGGGATGGATTAGACACACAGTGTGTACAGTGAGAGCTGTGGGAGGGGTGGATTGGCCACACAGTGTGTGCAAGTGAGAGCTGTGGGGAGGGATGGATTAGGCACACATTGTGTACAAGTGAGAGCTGTGGGGAGGGATGGATTAGCCACACAGTGTGTACAGTGAGAGCTGTGGGGAGGGATGGATTAGGCACACA
>NW_003852534.1:1782503-1782720 GCF_000181295.1 Otolemur garnettii | reverse complement strand
CACACAGTGTGTACAAGTGAGATCTGTGGGGAGTGATGGATTAGGCACACAGTGTGTACAGTGAGAGCTGTGGGGAGGGATGGATTAGACACACAGTGTGTACAGTGAGATCTGTGGGGGGATGGATTAGCCACACAGTGTGTGCAAGTGAGAGCTGGGGGGAGGGATGGATTAGACACACATTGTGTACAAGTGAGATCTGTGGGGAGGGATGGAT
>NW_003852534.1:1781194-1782483 GCF_000181295.1 Otolemur garnettii | reverse complement strand
CTGTGGGGAGGGATGGATTAGGCACACATTGTGTACAGTGAGAAGCATGGGGAGGGACGGATTAGCCACACAGTGTGTACAAGTGAGAGCTGGGGGGGATGGATTAGGCACACAGTGTGTGCAAGTGAGAAGCATGGGGAGGGATGGATTAGACACACAGTGTGTGCAAGTGAGATCTGTGGGGAGGAATGGATTAGGCACACAGTGTGTACAAGTGGGAGCTGTGGGGGGATGGATTAGGCACACATTGTGGGGGGGTGGATTAGGCACACATTGTGTACAGTGAGAAGCGTGGGGAGGGATGGATTAGCCACACAGTGTGTGCAGTGAGAGCTGTGGGGAGGGATGGATTAGCCACACAGTGTGTGCAGTGAGAAGCATGGGGAGGGATGGATTAGACACGCAGTGTATACAGTGAGAAGCGTGGGGAGGGATGGATTAGCCACGCAGCCTGTACAAGTGAGAGCTGTGGGGAGGGATGTCAGGTGGACCAAGCCACTGCAGGACTACATAATGAACTCAAGTTACTCACAAATTACCTGATTTTAAATAATCTTATGGGAAATTTGTTGTTTCACAAAGTACCCATGCTCCCTTGGTTATAGTACATGTAAGCACACTAGAAACTTTTCATCTGACAACACTGAATACAAGTGAAATCTACTTGTCTGAAACTTACTGTCATATTTAAAATTTTGCACTGATTAAGTTATCGAATCTCAACCTACAAAGATAGGTCCCTTTCTACAGGTAATTGCCTTTTGAGTGGCAGGAGTTAGTCGGGGATACACACACATCACTTACCTGAGCTTTTACTCCACACTCAGCTTGGAAGTTTGTCTTTCCCCCGGCCCTGGGAGCACCTGACCACGTCATCCCACCCTGCTTCTCCTGGAATTCCTCTGTGCTTCACTCTGCCCTGGGTTTTCTTCTGCCACAATGCCCGGTATGCACGTCTGTTTACACACCTGTACTTCCCTTTGGTGCTTTAAATGTCTTTACAGCAGGGAATGTGTTTTGCCTGCGTGAGTGGCTCCCATGATGATGACTGACACACGGTGGAAACGCCCAGTGAATGAATAAGTGACTGGACCCTATGGACTCCCAAACTGTCCTTCAGTTGCTGGAGCAACAGCTGGCTTCACGTGAGTCTTCTGACAGGTTACAGCTCTGTCCACAGTGACCACCAGCTCTGCCCCAGGAACATGACCAGCACTTCTGTGAATGTAAATGACAATTTTCCTATCTCAGTTTAGAAAATATGTGGGAAAATAAATTACATTTTCTCC
>NW_003852534.1:1762362-1777385 GCF_000181295.1 Otolemur garnettii | reverse complement strand
CTCCAGGAGGCTGCAGAGGCTCATGGCAGCATCACTCCTGGGTTCAGGGATGACGTGTTCAGTGTGGCCCCGGTGATCTCCAGGAGGCTGCAGAGGCTCATGGCAGCATCATCCCCGGGTTCAGGGATGACGTGTTCAGTGTGGCCCTGGTGATCTCCTGTCTGCTGCTGCTGCCACACGCCAAGCAAATCTCATTGTCCAGAAATTTTGGATCAGAACCACCTGTGCAGTCTCAGAGCCATCTCAGGCCACAGTTGATATTCCATTCACCTTCTTTTCTTCAGGTAATAATAGCACCTAGAACGTTGAGAAAAAATACTAGTTTTAAAGTTTCAGGAAATTATGAAGGAAATTGAGTAGATAAAACATCAGAATCATGACACCTGATACAAACTCATCAGTCATCTCCCCTGTGTGTGGTTTCTCCCATTTGAAACCAAGAGCAAGTCCACAAAAAAGACAGACATTTTATTTCACATCTTCAGTAAGTGGAAGGAGGAATCCCATAACAAGACTGAAAAACCTCCTTATGTTTAAACAGTAGGAATTAGGAAACAATTCCATTGGTTGTTAACATTAACGACTCACAGTGATTCATCAGAGTCTTTGTAGAAAAGTTTCTGAGTGTCCAAATTGACACATTTTGGCCCTGATTCTGTCCCAAACACCAAATCGACTATGGGGGCACCTCAGTCGTAGGGGTCCTCCCCCAGTGCATTCTGATCAACAGAAGACAAGACATGCACTTTAGAAACAACCCAGCATGCTCTTCCCTGTACGTCAGATCACCCTTAATGACAGCACCGCGTTAGACCTGTACACCGTGCACACGCCAAAAACACGGAACCATGCAAAGGCGTGTTGGGACAGAGTCTCCTCCCCAAGGAATTGACTTTCATCCACTCGGCAAACAGATGCTTGCTGAAGCCCACAGGGTCGGAACACTGTGCCAGTCATAGTCTAATAAAACCAGCAGTCACCTGACTTAAGAGGGGTCAGCAGATGTGTATGCAAGGCACAGGGAAGGGGGCAAGGTGGGGACCTAAGAGGACTCTGCTGAGAGGACACCTGAGCGGGTTCTGAGACCCAGAAGGCTGATGAGGGGCCCAGGTGGGAACACACAGGAGACGGGCCATGGGTGATTTCAGGAATCTGCCTATAGCATGGCCAGTGAGGGGGGAGCAGAAAAGGGGTCCTTGTGATGAGAGTGGAAAACGTGTCAGTCAGGGTTTTCCTGGGAAAGAGAATCAGTAGGGTGTGTGTGTGTGTGTGTGCGTGTGTGTGTGTGTAAAACAGAGAGCCTTATTATATGAATTAGTTCACACGATTATGGAGGCTGCCAGGTCATGATATCTGCAGGGTGAGTTGGCAAACTAGAGACCCAGGAGTCCCAGTGTGAAGGACCAGCCCAGAGGTCCACAGGCTAGACCCAGGAAGAGCCAATGTTTTAGTTTGAGATCAAAAGCAAAAAATCAAGGCAATGTCCTGGTCTCAAGGCTGCCAGGCAGGATGAATTCTAGGGAGGATCAGTGTTTTTGTTTTATGTAGGCTTTCTGTGCTTTAGGAAAGAAAATCTGCTTTTCTCAATCTATTTATTCAAATGCTAATCTCATCCAAAACAGCCTCATGGAAATAACCAGCATGTTTAAACAAATACCTAGGTACCTAACGCATAGCCCACTGAAGTTGACACATGAAGTTAGCCATCTCAGAGTTATGAATGGTCTGATCAGCCACGGTGAGACTCTTATCTAGTCCTCTGCATGACAGGAGCTGTCAAAGGATGTTAAGTAGAACACCGCATGCCGGGTCCTGCGGGTGCAGGGGCCTGGGCAGCTCCGCCTCTGGGAAGGTGGAGTGGAGGGCAATGCTCAGGGGCAGGTGGCTGCAAAGAGCAGGTGGAAACGCTGGGACTGCCCAGGGAGACAGCATTTCAAGATGATCCCTAGAGTCAAATGCATATTGGGCCTCTTGGATAAGGGAATCTGGCCTAGGAACTTCCCATCTTTTTAGTGAAGGTGGGAGTGTGAGTAGGAAGCTGGTGGGGGAGGCCAAATTATGGAGAATTTAAAGAATCAAGTTACAAAAGGACAGAGGCCAAGAAGAACTGGCATGAGAAACAAATGCAGAAATGATATCTGGCCATTAAATATGAAATGCTCAATTTCAAATCAAAAGTTTAGTTTATAAGTCCTAAACAAGAAGCAGGACAATTAAACTCTGGACCCAGTTTCACCATCTTAACAGTAGCCTGTGCCTGTCAACAGAGAAGTAGCCTGGGGAGTGAGTGGGGATGAGATTTCTGAAGGCATTTCTCATGGCCTATTGAGAATCAAGTATTTTTCCTTGCAAGAAGTGGTCCATGCCTGGAAGAGGTGCTGGTCCACTTTGGGAGGCTGAGGTGGGAGGCTTGCTTGAGGCCAGGAGTTCGTGGCTGAAGTGAGCTGTGCTCACATTCCTTCCCTCCAGCCTGGGAGACAGAGCCAGACCCTATCTCTTAAAAAAATTCTCTGTACTTTTAATTGTGGATGTTATATTTCAATAAAATTCTCCCAGCTGTATCTCTTCATATAAAATAATATAATAAATCACATGATTCTTCCCAACTTTGAGTTCCAAAACTGATTTTCGAGGCTCACTGGAGTCCAGAATCCCTGCCTTTGCATCATGCCTTAGCTCATATTAGTGAGTTAGCTGAGCATGAATCAGTCATGCTGATTCCTAGAGTCTTCAAAATAAAATTTACATGTTCACAAACATTTTTCTACTCGACTTTCAAGGTCTCAATAATTTTTTTCACACTTTATTCTGTGATAAGAGGTGTTTTCATGTGAAATATTTCATCAAGCTTATCTCTTACAGTGAAATGTGTATTGGGCTACATTTATGTAAATTTGTTTACATTCGTTTCTTTTTAGGTCAATTGTATGAAGACCAATTAAAGAGGAAGTTTGGAAGAGTGGAGCTGAGAAAGGCGTGAGGAAACCTGAATGTTTTCTAGGTAAGACTCTCTCCCAATTAATGGGACTTGTCCTTGGCACGGCGGAGTGTCAAACATGCTGCCTCCAGGGTGCCATCTTCAGGGATCTGCCCCGGGCACGGTGGGGTGTGGGGTTCAGGCTGCCCGACTTGCAGCTCTGGGGTGGGGACCCTCTGCTCCAACCAGGAGGTGGGTTTTCATATTGGCAAAAGCTGTGATGAGGGCTAGCCAGATAAGGCTACCTTTCTCCATAATCTTTCTTTCTCAATCGCTCCCTCTCTCTGTTTTTAATAAACTGTGATTCTAAGACATTTAAGAGAATATAAATTTCTCTCCACAACATTTTTAAATGGTTAGATCACTTTGGTTTACCATGGTCTTATTATCTATAAATACTTTATTCTGATCAGGCTTCAAAAAAATGATGGCAAGCATCTAGATGTAATCTATTTTCCTATTCTACAATTTAAGTTGGTTGCTGAAGCAGTAAATATGTGCCCTTCACACATCTTCTCTTTTTGTCCTGGACTCTTTATCATCATGGATCTCTTTGTCCGCTCTTCCTGGTCCCCGCCCGGCATACACACCCACACTCCCCATACCCCACCCAGGTCACCCTAGACACATCTCCATTCTTGGGATTTTTTCTAGCTCTTATGCACCTTATTTACAGTCTAGCTTGCCATATGTTTTCTGTACATGAATTGTTGACTGTCTTTGTATGTAGACTGAGCCACGTGTCTGGCTGTCCTGGCAGAAGGCTGTACAAGCAGCCAGGGAGCTCGGAGGCAAAGCCGCACATACCCGCTCACTCCCAAGGGCAGGGTGTTCTAATGCTGGAGTAATTATATGAACTTGAAGCAGTACTTGGGTTTGAGGATTGTCCTTGAGTGTGTTCTGCAATAAATTATTTAAGTGAGTTGTGGAAGAACTAATTGGTTAATAACCATAATTGGGATTAAAGAGTAATTTTGATTTTAAAAGATGCTTAAAAGGGTAAAATATTCAGTTGTCTCATTTTGCCATTTAAAAGAAATAAGTCTCCTTAAATGACTTCACATAACGGAAAACACAGGTGGGTTAAATACTACCCTGGACATTGAGGTGACAGGCTATTGTCAAAGCCCCTGCCAGTGGCAGGCTCCTGGCAGCCAGCTATTTGCCTGTGCTTAGCTCTGAGAATATTGACCATTATTATTTATGTTTTATGTGGCTCGGTAAATGCAGTGTTGTGCAGAGCAATAGCTGAAATCATGCTGAACAAAGAATAAGGTCTGGCCCCCAGGAGGGGACTTAAAATTCAGACACTCAGGGATGCAGGTGAGGGCTTGCCTGGACATGTGGGTGTGGGGTCCCGGAGCACAATGGCCTTGGGAGGACTCTCGCTGCCGTGGGAGGGAGGTGAGCTGGCAGCCAGGCCTGAGCCAGGCAGAGCCGGGGGAGAAAGCACAATTCTGGCTTCAAGAGGAGAAAATAAGTAAACAAGAGAAGCAAAACTCAGACATCAAGAAGGCACACAGCAACAAAACTATGCTTTCCAGTGTCTGTGAAGTAACCGTCAGTATTTCTGAAGCCCACTCAGTCCCATCTCATAATATTTTTGTGAACTGGACCCATTTTCTCCATCAATGACGTATAAGCAACTAGGCTGACACAGAGCTTTGCTTCTGTGTAGGTCTGAGTGGTTCTAAGACCCACCCTGTCTTCTTGGCACAGCCAATAGCGACTAGTGCACTTTGCTTGGTAGGTATTTACACTCTCCTGGGGGTATAAGTCAAGGTCACTCCTCTTCCAGCACTGAAGGTAACAAAGCCACATGCATGGCCTGTCCTGCGGCTCTGGGGCTGGACGTTAGCCTGGACTTCATGCCGGGCCTCCCACTGTGAGCAAACAGGAACTGGCTGGCAGAGCCCATTGCACCAAATACATTAAGTTTTAACCCAGGAGGATAGTTTGACATTATACCCATAAATCTGGGGCACCTGCCAGGCCTAATGCTTAATATTCTGGAGATAATCAATTCTGTTCACGTGTAGTCATACCCTTTCATGACCAAAAAGCTAATGTTTGTTTTCTTCTTCCTCTTTATAACCCAAATCTTACTTCACAAGTGGCATTTCTATCAAGAAATTTCTAATCCAAAGGAAGTCCAAATTTGCACAGAGACAGCAACTTGATTGGCAGGAGTGACTGTTTGGAAGGTGGGGTTCTGGGTGTTCGGCAGGACAGTCCAGGGAACCCATGCTCACACTTGCTGTTACCACAGCGTGGCTCAGCTATCAGGCGGCCAGTCTCATAATCCACTCCTGTCTATATCACGACCCCTGCTTCTCCATTGCCTCTTTTCACTCAGCTTCAAACAAGCCAAAATATTCACCTACCCAGGAAAATACCTTTACCCTGAGGCTTCAAAGGAAAAACCAAGCTCCTTAACTTGGCAGACACAAGACCCTTAACTACCAGACCCAATTCACCATGACTTCAAGCCCTGAGCTCTGCACCCAGCACACCAGGATTTCAGTACCCTGACCCAGCAAGCACCACTCCCGTCCCCAGGAGATGATGCCCAGATTTTTTCTGCTTTGCAACTGCTGATTGACTATCACATACATGTTACATACATGTTACATTTAGTAACATCCACTGGAGTTCAGAGACGGAGTGATGCTTAGTGAGCTTTACAGGAAAACAAAAAAACTTGAGCTGACTATAGTTTTTAAAAGTCAGTACTATCTAATTTAATCATTATCAGATTTTCTTAAAATTCTGTTTTTGACGTATAGTCACGATATGAAATATTAAAGAAGAATTTTGTTCACGATCTCTGTCATCACCTTGACATAGTTGATTTTATTTCCTTCTAATTTTTAAATGTATCAATATATGTTTTTGTATTGATTTAATAATGTCACACTTATAACTCAATGTTGATTTATTATTTTACAGTGTTATATTTATTGTTCTTTCCATAAACATAGTATTAATGTCCAGAATACAACAGAATTACTCTGCACATCCGTACAGTCATTCTCTCCTTGCTGGACACCTAAGTGGTTCCTAAAACCTCACTTGCGAGTAATGAGATAATGTTCACCTTCAGGGGCTGCAGTGTTCCGTCCACTCTAACCATTTCCTTACAGTAAATGTGTATGCAATGAGCAGGCCCAAGAATAAGGGCAGCAAATGCCTGAAAGTGTAACTCGTAAACAGATACTTTGACATTCTACATCTTCATTGGAAAATTTCAACGTAAATAAGAATTGCCCAAGAAATTTAGTTTAAAATACAGGTCTCCTAAGTTTTACCTAGAGATATTATTATGGAGGGCAAGTGAGGAGGGGCCCATGATTCAGAACTTTAACCATCACCATGGGTGACTCTGATCCACGTATTTATGTCATAAAATAGAAACTAAGAAAAACAGAGGAACAAAGAAATAAGAAAGGGTTTAAATGAAGTTGGTTTTACTTTGCCTCACATGTGTGTCTATACACTATTGTAAATGTTGTAATTCAAAAAGTCAAATCAACATGGCATCAAGAAAAATGATGTAAGCAATATTTTTAAAAAGTTCTTAATGTTCTTGAATCCATTTTCATGCTATTATGGCAATTAATTTATTTAAAATTCCTTTTCTAAAGGGAACAAGTTGAAAGCATTTTAAAGGAAATGTTATGATTTAATACACACCCCATGTCTACACAGACAAAGGACAAAGGTGGTCCCTGCAGTGGCCTGAGAGTGTTTTCAGATGCGTGCACCTTGGTGAGGCCCACACCACACAAATATATAGAGCATTTCCAAGAGCCTGAGGAGATCACATGAGCCTTCTGTGCTTCTTGTAGGCTTATGGGACAACCTGCAAAGCTTTACTACTGCTTTGAGTGAGAATAATATGTGTGTGATTTTCCTTCCTGGAGGCATTCTTGTGACCCCAGGTCTTTTAGGGGGGAAGAAAAGACAATTTATATAGCCAAGGGTGGTGTATTCCATGTAGGGCAGAGCTTCTGGGAATCTGAAGGCCGATTCAGTAGTATCATGGCTAGAGGAGCACTGAGGTAGTAAGTTTCCAGGTGTCCTTGGTGATGGCTACACTGTGCATTTGTATGCAAGACTCCAGGGATCCCAAAGGAAGCCTGGGGAGTTTGAAAACTTGCTGATTTTTAAGATGCATTCCTATACCACAGATAATTTGCCCAGATGATAGAAGCCTAATTGGTTTGTGAAATCGGAGCAAAAGCTCCTACTGAATTGCTGGCTGAGAATTCTAAACAGGTATAAGGGAGACACACAGGCTTCAAAAAATCTGAACAGACCTGTCAGTGACTGCACACTGAGAGTAAGAGAGACTTTACAGTTTGTACACAAACACATTAATTGCCTAATAAACGAAATGAACAAATAAATAAAACCTCTGAAAAACAAACAGAATCCACTGCTGCTACAAAGTTTTATCAATATTGTCTCATTTTCAATCAAAAATTATAAGCCATGAATATAAGGAGGATAGCCTAACTGGGAAAATTAATCAGGAAACATACCTGGAAGTGAGTTTTGAATTTGGATTAGTAGTCAAAACTTAAGAGAAGCTATTATAAACATGTTCAAACATATTTTTAAAATGCAATCAAATAATTCAATGAAAATACGCTATTAATGAGTGAACAGATAGGAAATCTCAATGGAGAAATGAAAAATATAATAAAGAACCAGATGGAAATTCTAGGAGTGAAAAGCACAACATAAAAAATAAAAACTCATTAAATGCATTTATAAGCAGCATTGAATTCATAGAAAAATCAATTTTTAAAAGATAGATCAACTTCAAATATCTGATTTGAAGAACACAGAAAAAGGGACTGAATAAAAATGAAGACTAAGACATCTGTTGAACAATATCGAGGATTCTAACATATACTCAATTGAAGTTTCAGAAATGTAGAAAGAATATACAAATCATACAAAAATATTTAGAGTATAACCAGGCATGATGGTTCACACCTGTAATTCTAGCACTCTGGAAGGCTGAGGTGGGTGGTAGCTCAGGAATTTGAGACCAGCCTGAGCAAGAGTAAGACCCCATCTCTACCACAAATAGAAAAATTAACTGGGTGTAGTGGCACATGCCTGCAGTCCCAGCTACTTGAAGGCTGAGGCAAGAGAGTTGCTTGAGCCCAAGGGTTTGAGGTTGCTGTGAGCTTTGATGCCACTGCACTTTACCAAGGGCAACAAAGTGAGACTCCATTTCAAAAAAAACAGTTTCGAATAGTAATAATGCCTGAACATTCCCTAAATTTGATAAAAAGCATTAATTTAAAAAAATCCATGGGGTGGCACCTGTGGCTCAAAGGAGTAGGGCACCAGCCCCCGCCCCATATGCTAAAGGTGTTAGGTTCAAACCCAGCCCCAGCCAAAAACTGCAAAAAAAAAAAAAAAAAAAATCCATGAAGCTTAGTAAGTCCCAAATAAAATACATACAAAAAAAAAAGTACCTCTGCACACTCTTCAAACCACTAAAAACCCAAAGACAAAGTGAATCTTTAAAGCAATGAAAGAGAAAAAAAACAATTCACGTATGAGAAAGAGTGATATAATTTTGCAGACTTCTTTTCTCTAACAATGGAGTCCAGAAAACTTGGGAAAACATTTTAAAGTTCTGTAAAAAGAGGAAAACTTTCTCTATCTAATGAAGCTATCCTTCACAAACAAGAGCAGAATGAGGGTGTTCTTGGTGAGTAATCACTGATAGAATGCTTCCCTAGTAGACCTCCGCTGTAAGAACCACTAAGGGATGATGTCCTTCAGCTGAGGGCTTCAGATAAACCTTAGCTCAGTGAGAAGAATAAAGAACACAGGAAACGGTAAATATGTGGTAAATGTCAGTACACTGTATACGGGAATGGATGTCTCTGAGTCTCTTGATTTTTATGAAAACAAAATATGAACGCTTAAAGCAAAGTTTATAAGCAATCTATTTGAACATTTGTAATGTACGTTGACGTTAATTCACAGGACAATAAAAGGTCAAGGGAGTGGAACAATGGAGAGACACTAATATAAATTTCCTACCCTACATCAGGTGTATGTTAGTATGGACTTGAAATTAAAGGGGAATGTTGTGTTATGTTACCTAGGCCGCGGTTCTCAACCTGTGGGTCGAGACCCACAGGAACTGTATTAATGGGCTGTGGCATTAAGAAGGTTGAGAACCACTGATCTAGAGCAACACAAAAAGACAAAAGAAAAACAGCCAAACACTCAGTAGATTAAACTAAAAGGACATACTAAATAGACTTATTTAATGCATTTAAAACACTGACTGAACAGACGAAGAACAAAAGAAATTAGACCAGTGCAGAGCAGACAGTAACAGGTTAGATGTGTGAGCAGCCACATGAGTGGTTACATCTGATGAGTAAATAAACTAGCCTCACACCAGAGGTGTCCAGCTTTGGCCTACGCAGACAACACGGCCTCAATCTTGTTTTCATTTGACCCATGAGCTAAGAAGGGTTTTTTATCTAAAAAAGTTCTTAAAAGAAGATGAAGACACTGATGTTGGTGGTGGTGAGGCCATCTGTAAGAGGTAAGTGGGGAAGCAGAGGCTGTAGACAGCCTGGGAAGCTGAACTAAGCATCACCTGTCCCTTTAAAGAAACGTTTGCTGATCTTTTGACTAATAAAAGCCAAAGGTTTTCAGTCCAGATAAAAAGAGAAAGTTATACTGAACCTTGTCAGACATCTATAGGGGTCCTACAGATAATAAAAGGATATTACAGAAATTATATTTAAAGTTATCTCAGCAAATTTGGTGATTTAGAAGAAGTAGACAAATTATTTGATAAATTATAAAATTTGATTCAATAACAAATAGAAAATCTGAGCAACATTATGTCTACTAAAGACATTTAAATACAAATTAAAACCTTTGCATATATGCAAACACGCAGAATCTCTATGCTTAGATTTCTTTTTTTTTTTTGTGAGTCAGGGTCTCATTATGTCGGTAGAGTACCATGTCACAGCTCATAGTAACCTCAAACTCTTGGGCATAAGCAATTCTCTTGCCTCAGCCTCCTAAGTACCTGGGACTACAGGCGCCCACTACAATGTCCAGCTATTTTTTTGTTGCAGTTGTCATTGTTTAGCTGGAATAGGCCAGGTTCAAACCCACCAGCTTCGGTGTATGTGGCCGGTGCCATCACCACTGTGCTACATGTGCCAAGCCTCTATGCCTAGATGTTTTTACCAGTGAGTTCTTTCAAAAATTTTCTTAAATACTCTTTAAGAAAAAAGAGTTTCTTAAAGAAACTCCTAAAAGCTTTCTTAAAATTTCTTAAATAGAAAAAAATTGTTAAAAGCCGTAAGAGAAAAAAGGCTAATAACTTGGCCTGCTCTTCAAAAGACACCATTATGAAACAGAGAAGCCAGCCATGGTCTAGAGGAAGATACTACAGTCCAGAAACCTGGCAGAGGGTGTGCAGTCATGGTATGTAGGTAAGTCCTAAAATTCAGCGACGAGAAAACAGGCAATGCAACAAGGGTTGGGAGCATAAGATTTCATAAGGGATTTTACAAAACGAGGTATGCAAATGGCCAATTAGCACAATATGGCTGGACAGAAAGGTAACATTTACACCAGTGCGTACGCCCATATTAGAACAATTAAACAAGCTTGAATTCCAAGTGTGGGCACTCACTGGAACCAACTCTTGCACACTGCTAGTGAGAAGGCAAAATTGTACAGCTGCCTGGGGAAACAGTGGAGCAGTGTCTTCTGAGTTTAGTACAGACTTATTATTGAACTCAAAAATTTTATTCCTACATGTTTATCTAGTAGTAATGGAGAGGGTTTCCACACAAAGATCAATTTGCAAATACTCAATAGCCGCCCTATTCATAACAGCCGAAACCTGGAAATAGCTCAAGTTCACAGCAGGTGAGTGTGGACATGAAATGTAGCATATCCACATGAGGGAATAATGCATAGCAGTTAAAAGTACCCAGGTGTGTGGATGAACCCATAGGCATCACGCCGCATGACAGAAGTCAGGCACAAAGGTTCGGTGCTGGGGATTCCACTTACGGTAAATCTTAGAAGAGTCTGGATGGCACCAGAAAGCCAGTTGTGTTTGCCTAGGGCTGGGGGTGGGATGTAGTTGACACAAAGACATTAGGAGCTTTCTGAGGGGACACAGAAGTCTTCAAAGACCTGATTGTGAGAGTGTCTGTATGGTTACATACACTTAACAAAATTCATCAAACTATATACAGAAACGGGAGAACTTTATTTTATGGAATTTGCACCTCAGGAATGCTGAGAAAAAGGAAAATGGCAGCAGCCCACATACCTGAAAACCCCAGTGTGGAACGGACGTTCATTCCAGCAAGACAGGCCAGGTCATCAGGACTAATTATTTTAAATCCTTGCAGGGATGTGCGGCAGATTCAGGCTCCACTCTTCTTACCGGCAGCAGTTCTACTCAAAAGAGCTTCTCTTTCCCTTGTTAGCATAAGTCTCATTGGGTGAACTTGGGTCCTATACCCATCCTCAAACAAGTCATTAAGGTCAGCTGGGTAGAATTCCTGGCTACACAGGCTGGGTTCACATGCTGTGCCACACTCTGTGGACTGGAAACCCACCGGGATGGCATGTGCCGTCCTGAACCAGAGCTTACTGCCTGTGCTTGCTGCTGTCTTCCTAACACCCTAAAGGATTTTGATGTGGACTCTTATAAACCATAATTTACATAACAATGCTGAGCAAGCTTGTTTTAAACATAAACATTTTTAAAGTTGTTTTTCATTTGACATATTCAAATACTGTACTAGCCAAGTTCCAACTGGATATTTACAAGTCCATCATCAGCCCAGTAATGGGTCAGAATGCCCAGCAGTGGATGGCCAGAATTCAGAGGATGGCCAGCATTCACGAGGACATCAATGATGGAGCTGGGAAAGGATTGTCGGTGAGCAACTGGCAGTACCTAGGACCCTGCCTGCCTAGAGGAGCACATGAGACTTTCCCTGTGTTTGAGTCAGATGCACTGTGTGCATGGTGGATGTTTGTGACATGACCCAGGTCCTTCATCAGTCTCCCAGGCCCCCGAGCGGGTCATCTCCTTGGTACACAGCCAGCTCTGAAGCCTCAGGGCTTTCCACTTTTCCATCCTGGAGGATTCTGCTGGTTCAGATAAATGTCCAGATGTCCAAATTCCATCCATCTGGGGAAAGATGCTGACCTATGAGGTGACAGAGAAGGCAGGACAGTGTCAGGATCTTGGTGACAGGGAGAGGCATGTTCTCTAACAAGACAGAAGAAGCAAGTGCTCCCCGGGGAGGGTGAGGACTGTGGAAGAGGTACCTGAGTTCATACATGTGGGGCCTTGGGGATCACAGAAGGGTTGTCAGTGTGTTCCTTTTTCCAGGAATGGGAATAATTCCCCTGAGGCTGCCCAGTTAAGATGGTGCCCCTTCTCTGGTCAGGTCTAGAAACAAGCCAAGGGGCTCCTATGTGGTCCACTTCGGCAGTGAGGTCCAGCCCGTTAGTGCCCCACCAGCTGCCAAGTTCAGCTCCCTAAGGCACGCACACGTGTGTGCAGCTCATGAACATGCTTGTGGACATTTTCCTTAGCTCTGGCTCTAAGCTGGGTGTGTAGGTTACACTGAAGAACAAATATATGATCTTTTCTTCCAGAATCTAAAAGGGGAATAGCTTCCAACATTGCTGACCAAGTGTCATATGTAGTTTACCCTAAGATGGGTGTCTTGAGCTCAGAGGAGAGAGGGAGCTCTCCCTGGGCTAGAATGGCTGGGTGCATGTTCCTTATGAAATTAGAACCTGAGCTGCATCCCATGAGAGAGGGGCTTGTCCAGTGAGGACGAGAAGAGCATCAGCTTGACCTGAGCCAAGGTGGAGAGGCCCCAAGTGAGGACACAGGCCCGATGGCCCTCAAGGATGGGGCGTGCAGGAAGTGCAGCTACACCGGACCACAGAGAGCCAGACTGAGCCTCTCTGAGAGGAAGTGCAGGTGTGAGACGAGGCAGCAGTCCAGGAGGATGGCTGTGAAGTCCAGGACTGAGGGTGAGCAGGGGCACCAGAGGTGGAGGCATGGCTTGCACTCTAATCCAGGGCATGACAGAGGGAAAAGTGACAGAAATGGAGCAAGAGGGCTAGGTAAGCCAGCACTGAAGATTCTTTTTTTTTTTTTTTCCAAACAATTAGTGGGTCTTGGTGGCTGATTTAATTAGGGGCAAAGCAGAGACAGCAAAGGCTGGGGAGAGCTCTGGCAGGCTGGGATCCAGATGGTGGATGACAGCCTGGAGGCAATCCCCAAAATGAACAGGGCCCTGAGAGCAAGTATACCCTGGAACTGTGGCTGGACACAGGCGAGTGCTGAGAATGTCCAGAAAGAGACCATGAGCCACCTCCGAAGGGCCAGTAGAGAAATCACGTTGATGGTGAGGGAGTGGTCAAGATGGCCAACAGGCACCAGCCCCTGACAGAAGCTTCTGTCCAGAGGGATAAAGTCCAGAGAAACCCCCAACAAAGTTGAAAACTGGGAGCCCAGCTGAGAGAGGAGTGATACCGGCAGGGCACCTCTTCTGAGACAGGCGGAGACTCCTAGAGGACAATCCACAGGTATATAATTCACCCCAAAGGAATAGCACCCATCCCCTCCCCCAAGAAAGGTGTGCTCTTCCTTTGTTTCCTCTTCAACCGCTCCTCCGAGTCTCCTACAGGCCACCAATAAACTGAGGACCTATTTTCTCACTGCACAAGTGAGAGCTGCCAACAGGGAAGTTTACCACCCTGGAGGAACCTGGCTGAGACACGGAACACCCTCCCCCAGGCAGAAAAGTGGAACTGGCATTCCCACTACCATTTTGAGTTTCCAGTCCACCCTCCCTTCCCTTGCCGGCAGAGATAGTGAGAGGAGACCCAAGAACAGCATCCACCCACCCTTGCAAGACCAAGCCCTTGTCCCGGTTCTTCACTGGGAGAACTGCTTGATCCAAGCTTTCTGCATGCAGACAGATCCCCCTCAGTCAGAGCATTCTGTACTCAGCTATCTCCCCTACGGCTATCTGCACTTCCCAGGACCTTGGGACCGGTGACTGGGATTGACACTGGACAGGGAGGGCTACATGACCCACCACGCACCCACCTCTGGGCTTTGGTGGCCCTTGACAGTGATTGACTTCTGCTGGGGCAGGTCACGCAGACACGTCCCCACCTCCCGGAGCCTCGCTGGCCCACAGTCGCCATCGACTCCTGCCAGGGAGGGTGGCGTAGTCCCGCCAGCCATGCGCCCGCCTCCCAGGCTTTGGCAGCTGGTGAGGGCAACTGACTTCTACTGGGGCAGGTCACACCCCCCTCCCAGGGCCTTGGTGGTCTGAGATCGACACTGACTCCTGCAGGGGTGGGCTGCATCACCCCGCCTGCTGGCCCTGCCTCCCGGGGCCTTGCCGGGTTGTGCCCAGGAGAAAACTAGAAGAAGCCACTGGCAGAATGGTTTTAGGGATGGTTTCCGAAAGGTGCAAATTCAACATGGGGCAGAATCAGCAGAAAAACTCTGGCAACCAGAATAACCAGAGTAGATTCATCCCCCCAAAGAAGGATGCGGCCCACACAAGTGAAGACTCACTACATAAACAGATATCTGAGATGTCTGAAATTGAGTTCAGAATCTGGATAGTGTATAAGATCAACAGGTTGGAGGAAAAGAGGGAACTAGAATTTCAAATCATTCAAAAGCTGTCTCAGAAATTCAATGATTTCAAAGATAAAATGATCAAGGATTATGATACACTGAAATAAGAGGTTGCAGATTTGAAGAGTACTGTTGAATCCCTCCTTCCGAGGATGGACCAGGCGGAAGATAGGATCTCCGACACTGAAGACAAAGACTTTGAACGCACCCAGACTTCCAAAGATTATGACAAATGGAGAGCAAAAACAGATCTCTCACTCAGAGAGATCTTGGATAATTCGAAGAAAACTAATATTCGCCTCATAGGAATCCCTGAAGGTGACAAAGTTG
>NW_003852534.1:1751160-1758511 GCF_000181295.1 Otolemur garnettii | reverse complement strand
TCAAAACCACTCTGAGATATTATCTAACACCAGTTAGATTAGCCCATATCACAAAATCACAAAATCACAGATGCTGGCGGGGTTGTGGAGAAAAGGGAACACTACTACACTGCTGGTGGGAATGCAAACTAATACGTCCCTTTTGGAAAACCATATGGAGAACACTCAGAGATCTAAATATAGATCTACTATTTGAACCTGTAATTCCTCTGTTAGGTATATACCAAGAAGACCATAAATCACGCTAAAATACAGATATCTGTGCCAGAATGTTCACTGTAGCCCAATTCACAATCGCTAGGTCATGGAAGAAGCCCAAGAGCCCATCAACCCATGAATGGATCAATAAATTGTGGTATATGTACACCATGGAATACTATACAGCCACAAAGAAAGATGGAGACCTTGCCTCCTTCATGTTTACATGGATGGCGCTGGAAAATGTCCTCCTTAGCAAAGTATCTCAAGAATGGAAGAAAAAGTACCCAATGTACTCAACACTATTATGAAACTAATTGTTAGCTATCTTAGGAAAGCTATAATCCAAATGAAGTCCAAGACTACGGGGAAAGGAGAGAGGGAGGTGAGGGAGGGGGGAGGATGGGTGAAGAGAATGATATTGTGGGGATCACGCCTATGATTTATCCTATTAGGGTACATGTGAATTTGTTTAAAGGTTGAATATAAATGTCTTAACACAACAATTATGAGAAAGACATGATGGCTATGTTAGCCAGTTGGACGAGAGTTTTTCAAACTGTATATGGAAGCAACACACTGTATCCTATGATAGAATTAATGTACACAATTATGATCTAATAAAAAATAAAAAAAATAAAACAGTGGCTGGGACAAAAACTCAGAAAGTATTAGCTCTTACTATTTTATATGGAATAGCAAAACACAGCAAATAAATATAGAGAGAGCAAAAGAATAAGTATTTGTTACACACACACACACACACACAAGAAAAGAAATCACGTTGACACCCATGAATGCACTCTCAGAAAGATCCACTTACAGCAGGCATCCCGTCAAGCCCCCTGACACCAACCAGTCTATGCTGAGCAAACTTCGTCTGCATTCCACCCCATTCTTAGGTTCCACGCCCTGGCTCCCACTGACCGCACTGATGGGGCAGTGAGGACAAGGTGGCAGCCATGGGTGCTCAGCAGCCCCTCTTCTATGCTCAGACCCCTGTGTATCTGGGGCTCCGTGAGGCCTGCCTGGGGCACCCCCCGCCCTCTAGTCACTGCTGCCCACCGGGGGATGCTTCCTCTTCTCAGCACAGAGGCCTTCCTGGGACGTGAAGGCTAAGCCAGTCATCATTTATTCATTTCTGACTCTGTGCCAAGCACTGTGCTAGGACTAGAGGTACAAAATAATAAACAACCATAGCCTGTGTTGGCAACTGCAGGAAGTCGTACAGGCAGTTAGCCATCACGGCTAACACGGGCACCAAGTGCCAAACTGAAGTTATCCACCAACAGTGACGAGTAGACAACGGCCAGAAGTGGCTCTCATGGGAAGTGGCATTTGGTTGGGGCCTTACTGGAAGAGTAAGGGGGAGGCAGAAACATGAACAAGGAGTAGGAGGCATGAAATACGTGTAGTGCTGGCCTCTGTGATTGTGTTAGAACTGACTGTGGTTTGTTCTCACAGAGCCAGATCATCCTTCAGCACAGACACCTGTGTGACGTGGGTGTGCGGTGGCCTGTCTGGGACCCAGACAGCATGAGCACCCTGACTCCCACTTCTCGCCTCGGGGTCCGTCAGCATTTCTGGCGCAACACAGTCACCTCGCTTCCCAGAGGCCCTCATCTAAAGCTTCCTAGATGAATGCACAGACGTTCAAACGTCAGGAGATGGCTGAATCCACCATGGAAGACTCTCGTCCTTTCACCTGTCCAGACACTCAAGAACCACTGTCGCTGCAAATGAAGGAACTGGGAGCCGAGTTTTGTGCCATTCAATTGAATCAAATACTGACGAGAGTACGTGTATTTGCTGTGAGCTCTTCATAGCAGCGTAGATGTGGAACCAGCTTTTGTGTCCTTTAATTTCTTGACTTGCCAAATTTTTCCAGTTCATTTCATACAAGTAATTGAGGCCGTTGAGCCCCAGTCACTGGTATTTTTTTTTTTCCAGTTCTGTGAGTCTTTGAACACAAGATCAATCTGTCTTTCCTGACTGCATTGTGGCCACACTCGCTGGAGAGATGAAGGCAATTTGGGAGCTGCAGCTGTCAACCTATTGTTTGAACTCCCGGCCCACGTGGCTCTTTCGGGGACGTGCAGAAGATGGGCCTCTGTTGCAGCCAGCAGCATGGCTCCCACCTCGACATCTGGCTGAGTCCCTGCTCCATTTAAAGCAGCTGCTGTTATTCCCCTGTTCTAACGACTCTCCTTATTACCTGACAATCTATCTGAACTATCGACTCATTTCCGACCTGCCAGTTCTCTGGAAAGTTATGGAAATGGTCTTCAAACTGCGGCTTCAGCACCTCCTCCCCTTGCTGTCTGTGCATCAAGAGACCCCACACTGACAGAGCAGAGGGGCCAGCTGAGGCGTAGCCAGCAGTCGGGCCTGGGGGAGGGAGCTGCCATCTCTGGCTGCCCTGGCTCCTCAGGGGCCAAGGTGCCTCTGTCACAGCCAGCATTAGCGCCCGGGGCACTGGACTGGCAAGTGCAGGAGGATTGATCTCAAAGATTCTTACCTGCTATAGAGGGTTCTGTTTTCCCTCCTGCTGTTGCTTCCAAGAGCCACCAAGTTCACATCTTTGAAAGAGATTGCCAGCAGGTGATTTCACATTCTGTACTTTCTCTTTCCCTCACTCAGAGAAATGACCTTTCCCTCCAGAATGTTGGGCTCAGGATTTACAGGCAGCTCTGGCAAGCCAAGGCCATGTTTTATAGGCTTTCACAAGCCGCACCTGCCTGGCTGCTGCAGGAGCTGGGGTGGGATGTGGAGACCCCAGCTGAAGGCGGAGCTGCCCTTCTGGCTAAGCAACACCAGGACATCAGTCAGCAGTCACCATGCCTCTGTGCTCCCACCTTTCCCAGAGCCTGAACACAACTTTTAATCCCCTACCTGCATTTTGAATTAAAAGAAGACATTATAAGTGAAGAGGTCTTAAAAAGTACGAACAAAATATACCAAATAAATATTGTCATAATAGTTGGTAATGAACTAGTGAAGGCTTGGCCCCTCAGGGGTTAACAATGTTCTCAACACAAAAGCAAGTGGAGCAGGAGAGATCTGAGTGCAGCCGCCACTGCACAGACCACTTCTCATCACTGTTGTCTGTGTGGAACGACTGACGAGTGCCTGAGGTAGTCAGGAAATGGAGACCTAAAAACACAAAGTCATTTAGCTTATTTTGGGGGACCTGGTTTTAAATTTCTGTCCTTAGACTGATGTTTAATGCAAGAAAACAAAGTAGTTAAAAATAAGACCAAAGCTTAACCATGCAAACTCCTATCACTGGGATATAGATTTCTACACAGCAGCTTTTGTCCCTAGACTTATCTTGTTAAACAGAAAGCATTAATGCATTAATATATTGGTTTCACAAAGAAGTCACAGGCGGCACTGGCTCTTTTTTGAATTAAGACAAAGCAGTTCATGGAGTGTCAGAATTTTGGATACCACAGACCCAGCCTCAAGGCACAGATTCTCCTTGACCATGATAATTTGCAAGTACTTGTCTTACCACTGATCATATTGGCTTACAGCTGTATTTTAAAGGCCAAGCTCCCTAACTAGAGTCTGCATGACTTGAGGTCAATAAAAATGTGTTTATTATAAAAAACCTTGTGCACAGTGGACACCTGGTCAGTGAAAAGGAGAGGAGGAGGGAGACGAGGGTGTAAGGCATGAAGAACCCGACTCGAACCACAGAAAATCACAGATCAAAGAGTGACCAATAAAATGGAAAATTAGGGAATAGATTTAGGCTCTAAGAGCTTGATAATTAGTAGAAATATTTAGAGAGAGACCTATAAAGTTGAACTGTCTATCCAATCATACAGAAATCAACTTTCATCTTTCATTTTGAAGTAATTTCAGACTTAATATAAATTGCTACACATTGAAATTAGAGTTCTCTACCCCTGATTTTAAAATTAGTGGTGTAAATTTTTTTAAGTATGAGCATAATCAATCGTATTTTATTTATTTCTGAAATTAAACATGAAACTATGGTCAAATTACTCTTATTTTCCAATAATGAATATGTTTCAAATCAACCAAGGATTGAAACATCTTTTTATAGATATTTGTTTATGTTAACAAAGCAATATAGAATCCTAGGTCAATTTTATATAGGCAAGCTGCTGTGGTCACCATGCCCACCACAGCCTCGCTGACCATGGTCACTCCCTCAATGTCACCCTGATGGCTGCTTTACAAGGCACAGCTCACACGTCTCTCTTCTTATGGGAGATGTGATGATTTTAATCAATTCAAAAGTTTAACTGAAGCCAGGTCTCCAATTATCTTTCGAAGACTCTCAACTATTCCACAGGTATCTTGAATCCAGCACAGGACTGGTGTTTTTCTTCCTTCCTCCTCTTTCTCATACTTTCTACGTGAGAAATGAACATTCATTCATTCATTCATTCATTCCATCAAGCTCCTGAAGCAAACCCACACTGGAACAGAAGCCATGCTAGCGATGGCCACAGGCCCTGCTGGCCGGCGTACCTGTCCGTGGAGGAGCACGGATGACATAACTAGCCTTCTGACTCCCTTCTCTTTGTAAATCATGTTTGAGTTGAAGCATCCTTGAGCTGAGGGAATAACTGGCCTTTAACTAGACAAGGATGGAGGGAGCAGACAGCAAGAAGCCCCGTGGTGGGCACAGTACGTTCAAGCACACACATGTGTACGACAATTACATGCTTCCCAGACCCCAGACTGGCCTATTTTGTGTTCCCTCTGGCAGTGTGTGAGGATGACAGCAATCCACATTCTGGGTAGTGGCAGATTTTTAAATTTTAGCCATTACCGTAGGTATAGAGGGATGTCTCTCATTATAGTTTCATTTCCATTTGTCTGATGAGCATCTTTGGCAAGCTCATGGACTATTTCCTGTGTGTGTGTGCCACCGTGTGTCCACTTACCCCGGCGCCATGGGGAACAGAAGGTTAGTCATCACTCTGGACTTCTCACTTTTCTCAGGACATCATTTCTCAGCAATAGCACATCAGTTCTGCACCTCGCACCCACTAAAGACCTCTCAGGCACCCCTGTCCTCTGCCTTCCCCTGATCCCGCAACAGGAGCTGCAGTGTGCCCTGCATCGGGGACTTGCTGACAGGTACCTGCCTTCAGGGTGCTCTCCAGATGCCTGGCAGTACCTGTCTGTCTGCACCACTCTGGGTCTGCAGAGGCCAGGCCTGCTCTGCTCACCTCTCATCCCCAGGCCTAGAGGGGTGTCTGGACCTCAGAAGTGCTCCATGAACATTTGTGTCTTAAATTTAAAAAATGAATAAAAAGTCCAAATGTGTATCTAAATGCAAATCTGGAGCTGTGTTCATCCAGGATTGAGTAGATATTGTGAAGGCCCTAATAGCATGTGGTGGTGAGAGCCATGTGGGGAGAACTCAGAGCCAGGTGCCTGGGCCAGACGCAGGGAGATAGCCAGGGGCTGTTCGGGCGGCTGCCACTCTGTGACAGCGTTCACAGATGTGCCCCTCACATTTTAAACTTTTACTAAAGTGCCTTGCCATGGCAAGGCCTTTCTGTGGCTTTGTGTGTGTGAATGTGTCTCTGTGTGTGCGTGAATGTGAGTGTGAGCATCTGTACATTAAGTACCAGTGTATGTGAATGTATGTGTGTTCATTTGAGTATGTGTGTAAGTATATGTGTGTATATGTGTATGTATGTGATTATATGTGAGTGAATTTATCTGAGCATTTGTGTGCATGTGAGTATGCATGTTACATATGTATGAGCATGTGTGTGCATGTGCCTATCCATGAGTGTATGTATGTATATGAGCATATGTGTGCATGTGAATGTGCATGTTGCATGTGTGTGTATGGGAACATATATGTGTGCATGTGACTGTATATGAGTGTGTGCATGTGACTGTGTGTGCAAGTGCATGTGAGCATGTGTGTGTGGATGTGGGGACTCTGTGCATTTGCGTGTACCCCTGTGCAGAACTGAGTGGCAGGGCCTGTGTTCTTTGTGCATGTCCCCTGAGCAGTGAGCAGGGATTCAACAGAGGCAGAAAACAAACCAGAGGTGAGCTTGAGAATGTCCCTTCCTCTCCCCTCTGCCCCATCGTGGAATTTGCAGAAATACTGAGGATAACATTGGATTTTCCTCAAAGAAAGGAGATTGAGATTTGAGGCAACTTCATCTAAAAGGTAAGGGTCTGATGTGCATCAGGCAACTTTTTCCTCCTTGGATGGTGGGTCACTGGAGAGCAGAGACCATCTCTTATTTACATTTTTCTCACTCCCTGTAACTTGCATGGTGTTTGCATATATAAATGTGTCCAATCAAATTGAAATTTTTTAATTTATTCCCTTGTTATAGTTTGCATCAAGAACTTCTGGTTTTGCCTTTTCAAAATGAAAATAAGGGAGTAATAGGTATTACTTTTTGATTCGTTTTCTGTGGGAAAAATACCAGATTTATTTTGAAATTGCCCTAAGCAAACTTCCCAGAAATGAAAGTAGTTTCCGTACAGTGAGAAAGAATTATGGTTTATCACACATGGTTCATGGTATTCCAGGGGTGTTGGGTTTAAAAAAGAGAGAGAGAAATAAAGGGAGAAACCCTCTGCGTGCCCATTCCTGGCCTTTTCTTTAGCTGGACGACCCCACAACCCAGTTCAGCCAGAGGAGACCCAAATGGTGCCCCAGGTACCTGGGACTGTGCAGTGTGGGCCTTGAGCCTTGCCGCTGCTCCGCTTCACCTCCCTCTTTCTGCCCGGACCCTGGAGTTGATGTGTGCAGGACAGAGGCATCGTGTCCTTAAAAGAGGAGGCAGGGCTCAGAGGTGAGGATGAAGGTCGCAGAGGTGGTGACGCAGCGCGCGGAGGTGCTGACGCAGGGCGCGGAGGTGGTGACGCAGCGCGCGGAGGTGGTGACGCAGGGCGCGGAGGTGGTGACGCAGCCTCCCTCAGGGCGCCAGCTGCTCCGAGAATTGCAGATCCTTGCACCAGAGCTGGGCGCCTCTCCGTGGACTTCTCAGGCAGGAAGAGGCAAGTGCTTTATTTGTGTTTTCGTGATTAAGTTATTCTGATGTGCAGCTGACAGAAAACCTTTGTGGAAAATTAAAACACTAACACTTTTGTTCCGGGACCCAGTCTGTCCTGCAGCACCGGGTGCTCCCAG
>NW_003852534.1:1749171-1750729 GCF_000181295.1 Otolemur garnettii | reverse complement strand
CTGGTTTCATATACACTTTGAAATGTTTTCATCAAACTGGTTAACACAGCATTCCTGGCATTTTCTTAGTTATTGTGTTAAGACATTTATATTCTATACCCATGTACCCTTGTAAGATGCACCATAGGTGTGGTCCTGCCAATTACTCTCCCTTCCCCCTCTCCTCCCCTCCCTCTCCCCTTTCCTCTTCTTCTTGGGCTGTAATTGGTTTATAGCTTTTATGAGCAAGACTGAGTACATTGGCTACTTTTTATTCCATTCTTGAGGTACTTTGCTAAGAAGAATATGTTTCAGCTGCATCCATGTAAACATGTTAGAGGTAAAATCTCCATCTTTCTTTAAGGCTGCATAATATTCCGTGGTGTACATATACCACAGTTTATTGAATTTTCTGTTATATGCAACATCTATGCTCTGCAGATGACATAGGCAGGATGCTAATTTTTGGTGACCTGGTTCCAAGCGCTGCATAGTCAGTCCTGTGCTACCGTCTAGGATAGCATTTGATAATGACAATGCAAATAATAGCAAAGTGGTCGTCAGTGTGTATCGATGAGATGGACTGGCTAGAACTCACCAGGCATGGCTCCAAAACAAATTTTACTAAAATGGGACACAAGGCAAAAAAAGATGTGGTTCCCACCTCGAGAATTTTGTGACATGGTCAGCGTCCGCATGCAGTGACCTGCGTGCTCTCTGACTAGATGCGGAGATGTCATCACAAAGGTGGTGATGTCTGAGGTCAGTGTAAAGAAAAACACAATTTCCAGGCGGCGAATGGAGAGACATGCCTTCCAGCTAAGAGGCCAACTTATGTAAAGGTGGGAGAACGTGAGAGGGTCTGATCCTCTGAGGATGGGGAGGCCTGGCCAGTGGAGGCCCACAGTCCATGTGGAACCGAAGTTGAAGCTGGAACAGAAGGCTCCAGCCAGACAACGGCATGCGTGTCAGTGCAAGGACGCTGTCAGTCCATGGAAAAGCTAATGGATTAAATGATCAGTTTAATTTTTTCAGAAAAATAATAAGTAATTATAACAATAATATGGGAAACCTGCTGAAAGGGGAGAGAGTAAAGGCGAAGCCTAGGTAACTATCACTTCTGTCATCCAGATGGCAAGTTCTAGCAAAGACCTGCAGAAGTCGCCCTGGAGATGTAGAGAGGATGATGAGGCTGGCCCTGAGGGAGCTAACTGACCTTAAGGGCTACATCCCCCACTCTCCAGAGAACACAGGGAAAGAGGACTCCTCCAAACAGCTTCCCTAGAAGGAACTCAGGCAAGGGTTGACTCCCTAGAGGGCTTGGGGCCAACACAGGGATGACACAGAGACCTGAAAGCTTCACTGGGACAGCTCCCTACACCATGGAGGGATGTGCCTGTGGGTCCCCAGAACCATGCCAGTGCCACTGAGAGTGAAGCCTCCAGCGATATCCCCCCATGCCTTGGAGGGTAATGCCTCTGGGTCCCCAGAATGTACGTATGTAACCCCACACACACACGCACACCGTCATCTGTCAGCATGTTCCCTACATGGTACACGTGTTTATGTGTGTAAACCA
>NW_003852534.1:1747456-1748272 GCF_000181295.1 Otolemur garnettii | reverse complement strand
ATGAACTGGGGTCACAGTCAGTTTCTGTATCCTTCATGGCCTGGGAGGAAACTAGGATCTGCTTTTCCTGAGGAAAGTGAGAAACTGGCTCTTTCCTTGTGGTGATTAGCACAAGGCGTGTAATTTGTGTTCACCACTCGGGGGGTGTCCTGACGGGTCCCTGAGTGTTGGAACCTAGAATCGTATGTAAGATCCAGCCCCAAGCCCCCGTTTCCATGGGGTTTATCTCCCAGCGTCTGAGTTGGTCTGTTCCAGTAACGTATGAGTAATTCAGTGTGGCTGAAGGTATAATCTGTGTGAGATCTGTACAGTCTATTTATAGCCACAGTTCTCCCCGTAGAGCTGCACAGAGAAGCAGAGTATAGACCCCCAGCGGCATCGCAGACGACGCCACAGAGTTTGGAACATGTCTCAGGAGGAGCCGGAGGCTGTGGAGCATTTTAGAGTTTCCAGACCTGTGCTCTAGTAGGACGCTCTGGCCACAGAGTGGAGCCTGGAGAAAGGGTGCCCAGGCTGGGGACAGTTAGTAAGTGGATTGGCATCTTCGTGGGAGTTGAGGCTCATGAAGCAAAGCAGTGTCAGCAGGATGAGTAGCAATGGGGGGATTCCGGAGATATCAATTGTGAATTACCAGGCGTGAGTATACTAAGAGTCTGGGGCAGGGTGATGATGAAGGAGGGGGCCCTTACAGGAAGCTGCCATAGTGGGAGACGCCTGAACAGGGTAATTACACAAGTTATTGTGCAAATATAAAACCACCTCAAAGGAGAGAAATATCATGTTACAGAAGCAGGGACAAAGGGACAGGTCACTCTC
>NW_003852534.1:1731275-1747282 GCF_000181295.1 Otolemur garnettii | reverse complement strand
CAAAGAACATCTGATGCTCACTGCAGGGTGGAAACTGTGGGTGTGCAGGTGCTGGGAGGCCAGGAAGCAGGGCTTCCCCGGGGTCACCATCCCCAGGACAGATGTGGGGACCCCTGTCAAAGGGCATATGGGGAGACAGATTCCAGCTAAAGAGACCAAGGGGGGTTTATGCTCAACTTGGTTTGAGGAGGTGGAGAGTTTCTTTACAGGGAATGGAAATATAACGGGAAAAGAGGGTGGTGTGAGGTTGTAACTGGGCACAGGGACTGTGACACAACCTGGGCCGAGAGTGAGACTAGGTGTGAGGTTGTAACTGGGCACAGGGACTGTGACACAACCCAGGACGAGAGTCAGACTGGGTGTGGCAGGGAAGGCATGGTGAGGGCTCCCCAGAGGGCTATCCCGTGACTTAGTTTGGATGGAGGTGGAGTAATCCTTTTAGACTTCACATCTCCAATCACAAAAGATGCTGAGGGTTTTATTTAGAGACTGTAGTTTGTTGACTCTTCACAACAGTAACGACAACAAAATTCACCAAGTGAATAAACTGTGAAATGTGTAAAAGTTAGCAAATGAGAGTCACACATATGGTAGACGTGTGGTAAAGTCACTAGAGTAACCTTTCGAGAATAAATATATTCTATATTTGTTGCTTTTTGTATTATGAGAAAGACTATCACAGAATTAAAAGCTGTAATATATTGAAGCATGAGTTCTCATTCTAACATTTTAATGTTTAAAACAAATTAACCAGGTATTCTGATACCATAAATGCATTTTTTTATTGATATACTTTATTTTCTTAGAGCAGTTGTTTTAGGTTTACAGAAAAACTGAATGGTCGATACTGAGTTCCCAAATACCCGCTTCCCTGACCCTACCCCACAGTTTCCACTGTTATTAACATGCTGAATTAGTGTGGTTCATTACCGCAGTTGAGGAACTAACACCCAAACATTAGGAACTGAAATTGTAGTTTACGTTAGGGTTCATGCTTTGCATTGTGGAATTCTGTGGGTTTTGACAAGTGTTGTGATCTACCATTACAACACAATACAGGATAATTTCACTGGCCTGAAAAATCCCCGGTTGTCCGCCCATTCAGCCATCCCCCGCTCCCAGCCCTGGCAACCACTGATCTTTTTACTGTCTCCATAGTTTTGTCTTTTCCAGAATGTTCTATAGTTGGAATCATACCATATGCAGCCTTTTCAGACTGGTTTCTCTCACTTAGTAATATGCATTTAATGTTCCTCTGTGTCTTTTCATGGCTTGAGAGCTCATTTCATTTTAGCCCTGAATAATACTCTGTTGTCTGAATGACCCAGAGTTGATTGCTCACCTACTGATGGGCATCTTGGTCACTTCCAGTTTTGACAATCACAAATGAGGCTACTGTAAACTCCCGTGTGTGCAGGTTTTTGTGTGGATACGTTTTCAATTCATTTGGGTAAATACCAAGCAAAACGATTGCTGGATCATATGGCGAGAGTATATTTAATTTCATAAGGAAATGCCAACCAGTCTTCCAATATGGCGGCACCTCACTGCATCCGCAGCGTGGCTGGGAGCTCCTGTGTCTCTGCACCTCCGCCAGCATGCCACGCTGTCACTGTGCCGAAGTTTACCTTTTCTTTAGTGAGGTGTCCGTTCACACACTTTTGGCCACTTTCTAATTAGGTTACTGGGTTTTCTTCCTGTTGAATTCTGAAAGTCTTTTGTATAATTTGGTTACCAGCACGTCATCGGATGTGTGCTTTGCAGAGATTTTACCCAGCCTGTGGCTTGCCTTTTTGTGCTCTTAACCGTCTCTTTTGCAAAACAGAAGTCTTTAATTTTAATGACGTCAAACTTCTCTCTTTTTTTCTTTCATGGATTGTGCTTTTGGTGTCACGATTACATTTTAAAATATATTTTAAGTTGTTTGATTAAAAAATAAGTTTCTTTAGTGTTAGTATATGCACATGTGTTTTACAGAATTGGAAGTATGTCCATGCACATTCATATGACCTTTAAGAGATACAAAGGGACAAGCAATGGCCAGTGCACACCCATCCTGCTGCCCCGGGACTCCTGTTGTGCTGTCAGGAAGCAGCTCTGGGCACACACTAGCGCCACGTCCTCTCACCTTGGCCAGCCAATGCCTCAGATTCTGTGCATTTAAAGGGGAAAATGTTATTGACTTGAATCAATTTCTGCTTTAGCACAGCCCATTGATTAGGGGTTGGTTAGTAATAACTTATCAATAAAACCATAATGAAACTTGTATTTTTAACTCCTCAGTTTAAGGCTGGACTATGTCATGACCCTGTATTTTATCCTTAAACTATTATATACTAGGTGTCCTTCTGTTTGTGTTAGCCAAGTCCTGTCTTATTTGAGACCAGCTCAGTCATGCTGTGTCCCATGGGGCTCTGCAGGGCTCTGCGCTGTCACCATGCGGGTCCCTACCTGTTATCAGATGCCACCTAAGACACTGTGTTCCCCCCAAGAATGTTCCTGAGCAGCCGCACAGAGATGCTTCCTGCGCTCCAGCCCTTCACTTCGATCCTTTCCTCTGTCTGCACCCTTCGTGCCACTGTGGTATCATCCAAAACCACCCCAAATCATCCAAAATCATCTCAAATCAAATTATTTTCTTGCCTATTTCCAATCGTCTTCCTCTTTCAATGAAATGCAGTCTCCAAGAGGACAGTGATTCTCTCTGTCTACCAGGACAGCTGCCTCATTGGTGCTTGATAGATACTTGTTGAATTAGTCTGAGAAACCTGGGTGCAAACTACTTAGCTAAATTCCTTTTATTGGCTTATTAAGCACTTCTGTGGCACAGTTATTTCTGTATGTTTGTTTTGGAGATCACAGTAATAATGAGACCTAAAATCTATTGATTCCACTGTCAAACTTGTGCATCTGGCCTGGCAGATGGCTCTCAGTCCATTTTATAGAGAAAGAAAGCATGGCTCACAAGGTCAGCTTTTGGGTTTGTACTAAATTTCTACTATCATGCTCCCTCCTTTTTAAGACAATGTGAATTTTAAAAGGGGAGGAAATGAAATGAATCAAGGAGAATCTACACCACTGTTTCCCAAAACATGTAATGTGCCTGGGGCAGAAACCAAAGTTTGTAGCACCAAGAGAACTTGAAAATGGTTGATATCATATGCCTTGCAGGTAAATTTCCAAAGCAGTTGGCAAGCAAAGTTTCTAAAATGTCCAGCAAGGGAAAAAACAAAACAAAGTAGAATTCAACTTTGTTTTAACTAGGCTTGTGCCAATTTATTTGAACAAAACAACCAACTTTGTTTAAGCCAGGCTTTCACAAATATCTTTGATCTATATTTTACTTAAAAACTTATTCATATATTTTGGACCTAGTGTTCCAAATAATACTCATTATAAAATGTTGCCTTTTGCATTGTTTGTTATTTTGTTTGGATAAGAAACCGAAGCCATTATTAATTCAGATAGTTTCAGGCAGCTGTGATTAAAGGCAGAGGTAACACTCATCATTTGATGTTATTAAACCAAGATATTCATATAAAAAGTATTAAAACAACAAACTTTTCAAAAGTTTCTTTGATTTAATTAGTCCTAAGCTCATTTATCAGGCTATTCAAATTGTATTTATTTTTAATCAACTAGAGATGTCAACAGTCAAGAGGAAAATTCCTCCACGCCTGATTTCATATAGGTGGAATCTGAGTCCATGGGAAGGTCCGTGAGCTTCATCTCTCCCTGTGACGGGGACCCTTGTGCACGGGTCTGTCTCTGTGGAGTATCTATACTGGGAGCATTCTTTTTGCTAAACAGAATAAAAGATGAGATAAAGTCACATATACATCATGCAATTCATTCATTAAAAGAGTCCAGTTAGATGTTCTTTTAATATAGTCATAGCCAATTTAGAACATTTGTTCACCTTAAAAAGAAACCCATACAGGAGCTCCAGCTGTCCTTCCTGCAGTCTCCATCCGGCCCTCAGCCCTGAGAAAACGCGAGTACACGTCCTGCCTGCGTGGATCTCCTGAACAACTCAGCTGAGTGAAATCATACGGTGCGTGGCCTTTTATGACTTAGCACAGTGTTTTCCCGTTGATCTGTGTTGAGGCATGCCGCAGCATTCCACTCCTTTTTATGGCCAAATACTATTCTGTCATGTGGACACACCACATTCCTTTATTCCTCATGTGGACACACCACATTCCTTTATTCCTCATGTGGACACACCACATTCCTTTATTCATTTGTCAAATGAAGAGCTTTGGGGTTGTGTCCGCCTTTTGGCTGTTATACGTGATGCTGCTATGAACATTTGTGTTCAGGTTTGTGTTCAGACTTGTTTTCATCTTCTCAGGTATACGTCTAGCAGCAGAATGGCTGAGTCACTGGGTGACTCTGTGGTCAGTGCCATGAGGAACTTCCAGGCTGTTTTCCAAAACCGCTGCACACTCCCACCAGCAGTGTGCACGTGTGTGCATGTGTGTGTGTGGGGGGGGGGTCTGTGATTTTTCCATTTCATGGTTAACACTTGTCACTATGCAGACTTTTTATTCTTACCATTCCACTGGATGGGAGTGGTATCTGGTGTCTCACTGTGGTTTGATTTGATTTGATCTGATTTGATTACTAAAAATCCAGCAGGTTTACTTGTGTATCTGTATGGTCTTTGTAGAAATGTACATTCTGGTCTTTTGTCAAACTTTATGTTGGGTTATCTTCTTACTATTGAGTCACAAGAGTTCTTTATATCGCCTTTATATGACCTACGATTGGCAAAGTTCCCTCATTATGTGGATGTCTTTCTGGTAATGTGTGCTTTAGTGAATGGATTTTATTTTGGATGAATTCCAGTGTTTTTACATTTTCTTTTGTTACTTATGATTTTAATGTTATATGTAAAAATTATTTGCCAAATACAAAGTTACAGAGATTTGTCTGTATGTTTTCTTTCAAGGTTTGTGTAGTTATGACATGTAGAACTTTGATTCATTTTGAGTTAATTTTCGTATAAGGGGCAAGATTTCAATTTCATTCCTGTGCATGTGGCTATGCAACTAACCAAGCACCATTTGTTGAAAAGACTATTTTTGCCCCAACCAAATGGTCTTCACCCTTGTGAAGATCAGTTGACCACAGAGGTGTGGGTTTATTTCTGGACTCAGTTCTTTCCTACTGATCGATCTGTGTTGCTATCTGTGTGTATCATCAGACTGTCTTGACCACTGTTACTTTTTAGCACATTTTCAAACTCTAAATTATGAGTTCTTCTTTGTTCTTTTTCAAAATTGTTTTGGCCCTTCGGAGTCTCCTGGAATTCCATACAAATTTTAGAATCAGCTTGTGAACTGAAGTCTGCTCTGATTCTGATAAGGTTTGTGTTTCTGTGGACATGTCCTCAAGCTCAGAAAGTTTTTCCTCAGACAAGTTCGGTCTGTTAATGAGCCCACCAAAGGCATCTTTCATTTCACTACAGTGATTTCTTTCTTGGACGGTTCTGCTCATGTTACCTTCGTGCTTACAAGTCGTCCGTTTCTGTCATCAGAGCATCTAGCATGTTCATATAGTTACTGACACTTTTGGTCTCATGTCTGAATCTGGTTTTGGCATTTTTCCTGTCACTTCTGACAACACGATGTGCCTTGCACTGTGCTTGGAGATTTCTGCTGAGAGGTGGATGTGAAGCTCTGGGTGAGGTGCAGCTTTAGACCTGCCTTCAGAGACACGGTGCTGCGGGGAAGGAAGTGTCTACAGACCAGTGATGGGGTGCTGGTCCCAGCTAGCCTGCGAGCCTGACTGTGATTAGGAGAGACAAGAAGGCTGGCGGCTGGAGCTGGATATTCCCCACCTCCCATGTCAGGGAGGCCTGAGGAGATGCTGACAGCTGGGCCTTCTCCAGAGAACAGACCTCATCTAGAACAGAATGGTCACTTTCTTCCTCATCTTGCTGGAAGCCAAGAGGACCTTTCTCTGTGTTACTGAGAAGATCCAGTGGAGCTGGGTCTACTCTCTGCCACTGTGGGAACAGCTGGTGGGCCAAGAGCTAGAAGCTGTTTGCTGTCATCCTCCACACCAGCTGAAAGCAGGAGCTCCCAGGAGGTGTGTCCCTGTGTCCCTCAAGGCTGACCCCTCCCTATTTGGCTCCTTCTTCATGCACATTCAGGACTAGCTCCCCTTTGACCTTGTAGGCCTCCTCTCCTGGCCTCCTCATGCACAGTCAGGACTAACTCCCCTGTGATCTGCCCAGCCTCCTTTCCTGGCCTCCTTCATGCACAGTCAGGATTAGCTCCCCTGTCATCTGCCTGGCCTCCTCTCCTGGCCTCCTTCTTCATGCACATTCAAGACTAGGTCTCCTGTGATTTGGCTGGCCTCCTTCATGCACAGTCAGGACTAGCTCCCCTGGGATCTGCCCAGCCTCCTCTCCTGGCCTCCTTCATGCACAGTCAGGACTAGCTCCCCTGGGATCTGCCCAGCCTCCTCTCCTGGCCTCCTCCTTCATGGACAGTCAGGACTAACTCCCCTGTGATCTGGCCATCCTCCTCTCCTGGCCTCCTTCATGCACAGTCAGGACTAACTCCCCTGTGATCTGGCCGTCCTCCTCTCCTGGCACAGACATCATGTTGAGCAGGAAACACAAAGCACCCACCTCTGCAGCTGGCCTTGGGCTCCTGCTGGGCTTGTCACTTCCTTGCCCTGCCGTCTGTCCAAGATTCCCCTTCCCTAGAGGTGGTCCTAGTGACTTTTCTGAGAGAGCAACAACATTTCCACTCTTGAAAGTCTGAATCCTTGGTCTCTTTGCCCTACTAAAGCTGGGATCGTAGTGCTTGTCCATTCAACCAAAACATTGGGCAAGGAAGAGCCCGGATGGGCCAGGATGGATCAACTGTATTTCAGCCACGTCCTTTCTCACTGTAAGAGCATCCCCAGGTCCTGCCAACGCCCAGGACAGGGCAGTGAACTTTCTTCCTGTGTAGCGGTCTCTTACCACAAAGAACCCAAATACCAAATACCGCCTTTATATAACTACCATGGTTTTGGCCATTAAATCCACATGTCATCTGTTCCCGCTGCTAATATTTCTAATGCTGTTTGGTTTGTTGGCCTGAATGCACCATGTCTGGCCCAGCTGTACAGCTGGTCCTTATCTGCGGCCCTGGAGGGTCACAGTCCTTTCATATTTCTGAGTATGTGGTTTGAAGCAATGCTCAAAGGTATGGGGCGCACTGCTCCAGAATGCAAAGAGGGCCACCAGGGTGTACTTTCTTGTGGTAGAAGGAAGAGATGCCGTTTGGAGAAGGTGCCCCACCCGCCGGGCTCCTGGAGATTTCTGAAGGTGGCCCACTCCTGAATCTGTTAGACGTCCCCACCACACTCCAGCAGGTATGGAGAACCAAGGCACCAGCAATCCCGCCACTTCTCGCTGGCCCATGATGTCAGAGGGTTGATCATGGACACGCAGTCCAGATGGCCCCAATCTCTTTGGACCATATCATGACAGAAGGTGGAAGAGACCATGTGGCCTGGACAGAAGGCTGTAAATACCTGCCATTGTGAGCTTCATGTGACTGCAGACTCTCTGGTGCTGTGGTTTGAATGTTTGTCTCCTCCAAATCTCATACAGAAATTTAACTGCCATTGTTACAGATTAAGAACTGGACCCTTCAGAGGAGGTCAGACTGTGAGGACACTGCCCTGGGCGCAGTTGCTGCAGCACTAGAAGGTGCATTATCCACTCTTTCTGCCTCTCACCTCGCACCTTCTGCCCCATGATGGTGCATCAGGAGAGGTCCTGACACATGCTGGCACCGCCATCTTGGATTTCCCAGCCTCCAGAACTGTGGGCCAATAACTTTATGTCATTATAAATCAACCAGCCTCAGGTATTTTGCTAAAGTAACAAAAAGTGGGCTAGAACACTGCTCTACTTTTCTGATAGAGATGGGAGCACATCTTCTAGATCAGCGGTTCTCAACCTGTGGGTTGTGACCCCTTTGGTTGAACAAACCCTTTCACAGGGGTCACCTAAATACATCCTGCGTATCAGATATTTACATTACAATTCATAATAGTAGCAAAATTACAGTTGTGAAGTAACAACAAAAATAATTTTATGGTTGGGGGTCACCACAACATGAGGAACTATATTAAAGGGTCGTGGCATTAGGAAGGTTGAGAACCTCTATTCTAGATGATGGTCTTTTACACTGCACTGCAGTCACATTCCCTCACTCTGCCCACACAGCAGATGGGGCATACTTCACTCAGCCTGAAGGGACTACTCACGTCCCAGGATCAACGTGATGTTCCCACAGGACCAAGCCAGTACATTAAATGGGGATGGAGGGACATCACTGCCCTGACATCCATTGGCCTTAAGCATGGCACTAATTTCCTGGCACCTGGGATGATACCAGTTTGCATTTACCAACTTGTCTTGGACAGGGTGCAGTCTCAGAGCTTCTCTGTGGCTTTTCTGCTATGATATCCCTGACCTCACACACCAAAGACCCAAAGGAGGGTTTGTACCAGCAGCCGCCTAAGTCTTTCCAAATACATGGAAAGACTTGGAAAATGGTGACATGGTAACTCAGCAGACCCAGTGGAGCTGCTACCAGTGGGGCATTGGTAAGACTCCATCCGTCACCTGACCCTGCCTATCCCAGCTTTAGCAGAGGAGTGACAGTGACTCTCCAGGGCTCCAGGTGCTTCATCACTACCAGTCCAGAGTTCAGCCATCCTGGAAATGCTGCTCTGTCCCCCTTTCCCCCATGTACGGTGACCCAGAGGGATAGCATACACCCAGGTAGGGTTGCTGGGTCTGGAGGTAGGAAGCAGTGAGACGGGAAGTGGGCAGGGACACAGTGAGCAGTAACACAGGAAGTGGGCAGGGACACAGGAAGTGGGCAGTGACACAGGAAGTGGGTGTTCTCTGGGAGGAGAACAAGGTGAGGAAATGGATTTTCCCCCAAAGTTGTCAGAAGGATGCTAATTTTAACCCAGTGACATTCATTCTGCAGTTTCTACCTCTAGGTGACATTCTGCAGCCCATGGCCCCTTGAGGATTATTTGAGGCCTGTTTTGCTTATCTGTGGTTTCAGATAGAGCAAAAATTATCCATAGATCTTTGTTTTGGTCACAAGCTTTTGTTAGTGTTTGTGTTCTTAATGTGTGGCATGTTAAACACACAAATAAGAAAATTATTCTTCCAACATGTGGCACGATAAAAAAAAAAAGTTGGCCACCCCGGAAGTCACTAAGCAGGTGGTGATTGTCACAGCATCTGTGGAAAACTAGAACAGGCTCTGACCTCCTTCCTCCCTCCTCCTCCCACGGGAGACAAGAGCCTCCCTGCCCTTCCCCCTGTGTTTCCTTCCTGGCCTGCAGCTCCCTGTGGATGGATCCTAGCCTCTCTTTGACTAGAGCTTTCACTGAGCTCCAGACAGTGGCTGCCCAGTTTCATTCAGCTGGGTGTTACTGTTTTCCCTTATTTTTCAAGTGCCTGAAACTTTCCACTGGCTCCCAGCCCCTCCCAACAGGGGAGCTCCCCAACCATGCTGGCTCAGCATGGTGGTGGTACTGGGGGTTTCAGCTTCTGGACTGAAGCCTGGAGGATGTCTTTGATCCACCTGCAACCAGGGTAAGCTCCTCTTCACCAGCCACACATAGACTCCCAACTCAGCTCTCAACCCTGTCTTCTACTTTTGTTGTTTGTAATCCTTTCTGGAACCAAAGTTTGCAGGCCCCTTGCCTGGGAAGCAGTCTATGAGATGGAGTTCAGCAAGCACCTGTGTCAATAGTGACCTTGGCAGCAACAGTGGAAGGGAAGGGAAGACAGCAGAGGCCAGCTGGGGGGCAGCTCTGAGCCACCTCAGCACCCCAGGAAGATGTGGAGTCATCTATACTGGGCTGAAAAGCTTCTTATTCCCGAGTTACCACCTCCACTATTCTCCCACCCTCCCCGTGGGACTGACCTTGGCCAAGCTGGTGGCCTCCAGCTCAGGGGGCCCTGAGAGGAGCTCCCAAGGAAGGGTGTGTGCTGACCACACTTGCCGTGGCCGGGGTCAGGGCAGCACCTCTCTGCCCATCACACTGTACCTAGGACTGAACCGTTTTGTCACTGCAGGAAATTTCCCACCTATTCTTTTTTTTTTGCAATTTTTGGCGAGGGCTGGGTTTGAACCTGCCACCTCTGGCCTATGGGGCTGGTGCCCTACTCTTTGAGCCACAGGCACTGCCCCTACCTATTCTTTTTAATACTGCTCAGTCATGGACTCACAAACATCTTTTCGTGAGGTCATACAAAAGTCTCTTATTAACTTCAACAGCAAAAACTAAGATTACTGAATATAATGGAAAAATATTTTCAAAATATCAAGAAAAAATAAATAGCTCACTTTAAGTTTTGTATCTCTTAGCTGTAAAAATACATTAAAGGATTAATCATATAAATAGTGATGGAAGTGACTTGGGCATATTCTTAGTAAAGAAGGAGGCTTTGAACCCACTAGGAAGGGGCAGTAATGATGGACACATGATTAAACAGGGGATGATGTTTTCATTGTGTAAATTATAGGTGAAAAAGTTTGTTTTGATGTAGATTAAAACTGTAATATTCAGTACACACCAATGACATGTCTTATCTTCATACTGTATCTATAGCTCTTAGAATTGGAGAAGTCGAAGGTGACTTGGGACTTGGGTGTTACAATTTTAATACAAGTTTTTTTTTTCTTAAAAATGTGCATCACACTGTACCTAGGACTGAACCATTTTGTCATTGCAAGAAATTTCCCACCTATTCTTATATATTCTGTATATAATTTTTGGCACCTCTGTATATATACACACATATATATGCACCATTGTATGTTCATATGCACACATGTGGACATACTTCATCCTTTGATGGACACTTAGGTTGTTTTCCTATTTTAGCTGTTGTGAATAAAGCGGTAAACAACAGGAGTGTGGATGCCTCTTCACAGGACTCACCTCCTTTCCTTGGCACGTACACACAGAGCCAGTAGCGGGGTGCCTGGGGCACATGGTAGCTCTATTTTCTAATTTCAGGGGCAGCACCAAACTGTTCTGATGACTGTGCCAGCTTCATTCCACAGTGTGCAGCACACAGGGCTCCCAGTTCGCCACGCTCTCAGTGGTACTCCTTACCTTTTCCTTTCTGACAATAGCCCCCTGAAGGGTGTGAGGCATGCATCTCATTGTAACCTGGGACTTGACTTTTCTGATGAGTAGTAACTTCTCATATACCCATTGGCCACGTTCGTTCATGTCTTCGTTTGGGACATTTCTGGCTCAGGTGCTTTGTCCATTTTCCAATCAGTTTGTTTTTGGTTGTTGCTGTTGCCATTGAGTTTTATGAGTTCCTTGCATATTTTGGGTTTTGATCACCTATCAGGTGTACAATTCGCAAGTATTTCCCCCACCCCGTAGGCTGCCTTTTGATTTTGTTGATTGCTTCCTCTGTTGTGCAGAAGCTTTTTAGTTTGATTTTGCTTTTATTGCCTGAGATGTTGGTGTGATGGCTGAGACATCATTGTGAAGCCAACATCAAAGCGCTTTCCCTATGTTTTTTCCTAGGATTTCTGTGGTGTCAGAGCTTATACTTAAGTCTTTAATCCATGCTTAGTTCATTTTTTGAGTATGATGTAGAATAAGGGTCCAGTTCATTCTTTTGCTATAATGAATAATTCTAAAACAGAAGACAAATATTTGAAAGTTTGAAAACGCTCTTGGAAAGAGCACATGAAAACATGGAGCGAGTGTGTAAACAGGTTTGGGTTAAATAGTTCAAAGTATTCTGTGTTCCTTCATGAGAAGGTAAAATCATTTATTTTACTTAGTTATGACATTGGCAAGTGCAATTAACTTTTAATAGAAATAACCAAAAAGGATAGGATAGAAAGAGAATAGTTAACGAACAAGTGAAATAAACATTGATAAAAATGAAATAATCTTTAGGTAACAGAAACCAACAGGAAAAGGGAAAAATGGTTTTAAGAAAGCCAAAATATATTAACTGCCAACAGAAGTATAAATATTTTAAATTTTTCTGTTAGAAAGCTCCAGAATAAATTTTTAAAATAGCATTTGTTAGGTGCATTTTAAGAGACACACCTAAAACACGACAGAAATGTTAGAAGTAAAGGCTTAGAAAGGCAGACAGGAAAACGGGCAGTGATACCAACATCAGAGAAAGTAGAATCAGAGACAAACAGCCAGCTCCGCGAGGTGTGAGGACACACAGCTGTGAAAACTCATGAATGGCTGCTCTGACCTTGACCCAGCGTGTGTACACTTGGCAATGAAAGAACACATGTCCTGTGCAAGCGTGCAGGGGCCGTTCCTCCAAAATCCATTTATCCACATAGTAGGTTTCAATAAATACACAAAACTTTAATATTAGCCACATGCTTGGACCAAAATTTAAAGTCAATCAACAGAAAAAGTAAAAAAAAGACTTCCCATACATTTTTCAATTTTAAGACACACATTCAAAGTATTGAGAAATCAAAAAATAAATTGTAATTAAAATGAGGACATACTTGAAAGTGAGGGGCAACAGAGAGCAGAGAGACAGTGTTGTGTGGCGGGAGGTGACGGGACCTCTGTCCTCCACATCTGGGGCACAGTCTTCTCAAAGGACCTCCCAGCTCAACCTTACCCACCACAAGATCCAGACACAAAAGAGATTTTACTCTGATCTCTTGGGGTCTCTGTTTCTGTCTTGCCCTTGCAGTCCCACTGCCCCACTGGAAGCCCCCAAGGGTCCTCCCTCCCCACGTCCTCTGCCTGCAGCGCTAACGCCCCACCAGCAAACGCTGTGAGAAAGTCTGAGCCAGGCACCCCTCCGTCAGGGTTCAGCCGAGACCCCACCCCGTACCCCACCTCCCCTGGCCTCCTCAGCTCTCTGCACACCTGGCAGCTCAGTCACCCACCTGCTTCTACCACCCAGCGGGGTGCCTGGCTCAGACTGCATCACATTGGCATTTGCTGGTGGGGCCCGAGAATCTGAGAGACGGGCCAGGTCTGGACCTCCGTCGGAATCTTAGTGACCTCAGCAGCCGAACTGCAGAAACACACGTGTGGCGCCCAAGACAGCTTCAGGGACTGAATTTTACGTGAGCTGCTGGCCTGGGAAGGCGCTGTAGGACCGAGTGTCTCATCTGCCGGCCTCTCTTCTGGACAGAGGACCAACCCAGTGGCACCAGAGCTCACCTGGGTCCCCTCTGCCGAAGCCAACTTTTCTTTCCTCTGTTAGACTCTGCTGGGAACCAGCATCCTAAAGGCAAAGGGAGCCTTTAGGTTTGATTCAAGGGGGCATGAGCTTGAACAGCCATTAGCACGATTCAGGACGACTATTACTCACTTCTCAATTTGACATCTTCCTTATCCTAGGCTGAGGATGGGAGGCCCTAAGCAAGGTGACCAGGAGAAAGACTTTAAACACACCCAGAGTCATGCGGCAGGCCTGAGGGTCTGCAGCGCCACAGCCCCGGTGACAGGCAACAGGGCCAGTGGGCCTGCCATCTGCATACGCGCAGCCAGGGCTGGTGGGGCCCGGAGGGCCGCAGGGCTGGCTGTGACCAGGGGACCCCCGGCTCCCTGCGGAGGGCGAGGATCTGCAGATGACAGTGTGATGGTCACTGCCGAGAGCAAGCCAGCCAGGAGGCGGGAAGGACAGGCCAGGAAAACGGCCCCCCAGTGATGATCATGGAGCTTCCCCAGTAGCACAGTCTAGTAATTATTGCCTTTCAACTCACAGCACAATAGCCTGTAGTGATCTGAACTCTTGACACTTGGGTGTTCATATTTGAAACATAGCTGATAAAACTTTACGTTTTATTCTGCTCAGTAAGGTGTTAGCGCAGGGAGGGTTCGCCATGTTGTCAGGCTCTGGTGGAGGAATCTATTATTTCCTCCTTCCCTTTCCTTAGAAAGGTGAGTGCCACTGTCTTCTGTGAGGGATTCTGATATTCCTTGGCCTTAACTACTTTCTCTTCCTTTTCCCAATTCATCTTTCATTAAACCAAAGAAATTCTCTAGCTGATTCCAACAAAAATAGCAAGTTGTATGGAAAGCCAGTAGATGCTAAGTGTTCCACCTCGTAACTAATTCTCTCACTGGTCAGATCACTTCAACGGGGGCAGTGTTCTCCTTTCTCTCAGATGTGTGCTTATTTTTTCTGTCTTCTTCATGCCTTCTCTAAGTTAGGGTAAGAGTATGATTATTCCGCTATTTAGATAAACCCACTGACCTCAAGCTCTTTACCCCACTCAGCAAGGAATTATAAATTGTAGGCTCTAGATAAATGTTTGTTGGGTTTAATTTTGGCACATAAAAATTCATAGTAGAAAACTGACGTTTCAGATTTACAGGTGAACTTGGGAATCATTTTTTTAAAGGCACTCTTTTCATTTAAAAGGAAATTGGTGACTTAGGAGGGCACTGTGTGTTCATCACAGCACCATTCACAATGGCCAAGATGTGGAACTGGAATGATTATACATATAAGGAAACCGTGATAGGTATTCACAATATGATACAATTTGGCCGTAAAAATTAAAACCATGTCTTTGCAGAAACACAGATGAAACTGGTCATCCAAGTGAAATAACTCAGACAAATGCCTCATGTTCTCATTCACCTGCTGGACCTGAGTGATGGACACACGAGAAGCATGTGTGGACGAGGCTGGTGGGGACTCAGGGGTGGTGGGCGATGATGAGAGATTACTTAGTGGGTACAGTGTATGTCGCTAGAATGACAGGTGCACTAAAAGCCCTGATTTCTCCAGCACACAACATAGCCATGTAACGGAAACACATCTGTACTCCATAAATTTATGCAAATAAAATAAACAAAAAGGTTCTTTATTTATTTAAGAGGAAATAATGACTTTGGAAGCTAAGGAGTACATAGAGTGGTTCTTGGCCTTCATAGCAAGTCATCAGCATCTGTGAGGGGTGGAATTATGCCCGTATCCATCCAGAACAAAGCTGTGTTAGACTCAGCCCCCCTTGAGGACGCTCCCTTGTTTGGGAGTGGCATTGCCTTGTCACGCTGTAATCAGTGAAGTGGAAGCCATGCTGGCATGGGCTGGGCCCCTAATTCAGCGAGACTGGTGTCCTATAAGAAGAGGGGGAGATACACGAGAAGGCAAGTGGGGGACAGTGCGGCTGATGCTGGACTGGAAGCCTGAGCGTTGTTACATCCACCATTAGCGGGGCAGGCGAAGCAGGCTGCTCCCCACGGTCTCACAGCAGCTGGCTCTGCGGATGACCTGAGTTTGGCCTTCCCAGCCTCCAGAACTGGAAGACAACTCATTTATAAATCTGCTGTCAAAGCCGCCCAGTTCACTCTTCTTTGCTACAGCAACCCTGGAAATCTAACACAAGCACTCTGTGGCACTGTCTACTAAATCTCTGGCCAGCAGTGGTCCAGGAGGAGTGGTGAAGTGTCCACCTCCGGCCTTCTGAAGGGAGCCTGGCAGTGCCCGCTCCTCCCTGTGCCCAGGATGAGGGCACTCTGCTCATAATATTTTACCCTTGATTTTCTGATATAGGAGTTTGGTTCAATTAAGTTAAGACAATTTGATTTTCATGAAAATAAATTCTAGGAGATTATTTTTTTTCCTGTCCAGAGATATTTAAAATTTTAAACTATAAGTAGTCTTGTTAATATGGGGAGATATAGGGGAATCTTTGTCATATCTGCATATTCTTTTGTTATGAAATATTAAAATAATGATTTTTTAAATATTAAGAGCCTGACTTTCACATGGAAGTTTGTGAATTAGAGTACATTTTACCCTTGATGCTTATCTTTTTGGTACATTTAGTGTGTTACTCAGGGAATTTAAGTCTCCTTTATTTTTCCTGATAAACCTAAAAACAAGACCTTTGTCAGAGTTCCGTCTTAAAATTATTGATCCTGTGAGATGCAAAAGAATGAAACATCGAGCACATTACCTGCTCCCTCCCTCCCTTCCA
>NW_003852534.1:1724155-1730889 GCF_000181295.1 Otolemur garnettii | reverse complement strand
GACTTAGCAGAGCCCAGCCCTCTTCACTGCTCCCTCCCTCCCTTCCAATCTCCAGAAATTATAAACATGTGACTTAGCAGAGCCCAGCCCTCTTCCCTATAGGACTCACTCTTCTTCTCCTTCAATCAGAGCACCATGATGGTGAGCAAACTCCACAGACAATCGAAGCACACAGACAAGAATTGCCAAGTAGTTTATACAAATTAGCAATGTAAAAGAAAGTAGACAAGTCAACAAATAGAGAAACTTATCTTTGAATTCCAGGGGAAAAAATATTCTCCTAAGGACAGAAGAGCACACTGCACCCAGAACACAGTAATAAGGCATAACTTTAAAAACAAAAATGAGCTCTTGAAAAAATTAGAAACACAATTACCAAGACAGGACAGTTTGTAGATGAATCCAGGTTGGTTTCTCTACTGGAGAACAAAGCCATAAGCAATAGATGAAGCTGAGGAATTATTTGAGCACATTCTCAAAATCTGACTTCATATTAAACCAAAGGGCAAGAAATAAACCTCAATAAATCACAACAGGCAGAAAACATATAAGTAACATTTCATGGACTAGAATATCAAAGAAAAGGTATGTCAGTATCATCCTGATTAATTACTGTGGGTTTTGAAACCAGGGGGTATGATGCTTTCAGCTTGATTCTCTTTTCTTAAGATTGCTTTAAGTCCTTTGTAGTTCCACATGGATTTGGGGAAATTTTTCTACCTCTGTAAATGTTATTGGGGCCAGGCATGGTGCCTTACGGCTGAAATCACAGCACTTTAGGGGGCTGAGGTGGGTGGATCCCTGGAGTCGAGGCATTGGAGACCAGCCTAAGCAAAGACCTCAACTCTACAAAAAATAAAAAAATTAGTCCAGCATGGTGGCACATGCTTATAATCCCAACTGTTCAGGAGCCTGAGGCAGGAGGAGTGCCTGAGCCCAGGGGCTCAAGGTTGTAGTGAGCTGTGATGACACCACTGTACTGCAGCCTGAGTGACAGAGTGACATCTCATCTCAAAAAACAAAACAAAAAATTAAAAATGTTACTGGGATATTGTTAGAGATTGGGCTGAATCTGCAGATCACTTTCAGTAGTATGGGTATTTAAACAATAATAAGTAGTCTGGTCCATGAACATGATATGCCGTTCCATTTATTTACGTGTTCTTTAATTTAATTCATTAATGTTTCAGCGTACAAGTCTTTGGACCCACCACCTCCGGTATATGGGGCGGGCCCCCTACTCCTTTGAGCCACAGGCGCCGCCACGTACAAGTTTTTCATTGACTCAGTTAAGTTTATTCTTAAGGATTTTATTCATTGTTATGTTACCATAAATAGAATTGTTTTCTTAATTTCCTTCTCAGTTTGTTCATTACTGGTATTCAGAAATGCACTGCTTATTATATGTTGATTTTGTAGCCTGCAACTTTACTAGTTTTGTTTATTATAATAGTTCTAACAGTTTTGTTTTGTTGGAGTCTGTAGAGTTATTTCCCTACAAGATCATGCCATCAGCAAATGGGGATAATTTTACCTTTTCCTTTTCTATTTGGATGCTTCTTATTTATGTTTCTTGCCTAATTTCTCGGGTGATGACTCCCAATACCACCTAGATTAGATGTGGTGAAAACAGACATCTCTGCCTTGTTCCTCATCTTAGAGGAAAAACTTTCAGTTTCCACTGTTGAGTAGGATGTAGGGTATGGAGTTTTCATATATGACCTTTTAAGACAATTTCCTTCTGTTCCTACCTTTTTGAGAATTTTTATCATGAAACAATGTTGAATTTTGTCAGATAATTTTTCTGCTTTCATTGAGATGACTGTGTGGTTTTTAGCCTTCCTTCTGCTAATACAGTCAGTTTCATTAATTGCTTTCGTATGCTGAACCATCTTTGCATCCCAGGGATTAATCTTACTTTGTCATGGTGTATGATCCTTCCAGTGTGCTACTGAGTATTGTTTTCTGGTGTTTGGGTGAGGGTTTGTGCATCTATATTCATCAACCATATTGGTCTGTAGTTTTCTTTCCTTGTGGTGTCTTTGCCAGCTTTGGCATCACTGGCCTTATGAAATGAGTTTGGAAGAAGTGTTCCTCATCTCCAATTTTTCGGAATTGATGAGCAATATTTGTGTTAATTCTTCTTTAAAATACTTGATAGAGTCTACCCCCAAAGCCGCCTGGTCTTGGCTTTGCTTTCTTTAGGAGATTTTGGGTTACTTAATTGGGACCTTAAGCGTGGAGGAGGGTCACTGATGCTTGCTGGTGCCAAGAATACAGAGCAGGGAACAGCAGGGCTTTCAACAACCAGTGGTAGAGAAACTGGGAATCCCTTGTCTTATGCCACCCACAAAGGCCAGCACAAAGGGGATTAAAGCTGTAAAACTCCCACCAAAAAATTAGGGGAAAATTCCATATAGTTAACAGTACTGCGTAATGGTACACTGAAGAAGATTTTAAGAGAGTAGATCTCATGGTAAAGTGGTATTACTAAAATAAATATATGTGTGTTCATCTATATAAGAAAAATGAATCACATAAAATAATAAATTAGTAAGTTGGAAATTAGTAAATATCCTTGTAAATGATGTATACGTTAAAAGGTAAATCAAAATATGTCATGAACCAGGCAGAAATGAATGAAAATAGAAGGACTTTACCTAACAAATGCAATCAATGTAACCTGGTTCTTTGTACCCTCAATGAATCCCCAACCATAAAAAGGAAAATAAAGAAAAAGGCATGGCACCTATACCTCAAGCAGCTAGGGCACCAGCCACATAAACCAGAGCTGGTGGGTTCAAATCCATCTGGGGCCCACCAAACAACAATGACAACTACAACCAAAAACTACCCAGGCATTGTGGCGGGTGCCTATAGTCCCAGCTACTTGGGAGGCTGAGGCAAAAGAATCACTTCAGGACAAGAGTTTGAGGTTGCTGTGAGCTGTGACATCATGGCACTCTACCCACAGTTGACAGCTTGAGACTCTGTCTCAAAAAAAAAAAAAAAAAAAAGGAAATGAATGAAAATAAAAGCACTACAACCCCTTCAAAGCAATTTTGGACCTCTTTTCCTGAGATAACTATCAGAGTTGTCATTGCACACAGTGTGACAATTAAGTTCATGAACTCATTCTAGAAAAAGTGCTTTGAAGGGTAAACTAGGCCCTGGTGTGGGTGCACAGCTCCTTGAAGGAAGCACTTCCAAGGTGACCATAGTGATATCAGCAATGAGACACACAGCACTTCTTGTAGGATGAGTTCATGAACTTCATTTTCAGATCTCATGTCATTGTGATTCTGTGATATTTGTATTTAGGTTTTCAAAAATCTTGAAATGTAAAAAATCTTTTCATGTTCAATATTAGAAAATCTATTTTATCTAAAGAAATGAAAAGAGTAAAACAGTATAATCATCTTTGTGTTGCAAACATATTTGATAAAATTCAACACTGTGATAAACTCTCTTAAGAAACTAAAGTATGAGAAAATGTTTTCAATTTGATAAATGATATCTACCAGATATTTATGTCAGCATCCTAAAAAAAATAAACATTAGGAGCATTCTTATTAAAATTAGGAGTAAGAACAATAAGAAATGAGCTTTCTTAGTATGGTTCAATCTTGTAGATTTTCCATTTTTGGTTTCTCAACTCTGTGATGTACTCCATGACGGGACCATTCCACAGTCTACCCACTCTATTGTTGTTTTCTCAACTCTGTGATGTACTCCATGACGGGAGCATTCCACAGTCTACCCACTCTATTGTTGGTTTCTCAACTCTGTGTGATACTCCATGACAGAACCATTCCACAGTCTACCCATTCCATTGTTGGTTTCTCAACTCTGTGTGGTACTCCATGACGGGACCATTCCACAGTCTACCCATTCTATTGTTGGTTTCTCAACTCTGTGTGGTACTCCATGACAGAACCATTTCACAGTCTACTCATTGTTTTTTTTGTTTTTTATTTCTGTATATTACTCCATGATGGGACCATTCTACAGTCTACCCATTCCATAGGTGGTTTCTCAACTCTGTATAGTACTCCATGACAGAACTGTTCCACAATCGACTCATTCCATAGTTGTTTTCACAGTCTACCCATTCCATAGCTGGTTTCTCTACTCTGTGTGTTACTCTATGACAGAACTGTTCCGCATTCTACCTGTTCCATGGTTGGTTTCTCAACTCTGTATAGTACTCCATGATAGAACCATTCCACAGTCTACCCATTCCATAGCTGGTTTCTCAACTTCGTATGGTGCTGAATGACGGGACTGTTCCACGGTCTACCCATTCTACAGTTAATTTCTCAACTCTGTGTGGTACTCCATGACAGAACTGTTCCACAATCTACCCATTCCTTAGTTGGTTTCTCAACTCTGTGTGGTACTCCATGACAGAACCATTCTGCAGTCTACCCATTCCATAGCTAGTTTCTCAACTTTGTATGGTACTGAATGATGTTATTGTTCCACAGTCTCCCCATTCTGTAGTTGGTTTCTCAACTCTGTATAGTACTCCATGATGGATCATTCCGCAGTCTATACATTCCATAGTTGGTGGACACACATTTAGCTTCTAGTTGAAGGCTATTACTTTCATTATGAGTATCTGGTGGAAAAATATATACAGTTTAGTCAAGTATATGTATCAGGGTGGAATTGTTCATGCCATTTTAGTAAATATTACCAAAATATTCCCCAAAGTTTAGTAGATTGTACCAATTTATACTTTGATCAGAAGTGTGTGAGAGTTTCCATTACTTAATGAAACACTTAATGTTCTTTATCTCATTTTATATCTTCAGCAGGTACATATAGATTATCTCATTTTTTTAAATTTGCATTTTCATAATAAATTATGATGTTTGTAAATAACATTCCCTTAGATGAATTTATAGTTTTCAATCCTAGAGTATATATGTTTTGCTGAAAAAATGGAATATTTTCTCCTAATTGAACTTTTAAAAAATAAAATACTCTATTCTTTTTTTTTTACTCTTGTTTTCTTTTACCTATTTCCTGTCTGTGTTATTAATGTTGTGTGTATCAGCTGTGAAATTTGAAATTTACATAGAAATGACTCTAATTAAGGGAGATATTTAATTCACAAAAATAAAATGTGTGCTTACATTTGTAAAAACTCTTTGATTTAATGACTTCTCATATATCTGTTACTTTGGGCCTTGCAAGTAGTGCCAATGTACAGCATTGTGACAATGGTTAGTAATTGCTTGAATAATTTTCTTAAAATTTGCTAAGAGTAGATTTTAAAGGTTCCTCACCACAAGTAAAATGGTAAGTATGTGAGGTGACGACAGGTTAACTGGCCCAGTTGTGGTAATCACTTCTCAATGTACATACATATCAAAACATCACTGTATATCTCAAATATAGCATATAATTTTTATTTATCTATTATTCCTCAATAAAGTTGGAGAAAAAAGAAATAGTGTCAAGGAACCACATACCAAAATAATTTTTTTTTTTTTTTGCCATACAAATGTCAAAATAGCATGTGAAAAGTGGTTGACTCTGTCCTAGCTTTACTGCTAATGATTAAATAAAGCTTTAAATAAAACTTCTCAATAATACTTTTGTTTGGCATTATTTCAGTCAGCCAAGCCAGTTTTGTATTTTTCTTAAATTCCTTCAGTATCCAGCACTGTGCTGGGCATATGTTAATCTGATTAACATTTTAAAAATGAATATAAAATTACTTCATAATTTCCAAAACATTGTAAATATGAGATGCCAATAATCATTGAAGTCATAGTAGACATGCAGTAAATATGTGTTAAATTTAATAGCTGGTTGTAATGTTCTTATTATCTCACCTCTTAGAATCTAAGAGACACATTGGCATGCATAGTATATTATTAGGTTCTCACCATTTATTAAAGATCACGATGAAGTTTGAAGGAGACATCTAAATGCCTGTTGACTTATAAAGACCAGGTTACATGTAAAAACATGCATAGAATTTCTATAGAAGATTAGGGGCAATAATGACTAATAATGACAATTTTATCCACTTGTTCTGCAGATAAAATCTATACTATCTGAACTCTATTCAAGACACTTTGAAATTAAATGTCAAATTAATAAACAATAGTACTCACGTGAAGTGTGTAGAGTAATACAAGCACCTCATAAACTTGACAGCATTCAAGTTCAAGTCCAGGGACATACAGGAAATGTGTGCTGGAGATAGAACCAGATGGAATGTTTCTTCTCATGCACAAACAATGGTGGCTTACCCATTTTTCTGACTCACTAACACACAGCGGCCAAACCTAACATTTCTTTTGGTAAAGAAGATGGAGGCTTGTGTGGCAAATACAAAGTTATTTTATTCATTCAATGTTTTTTGTTTTTGTTTTCTTTTTAATTTTTTTTATTTTCTCTATACATGTACATGTGTTTATTTGGTTTCCAATTTTTGCCTTCACAAAATTAAAGAGGCTTAAAATTTAATCACAATAACAATGTCTAAGATAAGGACTAGAAACAAAAACTTCATAAAGAATGAATGAAGATAAATACAATTGGAAAAGAAATCAGATGATTGGTGCAACGAAATATTGAGCAGTAACAATAATAATAATGCAAAAAAAGTAACATTGACATTGTCAGATAAAAGTGTGTCTATCATAGAATGCTTTGACTCTGAGATTCAGTATGGCATCATCAGTTAACTTCTTTGTTTTTTTTCCAAAATCTCA
>NW_003852534.1:1715464-1721844 GCF_000181295.1 Otolemur garnettii | reverse complement strand
TATCAAATCTTTTTCTGCATCTATTGAGAGGATCATATAGGCTTTGTTTTTGCTTCTGTTGATATGGTGAATAACGTTTATGGATTTATGTATATTAAACCAGCCTTGCATCCCTGGGATGAAACCTACTTGATCATGATGTATGACTTTTTTGATGATAAGCTGTAATCTGTTGGCTACTATTTTGCTGAGAATTTTTGCATCTGTATTCATTAGTGAAATTGGTCTGACATTCTCCTTTTTAGTTGGGTCTTTTCCTGGTTTTGGTATTAGGGTGATGTTTGCTTCATAGAAAGTGTTGGGGAAGATTCCTTTCTCCTCAATTTTTTGGAATAATTTCTGCAGTATGGGAGTATGGGAATAAGCTCTTCTTTGAAGGTTTGATAGAATTCTGCTGTGAGGCCATCTGGACCAAGGCATATTTTTGTTGGGAGATTTTTAATTGTTTCTTTGATCTCAGTGCTCAAAATCAGTCTATTCAGGAGATCTATTTCATCCAGGCTAAGTGTAGGGAGAGGGTGTGATTCCAAATATTGATCCATTTACTAAAAAAGGAAAATGATTTGGTTTTTTATTTCTTCCTCCACCCAACTGTCATTCAGCATAAGGTTATTTAACTTCCATGCTTTTGTGTGAGGTTGAACGTTTTTGCTGGCGTTGAGTTCCACTTTTAGTGCCTTGTGGTCTAAGATACAAGGTAAAATTTAAATTCTTTTGATTCTGTTGAGGTTTGTTTTGTGTCCTAGGGTATGATCAATTTTGGACAATGTTCCATGGGAGGATGAGAAGAATGTATATTTTTCATCTTTGGGATGGAGTGTTCTATATACGTCTATCAAGCACAGTTGTTCTAGGGTCTCATTTAAATCTCTTATATCTTTGTTTAATTTCTGTTTAGAGGATCTGTCCAGCTTTGAGAGAAGGATGTTAAAGTCCCCTGTTATTATAGTATTATAGGATAACATATTGCTCAGACTAAGGAAGGTCTGTTTCAAGAATCTGGGAGCATTTAAGTTGGGTACATAAATATTTAGAATTGAAATGTTCTTATTTTATTTTTCTCTTGACTAATATGAAATGACTATCATGTCTTGTTTGACTTTAGTTGCTTTAAATCCACATGTATCTGAAAATAAGATTGCAAGCCCTTTTTTCTTCTGAATTCCGTTTGCCTGAAAAATTGACTTCCAACCCCTAATTCTGAGTTTTAATTTGTCTTTTGATGTGAGGTGTGTTTCCTGCAGACAGCATATAGATGGCTTGTGTTTTTTAATCCAATCAGCCAATCTGTGCCTCTTCAGTGGGGAATTAAAGCCATTGAAATTTATTGTGATAATTAATAAGTGTGGTAGTGATCTATTCATCTTATTTTGTGAAAGTCCATTGCTTAGTTTTGTCTTTTGCATCATTGTGGTAGCTAGGTTCTGTCCTTTAATTTCTGGATGTTTACTTTGCTGAAGGTCCATTGTGATGATCAATGTGCAGAGCAGGTTGAAATACTTCCTGTAAAGCTGGTCTTGTTGTGGCAAATTTCCTCAATGTTTGCAAATCAGTAAAAGATTTGATTTCTCCATCAATTTTAAAGCTTAGCTTAGTGGGATATAGAATTCTGGGCTGGAAATTGTCCTATTTAAGTAGATTAAAGGTAGATGACCATTGTCTTCTGGCTTGAAAAGTTTCATTAGAGAAATCTGCTAATGTATTTGCCGTGTAAGTCAGGTGGTGCTTACTTCTGGCAGCTTGTAAAATCTTTCCTTTTGTCTTAACTTTAGATAGATTCATCACAATGTCTTGGAGAAGCTCTATTTGAGTTGAGGCAACCAGGAGACTGATGTCCTTCTGAAAGGGGTATGTCAGAATCTTTGGTAATATTTGGGAAATTTTCATTTGTAACATTCTCTAGAATGGCTTCCACTCCTCTGGGGTATTCTTCTTCCCCTTCTGGGATACCTATAACTCCTATGTTTGAATGCTTCATAAAGTCCCATAATTCTGTCAGTGAATGTTGTACTTTCTCTCTCTTCTTTTCTGCCTCTTTCACTGTCTGAGTTATCTCATGATAGGTGGAGCTTTATCCTCTACCTCTGAGATTCTTTCTTCTGCATGATCTAATCTGTTGTTGATACTTGCTATTGCATCTTTAAGTTCCCTAATTGACTGCTTCAGTTCCTTCAGCTCTGCTATATCCTTTCTATATTTAACATATTTTTCATCTCTTATTTGATTCTGTTTTTTTATTTCCTTTTGGTTATTTTCCATTTTCTCAGCAATTTCATTCAATATTTATTGGCTGTTTTCTATTTTCTCAGCAATTTTGATTATTTTCCACTTTCTCAGCAATTTCCTTCATTGTTTTCATCATCTGTATTTTAAATTCCCCTTCTGTAATTGTTAACATTTCTTTGTAGGTGGAATCCTCTGCAGTAGATAACTCACAGTCCCTTGAAGGGGTTACTCTGGACTGGTATTTCATGTTGCCATGATTTTTCTGCTGATTCTTCTTCCTGAGTGTTTTCTTGTATCTGTTTCCTTGCCTTAATTTTCCTTTCACTTCCTCTTGCTTTTTAAGTTACTGTGCCTCTGGCCTAAAGTTTTAATGAGTCCTTTTGGTATGGGACCAGAAGAATGAGAAAATTGAAGAGCAAGAAGGGAAAAAAGATTTTAAAAAGAAAGAAGAAAGAGAAAGAAGAGGCATTGAGTAAAAGGAAATGTTGACAAAAAGAAGAGAGGCACCAAAGGGAGATAGGAGTAATATAGGTGTACAGTAGGCTACTTTGACCCAACCTTAAAACCCCCCAATCTCTGGGGGTGCTGGCATGGGTGTTTTCCTTGAGGTCAGCAGGTCTTTGCCAGACACAGTACTCCACCTCCACCAGGCAGAGAGGAAAGACAATAATACTGTAAATCAAACTGAAACAAACAAACAAAAATGCTTATGGGATAAAATTGGGGGAAAAAACAAACAATAGGGGCAGAAATACTAGCAAAAATGAAGTACTAATTGTTAAAGAAGGCAAAAATGGAAGATTGTATTTAAACTAGAATAGTGAAGAAAAAAGAGACAAAAAGAAACAAATGGAAAAAAAGAAAAATGTAGAGGAAAAATGTTGAAATTAAGAAAAAGAAAAGCCAAAAAACACCCCCCAAAACTAAAAAAAAACCCAGTATATATATCTTGCTAAACATTGTCTGGGCAATAGGTGATCTTCTGAGGTATAAGATTTTAATCACAATGTTGATACAGCTGTACAAGGTGGAGACTGGAGGCCTCTTCTGATTTCTCAGACCCCGCAGGCTTGGGAGCCCAAATGTCTTCTCAGCCCACTTAAAAGACACTCCAAACTATGAACCTTGGCTAAGCAAAAGCTTTCCAAGGAAAGCATTTATTGCTAGGATCTCTCCTGGTGTTGGCTGCCAGCTTATCCAATGCACCAAAATCAGTCTTCTCTACGCCCCTAAGGGCCAAGGCTGTAATCTCCCAGACACTTAGATCTCCACTCTTCCCCAGTATCTCAGTCCCCACCTTTGGGCGGCTCAGTCACTAGATTACTCACCAAAGATCTCCCACCAAACCCCACACTGTGACCCACCAGGGGAGCTACCCCACAGAGGCTGTGCAGGCAGCCCGCAGCTGAATGATATTAACTCCTTTCTGGCTCAGCAGCTCAGTCCAGGGCCCCAGAAAATGCCCAAAGTCATCTGCACACCCACCCAAGATTTCCCAAGGCAGTTCAATGGAGTGCCCAAGTCCAAAAAACCAAAAAAGCCCGTAGGTAAGGGTTTTCCTGCTTGCATTCTCACTGTTGCTATGGTTACAACTGCAGGCAGCCTCTGACTAAACAAATGTACCTACCACTTGTCAGTTCTCCACTGCTTTTGTCCTCCTTCTGGGGTCCAGTAATCTCTTGCTGACTCCCTGTGTCACCAAAGGGAAGTTCCTGGGCAGATCCCACCAGTCAGAGATGCCTAGAGTGTTCTCTCTCCAATCTCACTGCACCCAGTTGCACAGAAGCTGTTACTTGGTGCCATCTTGCCTAGTTCAATGTTTTTAAAGCAAGCAAATGAAAAACTTAGCTCAAAGCAACTTAAACATTATTCTCACAAATCCAGAGTGGGAGGGTTACATCACCTCAGTGTTTCAACAAGTCATTGAGTACCTGGTCTTCTGTTCTCTGCGTGGCCTGTTGCAGGTTGCTAGTTTGTCATTCAGTGTACCAGAAATGTCCTCAGCTTTCTCTATGCTCTGTTTGGCCAGGATTTTGCCAGACACTGCAATCTAAACCCACCTCCAGCAAAAGGCTGGAACACACCATGGACGGCTGAACTCAGGGTGTGGATGTCCACCTCATAGCACCAGTGTCCACCAGCAACAGAGAAGGATGGAGGGGATGCCAGCAGACAGCCAGAGTTGCTGTTATGGTTCTCCACTGAATGGATCTCTTTTTTTCCCCCAAATAATAAATACTGATGTGTTATTTAAAATGTATTTCCTTCCTACCTGGAAATTTAACTTTTATTTACGATTTTTTTGACCCTTAAAAGTAAGGATAACATAAGCCTTAGGGAAATAATACAAGTACCATAACAAACTGGAGCTTTGTAATAAGGGTAATTTCATCCCTGGGTTAGAGTCTCCGCTAGCGAGTGTGACTGCTGTCTAAACTCCTCTTTGTGCGTGTCCCCCCTGGGGCCTTTTCTGATTGCAGCAGTTGTTTTTCGTATTATGCCTGCATTAAACATGAAATTTCAGCTGCCAGAATTGAGCCTGCCTTCTTCTGACAAGATTGCAAACAGCTTAGCTGTAACCATTAGGATCAACATAAACAGTCTCATGAAATGGGTAAATGAGTTCAAGTGCACAGGGCAGAAACCTCTTAAATCTGGATGCCACTAAAAGAGGTGAAGTTCCTAGCATGCCATTATGGGAGAAGAATGTGAGCAGAATGTCTGCCTCTTCTTCAGAGCAGCCGGCACTTGCACATCAGAAGCACTGGTGACATTGCTAGGGCTTGCATTGGCCCCCAAGCCCGACTCAAGGCTAAGATAAGTTCAGAGGGAGGCAGTGTAGTGACCCCACAGATGAGGCCTTCTTAATCAACTCTTGAGTCTATCTGAGTGCGATGTCACATCCAAAAGAAACTCAAATTTGACTCCAGAAATTTGAAGAATAATGTGTTTTAACTAGTGAATTGGCAGAAAAAAATAACATTTAATGTCACGAAACACAGACCCTCTTTGGAGCCTTCCGTTTTGCTTCATTCCGTGGCAATTCCACTCTTCTGTGGAGCAGTTAAAGCCTTTAAGGACCTATCCAGTCCCCTTTTTTACTTTTTTTCCCTGAAATCTCCACATCTCCTCACTTTCTCCTCCCTTGCTACCGCCATTCTCTAGTCTGGATTTCCCACAGTTAGCGCTACTGACACTTGGAGTCAGGTAACACTTCCCTTTGAGAGGCCCCTCCATGCCATGTACAAAGTTTGTCATCATCTGTGGCTTTTTTCCAACAGACACCAGTGACATTCATCAAAAGTAAGTCCAAACATTTCCAAGTATCCCTCGGGAGTGTTCATACAAAATGATCCCTGTCTGAGAACCACGGTTCTAAGTAATCATACATTCTCTCAGAATTCTGGAACCACCCTTTTCATCTCCCATATCCTGTAATCAAGACAAAAAGCATCAGAACTCATCCTTCTTACAAGGTAGTCACTGAGGGGGTGTTTTCCTCCCATCACAAGGAGAGTCATGTGGCAAATCAGTGTGTACTAGTGGAACAAAATATTTGAATTTTCAAGGCAGAGGGCAATACAAATAACACCAGGTGTAAAGAAAAAGATAAGAAGTCCAGGAAATTAGAAAAAATGGAAGCAGAGAACAGGTGGAATGAAGCAGAAAGATTCAGGTCTAAGATTTAGAATAAAAAAAATGAATCATGCCAGTCACTCTTTGTGAATGCTAAACATAAATAGGAAGTTTTTGTGGGTCATGTGGAAGAAAACCAAGGTGGAAGAGAAAGAAGAGGCAATGAGGAGAGGTAAGCAAGCATGGCTGTGGGAGAACAGCAGGCCAGCCGCCCCAGAAATGGAGCCTGTTAAAACACATGGATGGGTCTAGCGCCTGTGGCTCAAGCCACTAAGGCACCAGCTATATACACCAGAGCTGGCGGGTTTGAATCCAGCCCAGGCCTGCCAAACAACAATAACAACTACAACCAAAAAATAGCTGGGTGTTGTGGCAGGCACCTGTAGTCCCAACTACTTGGCTGAGGCAAGAGAATCACTTAAGCCCAAAGAGTTTGAGGTTGCTGTGTAAGCTGTGATGCTATGGCACTCTACTGAGGGCAACACAATGAGACCGTCTTAAAGTAAAATAAAAACTGC
>NW_003852534.1:1700809-1715444 GCF_000181295.1 Otolemur garnettii | reverse complement strand
GGGAGAACAGCAGGCCAGCCGCCCCAGAAATGGAGCCTGTTAAAACACATGGATGGGTCTGGCGCCTGTGGCTCAAGCCACTAAGGCACCAGCTATATACACCAGAGCTGGCAGGTTTGAATCCAGCCCAGGCCTGCCAAACAACAGTAACAACTACAACCAAAAAATAGCTGGGTGTTGTGGCAGGCACCTGTAGTCCCAACTACTTGGGAGACTGAGGCAAGAGAATCACATAAGCCAGGAGTTGGAGGTTGCTGTGAGCTGTGATGCCATAGAACTCTACCCAGGGTGACAGTTTGAGGTTCTGTCTAAAAAAAAGATGCCTCAGTATGGACATTTGTTAAGGATGTCAAAAACATAAAGTATGCTAATCATTCTCTACTTTGGGGATGTTTCACACTTAAGTATAATATTTATTAAAAAAAAAACCCTATTATTAGCTTAATTTTAAAGAGAAAAAGACTCCTACCCATGGGAGTAGAAAAATTTCTAGCTTCTAGAAATTTAACATATGCAAATCTATTGATGTAATTTGACACATAAACAGAAGCAAAAACAAAGACCATATGATTCCTTCAATACATGCAGAAAAAGCATTTGACAAAATTCAGCATCCTTTTCCCATTGATTGATGGGCTTGTTTGCTCTTTTATTGTTAACTTCCTTGAGTTTTTTGTAGATTTGGTCACTAGCCCTTTGTCTAGTTTGTAAAATGTGAATATATTCTTTCACTTCAAAGGTGAGAAAAATTGACAATTTGGTTGGAAAAGGAAGTGAAGAGTTTAAGGGAAAAAATCTGAAAATCAAATCCAATAACGACTATCACAAGTAGATGAATGAGGCATGGCACTAGCACAGAAAGAGTGGTCCAGCTTTGAGGGCAAATAGCTCAGCGTAGAGGATGCCTGGAGAAGAGGGGCTTCCACTGAGCCCCTGTGCAGCTCCAGACTCTTGCTGGGCACAGTATGTTTGATTGCTTATTTTGTACCTACAAAAGTCCTGTGACTTTCATTTTCTTTGAAGCTACTGAGAAGAGTGTTATGTCTGGTTTCGTTCTCAGCGTAATTATTGTTGGTCTATGTGAAGGCTATTTGATTTGTGGACATTAATTTTATATCCCAAGACATTATTATATTTCTTGATCACTTCCAGGAATCTTGTGGTTGAGTCCTTGGGGTTCTAAGTATAAGGTCATTCCATCAGCAAAAAGAGTTTGACCCCTCTTTCCCCATTTGGATGAATATGAGCCCTTCATATCCTTTTCTTGCCTGATTGCATTGGCTGGAACTGCCAGCACTATGCTGAATAGTAGTGGTGATAGTGGACATCCTTGTCTGGTTCCAGATCTAAGTGGAAAAGCATTCAGTTTTACTCCATTCAGTATGATATTGCCTGGGATGTCTTCCATTGGTTTAAGAAGTATAGCACCTATGCTTATTTTCTTAAGTGTTCTTATCAGAAAAGATGCTAAATTTTTCGAATCCTTTTTCTGCATCTATTGAAAGGATCATATGATCTTTGGTTTTGCTTCTGTTTATGTGGTGAATTACGTTTGTGGATTTGTGTATGTTGAATCATCCTCACATTTCTGAGATGAATCCCACTTGATAGTGATGTATAATTTTTTAATGTATAACTGTATTCTATTTGCTAGGATTTTATTGAGTATTTTTGCACCTATATTTATTAATGACATTAATCTATAATTTTCTCATTTTGTTGAGTCTTTTCTTGGACCTGCAACTCTTATCCACTTACAAAAATTAACTCATGCTGGATGAAAGATTTAAATCTAAAACAATAAAAACTCTAGAGGAAAATAGGGGGAAAACTCTTAATAATGGGCTTGGAAAAAATTCATGAAGAAAACCCCACTGGCAATTGCAGCAACAACAAAAATAAATAAATGGGACCCAATCAAATTAAAAAGCTTCTACACAGCTAAGGACATGATCAAGAAAGCAAGCAGACAACCTTCAGAATCGGAGAAGATATTCACACTTTATACGTTGGACAAAGGGCTACTGACCAAAATACACAAAGATCTCAAGCAAATCAACAAGAAAAGTGCAAACAACCCCATCAATCAATGGGCAAATGGCATGAACAGAACTTTTCACAGTAAGACAGACAAGTGGCCAGCAAACACCTGGAAACATGCGGAATGTCCCTAATCACTGGAGAAATGCAAATCAAAACCATGCTGAGTTAGCACCTGATGCCAGTGAGAATAGCCCACATCATAAGGTTACTAATGTCAACAATTTCAGAGAATTTCAGATGATTTTCTTGGTAAATCAGCTTGCTTATCTTGGTATCGCTCTATACAGAGATTTTTATTTCTAGCTCATCCTTCCTGCTAAATAAATTATAATTTCTCCATCCACAGTTTTCATCATTTTGGTTGCCATGGATTTAGAGAATTTTTAAAATATTTCCCACTATTATAGGAAGAAGAATATGTAAATACATGTAGTCAATCTGCCCTTTTAACCAGAAGACAATTTAGTGTTTTAAATTTTCTTTTACTTAAATATTTTTTTGTGATGATTTAACATGGCTGGAATGTGTTTTAGTGAATGGTGTGATGGAAAGAGCTACCTACATTTTATTTGCTTGTTGGTTTTATTTCGCATAATTTCAATATTCTCACTAAGAGTTATTGAATAATGTTTTGCTTTTCCAATGATATGCCAGGCTTCTCTTAAATTTTTTAATTAATTAATTAATTAATTACTTTGGAGACAAAGTCTCACTCTGTTGCCCAGACCAGAGTGCAGTGGCATCAGCCTAGCTCACAGCAACCTCAGACTCCTAGGTTCAAGTGATCCTCCTGATTGGACCAAGGTGTCTGTCCCCCTGTCATGCAAACCAATCAACAGAGAAGCAGATAAGAGATCAATAGTTTCACTTTTATTTACAGAAAAGCCAGCGATTACAAGGGAGCAGCAGGGATATCCTCTCTCCGCCCTCCCATTTCCTTTTGTTACTTTTATTGGCACAGTACAAGTGAACATTAGCAGTATTATTACTCCTCATAGTACAAGTCAAACAGATTCCCCATCACGGGTTATGAAGTTACACAACATCTTCCTATCTTAAACTTGTTATGTGTTCAAAGCATTCTTACTGCAAACTAAATTTATAGTTAGTCAACACATGACTGGGCGCGGAGTGCCCTGGGTCCTTGACCAGTACCACAGAGTCTAGTTCCCCAACTTATCTATGACAGTAGCCTTGGAAGTGAGTGAACAATCTCCAGATGTCAGCACTGAGGCTCATAGGCCTTGTTTGGGGTTGACCAGTGGTGCCTTGCATGGAATGGCCATTCCAGTGAACAGTCACTGCTAACACTCCTGCCTCTGCCTTCCAGGATGCTGGGATTATAGGCACGACCTCACCTGGACCTGAAATTCTTTTAAATATATGTTAAATTCTGGGCCACAGTTTTCTCTGTTCTTTTTTTTTTTTTTTTTTTTTGCAGTTTTTGGCCGGGGCCAAGTTTGAACTGCCCCCTCCAGTATGTGGGGCTGGTGCCCTACCTTTGAGCCACAGGTGCCGCCCTTCTCTGTTCTTTCTTAATAGCATTGTTTTCTTTGGTATTAAAATTTTATCTGTTCATTTTAGAAAATTTGTAAAATAAAGAAAAGTACAACAAAGAACATAAGACTAATGTGTCTCCACTTTGCTGTGTTCATTCCCTCCAAGTATCAGGATGCGTATTTATGCAATTTAAACTTAAAATTGGAACTTGTTGTACATATTATTGAGCTATCACTTAATATTACACAGTGAGCATATTCTTGTAGCATTACTTACTACTTTACAATATGATTCATAATTGCTTAAAAGTATTTAGTCTTATAGATATGCCATAATTTATTTCTTTAAATAGTGTATCAACACTGAGTAGTATTAAAGTGTTAAGTTGTCTGTTTCCAATTCAAAATCAATTCCTCTTTGTAATTTGTGATTCTTGGACCACTTATAAATTAACATTTTCCCCTCTCTGTTTACTAAATATGTTATTATTGTTGTTGTTTTTATTTTAAGATCTAGAGTGATGGTTTTCAACCACTGTGTTGTGGCACACTGGGGTGTAGGAGAGGCTCTTAGGTGTGCCTGGAAAATTAAAGATTATTAATTAAATTATCTTTGGAAGAAGTTCAAAGTACAGTAAGTGTTCTTTTACTCCTTTTCTTTTTTGATCAACATAATTTAAGTGCGCTGTGTACGTTTAGCTATAGTTTCAAGTGTGCTGTGAGATGAAAAAGTTTGAAAAACACTCATCTAGAATGTTTCTAACAAATTGGCCAGTACCTTCTGTATCAGAGACACACTGATTTAACTTTGGAGCTTTGTATGATTCCCACTGCTATCATTTAAGCAGCTGTCCCTTTGGGTCCCCTTGCTGTCCAGCCCTCAATGCCTGCACAGCCAGTTTTCCCGGCCTCACAGAACTCTGCAGACGCACTCCCACCCACCCCACACTAACAGCCTTGCTCACAGCACCATCTGCACAAGGCCCCACTGGCCCCTCTGATGACAATCGCAGCCTCCCCCTCAGCACTCTGAATCCCCTTCTGTCCTGTGGCTTTTCTTGTTCCCTGAGTTATCACTCTCACACATATGACATAACAACTTATTTATTAAAGCCATTTTTATCATCCTTCCTGCACACCAGTTGACCTTCATGAGGACAGGCATCTTTGTTTCAATCACTGGTACTTCTGTGTACCTGGGACAATGTCTGACACATAACAGATACTTGAGACATCTGTTTTGAAGGATGAAATACATCTTATTCTAAAATATGTTTTATCTGTATTCTTTTATTCTGTAAGCACTTACTGAGCACCTTGTTCAGCCCTGCACAGGGGTGAACTGATGCTCACTGCTGACCCTCAGTGTCAGGAGCTGCCTGCCCAGCAGGGAGAAACAGGAGACAGCTTGCAGGTGGGCAGTACACTCCACATCACTATGTGAGCACACAGGTACTGGAGGCTGGGAAAGGGTCCAAGGAGAAATAGGAGACAGCTTGCAGGTGAGCAGTACACTCCATATCACGATGTGAACACACAGGTACCAGGGGGCTGGGAAAGGGTCCAAGGAGAAACAGGAGACAGCTTGCAGGTGAGTAGTACACTCCATATCATGTGAGCACACAGGTACCGGGGGCTGGGAAAGGGTCCAGGGAGAAAACATGGTGTGTACACAGAATGCACGCAGTGGAATGCAGGAATGACGTCACTTGTCACGGAAAGCCCAAGTTACCAGGCCTCGCTGGAAGAGGTACCTACCAGATGGTGGTGGGAAGATCAGGAACCACATGCTCTGGGTCTCAGAGCATCTTCCATGCAGAGTTTGCTCTCTTTGAGGAGGTAGTCAGGAAAGGTTGGGAGATTCGAAGTTACATGATCAAATATGCATTTTAAAAGGTCACCTTGAACCTCAGTGAAGGATGAATTGGGAAGGAGACAGACTGGGGCCAGGAGATCACTTGGTAGCGTGTCAGTGCAGTCAGGGTGAGACACTGTGGGGCCCAGCAGGACTCAGAATGGTCCTGTTGAGATGCACTTCACAGACAGCCAAACATGCACCTGGCAGGGCTGACCACCGGGGGATTAGGAAGGAGGAGGACAGCATGTCCAGGCCTTACTCCGGGGCTCCTGGTTTCAGTGACAATTTAGAGAGTGATGTTTCTCTTTACATATAGGAAATTGGGCACAGGAAAATAGCCAGCCACACATTAAGATAAGTGTGCTGGTCTTAACGTGTGTGGTATACATCCAGGTGAAGTTCTGCTTTTATTTTAGGCAGCTAAGATGTGGGTTTACAATTTTAATGTAGCAATCTTGGAAAAAAGATAAATGTTTTGGATTTGTAGTCATGTAAGTGGTGGTTGAAGCTAATTGCCCACAGTGTATATGAACTTTGAGAAAATACAGTAACCCAGAAGAAATTTTGAGACACACCAGTAGTTAATGGGTAAGGGGATGGTGAGAGGGCCTGTGGGGCAGAGATACCCGAGGAGAATGAGGATCGGGGAGGGAACAGAGACCAAGAAAGAGGAAACCACCAGAGAGGACAGAAGGGAAATGTGGCCAGTGTCCCGTGCTGTCACGCACGTCCTCTGTGACCTTGAGAACTGTAAATTCCACGAGGTATTTTTATTTTGTTTAATATCAAGTTAATTGCACATTTTATAATTAACAGAAGAATTGGGCAGAACAGGAGAATCAGAAAATCATTTATGGCCTGCCTTTTCAAACAATTAAGTTTCAGCAGTTTGAAGAGGCTGGTCCAAGGCGTGCAAGTGGATCAGCTCAGCCCAGGATATCCCCTGCCTCTCTTGTCACTGCATGTGTTTCTCTGGTTGGGATCCTGATGATGAAATACAGTCTCTCAGCATTCTTTACTATTCACTTATTTAAGCTGTACTTTAAACACAAACCTTATCAAGGTTAGAATAATCCTATATTCTTTGAAAGAACTGTCTTGTCTTGGTACCAGACTTTTTCCATAGGATCCGAAAATGTCATCTGGATCAGCCATGTGGCTGTGACACCTCAACTCGGAGCAGGTGGCAGTGGTACAGTGACACTCCCCTCGCAATCTGTTGTTTGGAGGTCAGCTCTCAAGCCTGCCAGCACGCAGGGAAGTGATGGAGAAGGAGCCGCTCGTGGCTGCTGCCAGGCGTGACCTAAATCTGGTCTTTGATAAGTTTAAAAAGAAGCTACTTTTCTTAAGTTCTTGACAAGCTCAAGAAATATTCCCCGACTCTTTCCTTATGGATCAATGTCACAGTAATGATGCCTCTGACAGTATTGGTATCAGTCGCCTGGAGAGACGTGGTGCGACGCCGCGCTCGGGTTTCTGTTCTCATTAAGCGCGCAGGCCCCTCAGCCTTTTCCTTTCAAGCCCATCACTCACTTACATATGAGTAGGTCATTTTTATTTTTGCGGCTTTCCCCACTGTTGTTTCCTGCTCTTCCATAAGTAGCCACTGTGAAGCTGGGTGCTGCTTTCTCCTGTGCGGGCTGGCGATGCACCTGGCGCTGCAGGGGCATGGCCAGAGTTCGCGGGATCGCAGGGGGAAACGTTTGGCAAACACTGGTCAGGTGCCGGTGACGGGATCTGCAGATGTCAATTTACCTGATGTAAACCTTGTGTGATTGCATCGCCCCTATGTCACACAGAGGCTGAGAGGACGAGGACAGGTGGGCTGCAGTGGCCTCATGTTTGTGCTGAGCCGTGTCTAGCCTCCAAGCCCCCGGGCCACGGAATCCACACTGCACGGTCCTGTCCAAGTCTGGACCTTGAGCCTTTGAGCCACTGTGGAATCCTTACCGCGCACGGTCCAGTCCAAGTCTGAATCCTGAGCCTCTGGGCTACGGTATCCACACTGTGCGGTCAGGTCTGAGTCTGGATCCCGAGCCTCTGGGCCATGGAATCCACACTGCATGGTCAGGTCTGAGTCTGGCCCCTGAGCCTCTGGACCGTGGAATCCACACTGCGTGGTCCAGTCTGAGTCTAGCCCCTTAGCCTCTGGGCTGCGGAATCCACACTGCATGGTCAGGTCTGACTCTGGCCCCTGAGCCCTGGAGTGGTGGAATCCACACTGCGTGGTCCGGTCCGAGTCTGGTCCCTGAGCCTCTGGGCTGTGGAATCCACAGTGTGTGGTCCGGTCCGAGGCTGGTCCCTGAGCCCCGGAGTGGTGGGATCCACACTGCGCTGTCTAGTCCAAGTTTGGCCCCTGAGCCTCTGGGACGTGGAACACACTGCATGGTCTGGTCCAAGTCTGGCCCCTGAGCCTCTGAGCAGCCGAATCCACACTGCGCAGCCGGTCCGAGTCTGGCCCCTGAGCCTCTGTCCGGGTCTGGCTCCTAACACTGGACATGCCCCTGCACACACTGCGCGGGATACTTCAACCGCACCGACGGGCCTGGTACCCGATCACCTGCTCGCAGGAGAACCTTTATTTCTACCTGCTTCTGAAACAAAGCCATAGCTTTTTTTTTAACACTTTTCTAGACCTCACTCCTTAATTGATTGCAAGAAAATGATCTCTACTGAAGAATTTCCACATGGTGAGTGGCATTAATAGCATTTCAGTGATGGATCTAGACCATTATTAACAAAGGCTTCGGAGAATGCAGCCCTTATTTGAACAGTGCAGAAGGCGTGAGGAATTTCAAATTCAAGATGACAGCACAGCCAGCACGCTTAGGTGCTCCTGTGTCTTACTGCATGACTGGAATGTCAAAATTCCAGCTTCTTGTCTGAATATTAATTAGCATTTAAGACTCATTAAAATGGTTTTAGTGATTTATTTCATTTTGTAATTAGATATTATAATTAGATTATTTCTATCAGATTTTCAACTTTAATAAGAAACCGTTCAATAAATACAGATATAAACTTATCTAATTATAACACATCATTTGAACTAGGTTATAAATCTTGTTTTGAAATAATTTAAAATGATCTAATAATGGCATGGTATTTTTGTTTTTATTTGAATACATATTTTCTACTTGGTCAATGTGTTCCAGTGGTATTGTTGGACCTTTGTTAAGTGACATAACTATCTCATGGTATTAAATTTTGACCTTCAGAATTCAAAAGAAAATTTACAGAATGATACCCGATACTGCTATGCTATGTCATTTATAGCATTTCTAAAGAATTGTTCCTTCCTGTAAGGAAATAACTCCTTATGGAGGACAGCATAAAATACAGTATGTAATAAACTGGGACAAGGGCCAATTAATGATTTCTTATTTTTGTTACTGTGCAACTGTGTACACACATGTCTATAAACCATTCCAAAAAGCAGAATAACATAGGGGAAAATATCAATTTATAGGAGATACTCAAATAATTCTGCCTAAAAAAGACATTGAATCTGTCTACTTTGCTACAAGTTGAACAAAATTTCAGAGTTGGTTTTATGAATCACACAAAATAACAATTCAGGAAGTAGAGACAGGGATTGGAATTGGTTGGTCTGGTTCCTGGAAGGTCTGGCCACAGCCCTGGGGCCCATGCTGCCACACATGCCCGAGGGCGGCTCTGCATGGCCTGGGCTCCATTTCCCAGAGCGCTGTCCATGTCGGCCCCATGGGGATGCTGAGCATTTGCATTTGATCTCTAGTGTAGAAAGAAGGGGACAATTTAGATTCAGGAGTGGTTCTTCAAGACTTGGGCCTACTTTCTTGTTAAAGAAATGAATACTGTATTTTCTTAAACATAAATGTGGACATATGGTCTGAAACATGCTCTGAAAATGGGACAGAATATTCGATACCAGGTCTGTCCCAGACAATCTGGGACATATGGGCACTGTACATAGTGATTATGAATCTGAATTTCTTATTCCTTTCCAGAAGTCCAATAGCCGCTCCTTCTTGGCTGTACAGCCCTGTACTCACTTGGACACAGACTCACTGTGGCCCACCCTCTGCTCCTCATTGCCATCTGAGGTTCTGGAGACATCTGTAAAACAGTGAACAAAACCCTCTGCCTTGTCGAGTCTTTCCCAAGCCCTTTGTAGTATAAAAATATATTGAATTAATTGAAATTATAATTTGTCCATGTTTTAGAAGTACTTTGTGGGATTTGGGGGCTACAGATTTAAATCTTCAACCCTGCAGATTAGAGGTAGGTACAGTTACCAGGGAAACTGTACCAGCAGTTCACTGGGTATTGAGCATGGCCAGAATGAGGCCACAGGAACCAGCCACAGATAAGGAGACTTGGGAATAAACTCTGGTACAGAGAGGGATTTGGAGATATAAGACAGGGAAATAAGTCAGGAAAGAGAACATTACCTTATGGACCCAATTGCAAGAAATGGGTGGGTGGCCCTAAGTCAAGCATTCTAGCTTTCTGGAATGAAGGGAAAGATCAGAGTTACGCTGACTCGATGATGGTACAATAGGCAGTTTATTTAGAGAGTCAGGATCTGTCCTTGTGCCTGGGGAAGAAAGGAAACCTGAGGTGAGGTTAAAAGGACATTTATTCCACATCTGGGGAATTAAAAGGGACAGTGGACCAGATTTTTACAGTATCAACAGAAGATGGTTGTTCTTTAAGACGTTAGTCCGAATTTGAGCAATGTTGGCTCTGCTGGTTCACCTTGGGAAAGGGCTGCTCTGGGGCTGAGAGCATCCAGGTAGAGGTCACACAGTCAAGGTTGACAGCACTTCTGTGCTGAATCGCAGACGTGGATTTAGGCAGATTCTAACTCTCGCATAGTTGGATAGCATTTTCATCCCTTTGGTTGGCATTGCCTTCTTTAACTAAATGAGGTATGATTAATACCCTCTTAGATCCAGTTTAACTCTATATTTTCTCATATTCATTTCAAAGCTACAAAGCCACTGTCTGGGAGTTTCCTCTGAGCACTCGTCCCAGGTAGCCCTACCCCCACATACATCAGTAGTCCTTAAATGTACACAGCAGCCCAGCTCTTCCCTCTAAACTTCACTTCCATAGAGTAAGAGATCTGTTCTACATCTCCTTGGATGTCTAAAAGATACATTATTCTCATTTAAAATATTTACAAATTGCTTATGACTTGCCAACTACTGTTCTAAGTACTAGTGCTCTGCCCTCAGATAAACTCTTGTGGAAGAGAGAGCACTAAACCCATTTTAAGAAGAACATGCATTTATAATTGCATGATGAAATAAGTGTGTGCCTTCATGGACTATATGGGTAAGCACAGGGAATCCACCTTTGTTCAGGTGGATGGGACCCACTGTTCAGGTATCAGTGAAGCTGCAGTGTCAAAAAAAATAACATTCAAAAAGTAAGCAGAGGAAGAGTATTCTTAGGAAAGGGAATCTTATACAAATATCTTTAGGGAGAGGAAAAGAACTTGGAATTCAGAAACCATTAGCAAGGAGAGCAATGCCTGGAGCCAAGGGTAGAAGGATAGTATTGGCCATCAGAAACACAGCATGGTACTTGGGTGGCTCTTGGGTACTATGTCTTGGGCTCAAATTCCAGCATTACAACTTGTAAATATAAGATACTTGGAAAAACAGTTAAATTCTCCTGGCCTGATCTGTCCAATTGAGCATCCAAAAGCCACATGTGATCACTGGATGTTCTAAATGTGCCTATAGTATCACTGAGGAATTGAATAGCCAGTAGTATTTAATTTTCATTAATTTAATTTTAAAAGTTTAAGTTGTTGGAAAACTTTTAAATGTGTTTGGAACAACATGAGTATGTGAATCAGCTTTATCAACTACAAAATTTATGACATTTAATTATCTCATTTTGAATCAAGTGTTTTCAATAAAAATTGATAATAGGTCCTCAGTAATAAAAATATAACCAGGGGGGCAGAGGCAAGATGGCCAAATGGACCCAGCTTTCCACAGAGGCTCCCATCCAGAAGGAGAATTAAAGGACAGAAGTTTAGCAAGTAAGCTGATGGTTTAGAGCTGAGCCAAGAGAGAAGATTGAAGAATGCACATCAACCCTGCTGAGGTAAGCTGTGAACCCAAGGATACAAACAATAGGTACAAAATTCATCACCAAGCAGACAGGAGTCTCCTCCTCCATGTTTTACAAACAAGTGAGCAGAGTTCAAACATCCTCCCAATTTATCCCACAGGAGAGACCCTCTAAAAACCAGACCTCCTTCAGGCATTGCCTGTGGCTCAAAGGAGTAGGGCACCGGCCCCATATACCAGAGGTGGTTGGTTCAAACACAGCCCCAGTCAAAAACTGAAAAAAAACAAAGGACCTCCTTCCCCTACTGGGGTGCCATGGCCATGGTACTCTCCTGCTGGGCATAAAACTATATAAAACTGTATATATTTTCTACCTGAAATTCTGAACTCCCAACATTCCCCTCCACTCTCACTCCAAGGTCTAGAAGTCTGTCCCCCATGGAGTCCAGACTCTTGGGTATTTTCTTAGAGGTGTGGACAGGGCGTGGGCTGTTGCAGGTCTATACCAATTCTGCAGCACAGGGTTAAGGAGGAGACAGTGGACTGAAGGAACCATATGGGAAAGGGAGAGGTGGTGCCCCCTGGCACAGAGCAGCAACAACAGCAGCGGGAACAATAGGGCTTGCACCCCTGGGGGATATTTTGGAAGGACACACCCTGTCTCGCTGGACAACCAAAGAAAGCCAGGCATCTTCTCCAGTGGCAGACACTAGTGGAATAGATCTGGGATGGTAACACAGTGACCAAAGGGTATGCCTGAGGCAGTACTGGCCTGGGTAGGGGATGGCTGGATGGAGAATTGAAGACACATGCACAGAGATTGCATATTCCCAGGGTGGAGCTGAGCCAGGAGGGCTTCAGTGACCCTAAGAAACACCCTGCCCTTAGGGGATCATAGCTGAGACAAAGGCAGGTGGGCCAAAGCTGGAACTCTGAGTCAAGTGTGAGCACTAACCTCACCAGCCCAACACAGACTGCAGCAGAGACAGAAACAGCTTTGGGCAGCAGCACAGACTGGGACTGAATTGCAGTTTCTGTGAACTCAAACGGCACCTGGTTTGCAAGGGAATATAGCCAGGACAGAATCACAATTCTGTGCAAATATAAGTGTCAGCAACATTAATCAGGGGCAGGGCTGGACTGAGTGAACCACCCCAGCTTACATTAACCACCCAAGGTTTTCAGGCCTCAGCTTCCCCTGCCAGATGGTGGCAAATTGTGGAGGCCTGGCCAAGGAGACATAAGATCTCTCTGTGACTCAGGCAGGCTCAAACACCTGTCGCATCTACTCATTGGAGGGAACTGGGTCATAGCCCTGTGGAGTTACCAATGACTGGGTCTGACAGAGGTGCAAGGTGGGGAAGGAAGCATCAACCTTCCCAGACTAATTTCATTTGCTGGGGTGGGGGGTGGTTCTTCTGACTCCACGGAGCACCAGAACAAGTCATACTCAAGCTGCCAGCAGACCCCTGCTATCTAGTTGCTGGAGACCTTTGAAACTCCCTCACTTGAGACCAGGTGCTGACTAGGACAATTGATTTGGATCTCTTGGACTGGACCAATCACCTGAGGACTATCCAAGTGGTGCACTGGGTGTGTGGTTGTGGGAAGGTTTGATTTTCCTTTTCCAGTTTTTGCCCATGGGGGAGGCGGGTGACTTAGTTGCTGGTATTTCTCCACAGCAGAGACTTCAACCAAGAGTGACTAATTCACTAGGAAAGGACAGAGACCAGCTGAAAACAACACAGAGCCACTTAGCCCCACCACAACAAGTAAGTCCCCAGTGTCTCAGGCCATAGCACTATATGGTTCCTTTGCAAAGCTCTAGGGGAAAAGGTACAGATACCAGTCACAGCTCTTGGGCAAAAGGCTGGTTACTCACCACTCCAGGAGCCCCCCAACCCAACTTCACCTTATCTGCTCATCTAACCAAAAGGTGTAAAGTTATCATGGGGCAGAATCAGTGAAAAAACTCTGGTAACGTGAATAACCAGAGTAGATCAGCCCCTCCCCAAGAAACAATACAGCAGACACAACTGAAGATCCCATTCATGGACAAATGGCTGAGATGTCAGAAATCAAATTCAGAGTTTGGATTGCAAATAAGATTAACAGAATGGAGGTAAAGTTGGAATTAGAGACAACTTTTGAATTGCTCTTTGAATTCAAGAGCAATTCAAAAGTTGTCTCAAAAATTCAATGAATTCAAAGCAAGCAGAAAAAGGATTTCTGACATTGAAGACAAAGCTTTTGAATGCTTGCAGGTGCTCAAAGAGGAAGAGAAGTGGAGAGCAAAAATGGATCATTCTCTCAGAGAGCTCTGGGATAATTCAAAGAAAGCTAATATTCACCTTATAGGAAATCCTGAAGGTGACAAAGTTGCTTAGGAAAGCACAGAGGCCTTTCTTCATGAGATTATAAAGGATAACATTCCAGACATGCCAAAACATTCTGAAATTCAGATAGCAGACAGTTTCAGAACCCCAGCATGACTCAACCCAAATAAGATAACCCCCACAATGACCAAGTGGGTTTTATCCCAGGATCTCAAGGATGGTTCAACGAACATAAATCTATAAATATAATCCATCACATAAACAAATTACATAACAAAGACCATATGATTCTGTCAATTGATGCAGAAAAACCTTTTGATAATATACAGCATCCCTTCATGATCAGAACACTTAAGAAAATTGGTATATAAGGGACATTTCTTAAACCGATAAAGGCCATCTACAGTAAACCCACAGCCAACATCGTATTGAATGGAGTTAAGCTGAAATCATTTCCACTTAGATGAAGAATCAGGCAAAGTTGCCCATTGTCTCCACCGATCTTTCACATTGTAATGGAAGTTTTAGCCATTGCAATTAGGGAAGAAAAGGCAATCCAGCATATCCATATAGGGTCAGAAGAGATCAAACTTTCATTCTTTGCAGATGATATGATTGTATATTTGGAAAACACCAGGGATTCTACTACAAAACTTTTAGAAGTGATCAAGGAATATAGCATCATCTCAGGTTACAAATTCAACACTCATAAATTGGTAGCCTTTATATATACCAACAATAGTCAAGCTGAAAACACAGTCGAGACTCTATTCTGTTCACAATAGTGCCAAAGAAGATGAAATATGTGGGAGTTTACCTAACAAAGGG
>NW_003852534.1:1693248-1694397 GCF_000181295.1 Otolemur garnettii | reverse complement strand
GAAAACACATCATTTCCCAAGTTTGAATGAGAGAGAAATTGAAATCCTGAACAGACCAATAACAGGCACCAAGATTGAAGCAGTAATAAAAAAAAAATTATCAAAAACACCAAAAAACCCAGATGGATTCCAAGCTGAATTCTACCAGACTTACAACAACTGGCAACTACCCTACTAAAATTATTCCCTAACATGAGGAAGGTGTATGAATCCAGCACACCCTGACAGCAAAGCTGGGAAAGAACACACATAAGAGAAAGCTATAGACCAACATCCATTATAAACATAGATACAAACATCCACAACCAACTACTAGCAAATCAAATGCAACAGCACAACAGGTAACCTACCATGATCAAGTGGGTTTCAGCCCAGGGAGAAAGAATGGTTTAACATATGCAAATCAAGTAATGTGATTCACCATATAAACAGAAGCAAAAACAGAGACAACTATGATCATCCCAATAGGCATAGAAAACAATTTCTATAAAATACAGCATCCTTTGTTAATAAAAACCCTCAACAAGCTAGGCATAAAATAATAATACCTCATAATTATAAAAGGTATATATGACAAACCCACAGCCAACATCATACTGAATGGAGAAAAGTTGAAAACATTCTCCCTAAAAACCAGAACAAGACAAGCACTGTCACCAATCCCATTCAACATAGTGGTAAAAATCCTAGACAGAGAAATCAGGGAAGAAAAAGAAATAAGAGGCATCCAAATTGGGAAAGAGGCAGTCAAACAAACTATCCCTAAGTGCTGACATTATGACCTTGTGTTTAAAAGGACTTATTAAAAGACACCTGGAATTGATAAATAAATTCATCAGAGTCTCAGGTTATAAAATCAACCTACACAAATCAATAGCATTTTCATATTCTAATGATAGTTCAGCTGAGAGTCAAATCAAGGACTCAATACATCTGCAATAGCTACAAAGAAAATAAAATACCTAGGAATAGGCTTAACCAAGTAAGCAAAAGATCTCTACAAGGAGAAATACAAAACACTGGTGAGAGAAATCATAGATGACAAACATTGAAAATCACCCCATGCTGATGGGTTGGTAGGATCAACCTCGTTAAAATGTCCATATGATCCAAAGTAATTTACAGATTCAATGAATTCCCTATCAAAAT
>NW_003852534.1:1692343-1692838 GCF_000181295.1 Otolemur garnettii | reverse complement strand
TAGGAAAACCTCTTCTAGATACTGGCTGAGGCAAAGAATTTATGAGTAAGACCCCAAAGGTAATAACAGAAATAACAGCAATATCAAAAATAAAGTATGACTTAATTAAATTTAAAAGTTTCTGCACATCAAAGGAAATATTTAATAGACAACCTGTAAAATGGGAGAAATTATTCACAAACTGTACATCCAACAAAAGACTGATATTCAAAATAATGTCAAATAAACAAATAAACAAATAAGCAGGAAAATAAAACAACCTCTTTAAAATGTGAGTGAAGGAGATGAAAGAAGGTAGACAAATGATCAAGAAACATGAAAAAATGTGCACTATCACTCATCATCAGAACAATACAAATTAAAACCACACTGAGGCACCTCCTTACTCCTGTCAGAGTGGTCATTATTAAAAAGTAAGAACACAATGGCTGGTGGCATGAATACAGAGATAACACAGTGCTCATACACTGTGAGTAGACTGCAAAGTAGTGCAAC
>NW_003852534.1:1682731-1691880 GCF_000181295.1 Otolemur garnettii | reverse complement strand
CATGTGAAGCATTAGGCACAGTGCTCAGCCAAAGTAAATCCAGTAAACTTTAGGCATCCTCACTATCAGAATGATAATTTTCACCACTGTCCTTTTTTTTTCTTTTTTTGTGAGACAGAGGCATACTCTGTCACCCTCGGTAGAGAACTGGGGGATCATAGCTCACAGCAACCTCAAACTCTTGGGATCAGGCAATTCCCTTGCTTCAGCCTCTGGAGTGACTGGGACTACAGGTGCCCACCACAACACCTGGCTAGTTTTTCTATTTTTAGTAGAGATAGAGTCTCACTCTCACTTGGGCTGGTCTCAAACTCCTGAGCTCAAGGGATCGACCCCTTTCGGCCTCCCAGAGTGCTGGGATTACAGGCGTGAGCCACCTCACCCAGCCACATTGTTGATTTTAGAAGTAGTATTTCACGGCCTTTCTGTCACCCTCCACTTCTGTTTTCTGTCTCTTAAGACTTACTCACTTTTCCTAGTAAACGTCTCCCCGACATCTCTACCTTCCAGCCTCCTCTGTGGTCAAAGTCACCTTGGTCTTTGTTGACTCTGTTTGGGCAACTTCAAGTGCTTCCTAAATGGGTCTCCTTGTGCCTTGCCCCAGAATCCATTCTGCCTCTTTCATGCAGAATGATCTACTCAATCTCGTGAAACGTGCAGAATGATTTACTAAAAATGAGAAGTTTAAAACCATTTGGGACTTCTCTTTGCTCTAAGCACAGACAGTCCTTGGCGTGCCCCATGAGGGGCTTCCTGCCACTGTCATTGGCTCAGATGCCTGGGCACTCCACTCCCTGCTTGCTGCTTCTGCCGGGATTGTTCCCCCTGCTTTCCCTCTCCCTATCAACACCTGCTTGCCTTCCAGATATCTGCACAACTGGGTCGTCCTCCAAGTTCTCTCTCTACTACTAGAGGAGAGGGACAGAGGTCTTCCCGTCGGCGGCTCTCCCAGGTCTAGGCTTTGCCTTCATTGTCCCTCCCACAGTGGTAGTGACCCCTGAAATCACTGAGCTCTTCTGGCAGCGTGTAGTAGGGTGGGAGGACACCACTTACTCTACACAGTGAATTACATGGATCCCATCAACAGCAATTTCCCCAAAATCATTTTTCCATTGTGGAGTAACCAATTTACCAAAAGCCAATCCATCAACTGAAAAATCAATTCAACAAATTGCAATTTGGCCAATTGGTTTTTTTACCAAGGCCTTATTTTTTGAAACCGGGGATTATTTCTTGAAGTTTTTTTTTTGTTTCTTTCCCTTTCTTTAGGGCTTTTCCCGGCCCATTTTTTAAATTCTCCAATTTTCCCACCCTGGATTTTGGTTTTTTTGTTTACTTCCAAATTCAGGTTTCCTTTTGGCTTTTGAATTGGCCCACGGATTTTTGTTGCCTTTATTTGGAGTTTCATTAATCTCTGAGAGAACACTTTTTGCACACCAGCCTCCACAAAGCAATCCTCACATCCAGTCACTTTATTTGATTGTTTCTCCTTTGAAGTAGCTTGATTCTCATTCAAGAAGGAGATGACTTCAGCCTCACTCTGCAGCTTCCTGGACGGTGTTCCTTCTGGCTCCAGGAAGCACTGACAATTGTGACAAACTGAGATCTCTGACCAGATGCATGGGGCTTCTATCAGATTTCCTACAGCTATTAGGCGTACGTTGAGAGCTGGCCACAGACTATCGACCAGTGATGACAATAGCCAGCTAATATCTGAGCGATGTTAGTGATGGTCTGAAATAGCACGGCCAAAGCACCCCCAGCATCCAAGCAGGAGGCCTCTGAAGCAGGAGCCGATCCTCCAATGCACGCTGTGCAGGAATTTTGGCTCTTCACAGAAAACTACACTTCCTAGTCATGTTCTGTACTACAACTGCACTGACTTGGTTCTCATAGGTTTTGTAAGGAAATCTGAACCAGGAGATCCTCATAAAGTGATTGAAGGTGATAAGTGACTTAGAATCACTTACCAAGAATCTGCCTTGGTTTCTGAGATTATATTTTGCCTGACCCAGTCAGACTTGGAGACCTAAGATTTTGGTACATCATTTGCTTTAGAGCAAAGATGTCCAACATTTGGCTTCTCTGGGCCACATTAGAAGAAGGGATTCCTTCCTTCCTTTCCCTTCACATCAAATACACAAACACTAATGAAAGCCGATGGGAGGGGGGAAGAGTCCATGCATCATTTGTTAATCATGCAGCAGCCCATTCAGAGAGTCTTTTAAAATCGTCAAGCAGTTCCCAAATTTGCAATCACTAATATAAAAAATACATATCCAAGAAATAAAATATCTTTTAAAAATATCTTTTTTAATTAAATCATACCTGTGAATCATACATTAATGTGTTTATGGGGTACAATGTGCTGGTTTTATATACAATTTGAAATACTTACATCACACTGGGTAACATAGCTTTCACTGCTCTTTGTGTTAAGACATTAATATTCTACACTTAGTAGAGTTGACATGTACCCTTGTAGAATGCACCACAGGTGTGGTCTGACCCATTACCCTCCCTGCACCCATCCTCCCCCCACTTCTCTCCTCCCCCTCCTCTTTCCCTTTTCTCTTGGACTGTAGTTGGGTTACAGCTTTCATATGAAAGTGTGGGTGCTTGTATATTGGTTTCATAGTAGAGCTGAGTATATTGGACACTTTTTCTTCCATTTTTGAGATACTTTGCTAAGACGAATATGTTCCAGCTCCATCCATGTAAACATAAAAGAGATAAAGTCTCCACCTTTTTTAAGGCTGCATAATATTCCACGGTGTACATATACCACAATTTATTAATCTTTTATTATAGAAGTAAATGAAAAGTGGGCAATACTGAACTAGGGTGGTATTTGCTATTGTAGTTGATAAACTAATGCATCAATATTTGGTTGGATGAAAGTAAAGGTGATTTCTCAAGGTGCTCATCAGATATTTCGGTTCTAATTTTCTCTTAAAGTGCTTCCTTCTTGAAAATAGTTGCTCACAAATGTAGTTGCCACCAAAAAGTGATGATGTGAATAAAGCATCATTATAAAGTAAGGGGTTTTGTTTCTGGGAAGACAAGACCTATAAAAGTCTAGTAAAGAGACATTACTAAATCAATTTTTTTTTAAGTTAAATATCAGATTGCTGCTTTGTGCATTCCACTTGAAAATCGGCAGGTAACATATTTATGCCAACTGAAAATGGAGTCACAAATGCACCAAAATGTTGATTATTTTCCCAGAAATCTTAAAATTTGTTTGCAAATTCTTGAATAACATAAAAAATAAGGCTGCATATTTTTTTCATTGTTCACAGGACTGTGTTTAGCTAATGTGTAAAATGCATAAAATTGTTTGGCTTATTTTAAGCTTGCCATGATTCCAGTTTTATTTGGAATTCCTTTATGGTTTGAAACATTGTATTGATAATTTTCACCTTGAAGACCAGCGTTTAACTCATTTAAATGAGCAGTTAGGTCCACTAAAAATGGTAAATCTGTAAGCCAGTTTTCATCTTCAAGTTCTGGCACAGACTTGGTTTTTGATACCTTAAATGACTTGGTAACATGTTACAGATCATAAAATCTTTTCAACATTTGGCCTCTACTTAGCTATCTTACTTCCAAAAAGTAAATGATGTTACCATAGTCATCATCAATATATTTATGGAATTCCTAAAATCAGTGATGATTCTGTACCTTGGCCCTTATGAAATTCACATTAATGACAATTTGCATGTCATTTCCATTTTTAAAGATTTTGTGCATAAATTTTCTTGATGTACTCTGCAATGACACTTCATCAGATATGAGTTTGGGGCAACAATTGCATTGTCTTCTATTTAATTTTAATTTTAAGTCCTTCTCTCTTACCTACCATCACTGGGGCACCATCAGTAACTCTACCAGATATGTTGACAATGGACAAAGAAAAAAATCATGTTAACATTTTTTTACCGCTCTGTATAAATCGTTTGACTTAGTTGTGTCTTACTGGCACTAACAAACCATTTCTCAGCAGCATTATATCCATCATCAATACCGCTAATAAAAATGGCAGGTGACCATATCTGTAGCATCAGTACTGTCACCCATCTCCAAAGCATAAAATTTAAAATTAGTGTTTTTACTCTCCAAATTTATTTCAATAGATTCCCCAGTTTCTTCAATTTGCCTGACTATAGCCTGATGAGACAAAATGATTTAGAAATATCCCCCTTTTTCAAGGAAAATTATATCTGCCATGCTTTCCAAACATTCTTTAATAAATTCACTATCAGTAAATGGTTTTGATTATTTTTGCTATCAAACATAACTAGCTTTTACAATGGAACCCATCTGAGTTGTACCTTTATAAAACAAAATTTGTTGAGAAGACCCTTGTTTTCAGTTCCGCTATTTTGTCCTTTAAACACATTTCTTCACACACATTGAATTTGGCAGCATGTTTTTGGATATATGCTCTTTCAAATTATAGTCTTTGAATACCTGTACAAATTCCCTGCAAACTGAGCAAAGTGCCTCACTATTTGCCCCAATAGAAAAGTAACCATCTGTCCACTTTTCACCAAGCAATCCTTCATCCATCATTTTTCTTTTGAGGGTTTCTGTTTTCTTCTGAGATGTCAGAGAAGCCATGCTGGGGTTAAAAAGTAAGAGATAAGGGACTATATTTACTTTTATTTTTGAAATTTAATTGACAGAAAAATAAAAAGCAAGGCCTGGGCTCTTCCTGGGCCAACGTGGAGGCTGATTATAAAGCCTGGCAGAGGATGTGTGAGGTGCCAACAAGGTGTGGCAGTACCTGTGATGGTCAAATAATAATGCCTATATGACTCCTAAATGACATTAAACACCAAACACTGCAGTGCTTGGTCGAAATGTTAATGACAGCCGCTGCCTAGCCAGTCACCACAAATGCATGTAACATCTGATGGAGTCAGTTCCACCCTGCACTTGGAAGACAACAGGCTGGAAGCTTCATGCCACGTAAAACTGAAGCTACGTGGGTGCAAATAGTGAGAGCATACATATGTTTATTTCACATGACATTGTGACATGACAGTGTCATCTACAAAGTTCATGCTTAACTGCTCAATCTAGTTGCACCAAAAAATCACACACACACACACAAAATTCATAGTGTTTTAAATAAGTTTACAATTTTGTGTTGGGCTGCATTCATAGCCATTCTGGGCCACATGTGGCCCACAGGCTGTGGGTTGGACACCCCTGCTCTAGAGGATGCATAGGAAGCTCTGAGGCCCCAGCCCTGGTGGGGTCCCACATGGACTTCACAGATCCCTCCCAAGGCTTCCCCATCCTTTGCAATGTAAGGGTGTCCCTGTGGGATGTGGTCTGCCAGTGCACACACAACCTCCCACAACGGTGATATGAGTGAGGACCATTGCAAAAGAAGACAATGGGAGCTCAGCCAGAAGCTTCCTCCACTTCCCTAAGTTAGGGTTGTTACTCCCACCTTACACTGCCTTAGTGTGGGAGCCAAAACGTGTGGGGTCCACGTCACATCAACTATTTTTACCCAAGCGGTTGTGCATTTTTTCTCAGACAACACCACAGAATAACCACTCCATTCTGTTTTTGTTTGTCAGTGTGCTCACCTTTTAATCGAGAGAGCTTTCACTTTTTAATCCAAATTGTCATTTATGGATGGGGCATCCCAATAGCCTCAGAGTCCTGAGCAGCCTGAGACTGCACGGAGAGCCCGGCCACACAAACTTGGCTCCTCCAGAACTTGTTCACCCTCCCTGGCCTCTCTGTTCTACCTGCCCTCTGCATTAACCTAATTTTTTTCAAGTCTATGTCGGGTGGAAACTCATTTCATGGTCTCTTAGTCAACCACAGCTTGGTGTCTAAGAATATAGCATTGCTCCCCCTGCAGGTATGTTGTGGGGATAGCAGCCAGTCCAGAGCCGTTGCAAAAGCCCCCCTTGAAGTCCGTCCTCCTCAGCACTTCCAAGGTGCACCTTCCATACCCTGTCTGTGCCGCTTGCTCTCCAAGACTGTTCAGTCTGCACTTGAAGGGCTAGTTCTGCAGCCCTTCCACAACATCTGCCAAAATCCTAAATTTTCAGCACAAGAACATGCCCTAGTCCATTTTGTGTTACAATAAAAAATACTGGAGGTTGGGTAAATTATAAAGAAAAGAAATTCATTTGGCTCATGCTTCTGAAGGCTGGGCAGTCTGGGAACAGGACACTCGCGTCTCTCAGCCCCCGGTGTGAGCTGGGTGCTGCAGCACAGCGTGGCAGAGACTGGGAGTGCGTGTGTGCAAGGAGGGACCAACACGAGGAACAGCCTCACCTTACAACCACCCAGTCTGGAAACTAATCTACCCCCTGGAAAACCAACCCAGGCTCCCACGAAAGACATTACTCTATCTTAACGACGCAATCGTCTCTTAAAGTGACCCCCTCCCGTAGCGTTACACTGGCCATTGCGTTTCAGCATGAGCACCCATGGACACCGGTTCCCTCGCTCAATCGCTTATCCCAGTGCGGGCAGAGCTTGGGTCCTCTCGGCGACACTGTCCCGTGACTCACAGATTATCTTACTGTCTACAGAAAGTATCTTATTTTGGGTCAAAATTACAGGTCCTGAAATTTAGATGTATTTATGAACCACCAACAAATTATCTTCCCTTTTATCCCAGTGAGTAATCTAGGTTGATTTTCTGCTCTGTCTCTCCAATATTTCATCAGAAGAGCTTATATGGAACTGGAGAGACAGCGCCGCCGACAGTCCTGAGCTCCCCGGGCACTTCACCAGGGAAGTATGTGGATGAATAAGTGGTGGGCACAACTTGGTTGCACCTTTGCTAATTATTACCCAAGCTGACTTCACCATTAGGTTTACCACACCCAGAGTCTGTCTGGAGCATGCAAGCTCAGGTTAATTCTTCCTCAAAGGAAGAAAATACTTTTTCTCAGTCTCCCTCTAGTGCAAGTATGTGTGAGACTAGACACACTCCTGTACTCCAGGTAGCACGGTCGGGTGCGTTATTAAACAAGTCTCTGTTGTCTTTTTCTTACCGATGGTACCACTATTTTATATCCTATTTCATATAAGCTTGGAGTCCCAGAGCAAAAAGAGACAAGACACAAAGATGAGTCCTGCTTCCTGAGAAAGGCTTGGGGTGAGCTTAGTGTCACGCTGTTACCCACCAATGTTTGCTTTCCTCACCAGACTACACACTCCACGAGGGCAGGGGCCTGGGTTATTATTATCACCACCATTAGTTCACAAGAACACACTCAGTCTGACCCCCGGGAGAAGTAAAAATCTATTTGTTGGATGACTGAGTGGATACGTCCAGAATTATTGAGAATTATTATTTGTTAAGGATGAATTTTTGTCTCCATGGGAACATAGCCATTATCCCTCTTCCTATTCCAATAGTCATTATACAAAGTGCATTGCTGGAGTTCAACTGCACTTCTCCTAGCAGCTGGCAGCAGCTTTCAGTTGCAGGATGCTGGCAGGTTGATAGAAAGACTCCTCTCCTCATAAGAAGTCTACGTTGGGGTCCCCATAATAATCTCCTTTTCCTTGAAACATCTTCTAAATAAGAGATTTCACGAAGATTGGACCACCATTCCTGGACACGTGGAATGTAATTGTTCTGCTTTAAAGATGTACTTCATTAGCATTTAAAAATAAAGTAGTTATTTCTAAATTTGTAGAAATTCAGCCAGTTTAATTTTTTTATGAAGAAACATTAGCAGGAAGACTGAGGAAGTTCGACACTACAAACCAAAAAAATTGTTATGTCCATGGCTGGAGAATCCTTAGCATTTGGTAAGCATTTTTGTGACATTACCCCTAGCTGCCTCCTCCTTGCCTGCCTTGGTGGAACCGTTCGAAGTCCAGCAACCTAGGACAGGAATCACGTGGGCCACACATTTGAAGGAAACGGAAATGTTAGTCACAAGAGGCCAGAACCACCATCTGCCACTTCACCTTGGATTTCAATCTCTGTGGAAATCAGCTGATAAAATGTGTATTATGTGGTTCAAGGCAAGTTCACCGGCTAATAAAGGTTATGGATCAGCCACGATTGAATTATATGAAGAACCCTGGCATAGCTTACTCTTATGAGACCTTCCTGGAAGAGAGATGGATTAGGGTGGGCCCCGCTATTTGTTCATGGGCACTTCTGGGCAGTGCCCTTGTGGACTTCAGCTTCCATATAATAACCTTGGGAGTTCTGTGAAAGCCAAGGGTGACTGAGATAGCTTCTAATTCTGTTCATGGTTTATTGCCTTCTGAAAAAAAGAAAAACAATCTTCATGCTTTAAGAAATGTTAGAGATCACACAAGCTAAACCTCTCTTTTTATAGATGAAAAACTAGAGAGTTCAGTGCACTGCTCAGTACACGCAGCCGACCAGGCAGAGGAGAGCAGGAATTACCGGCACCTGCTCATAGCTCAGTGCTGGCCCCGGGTCACAGTGTAGGCAGCCTGCCATGCCATACAAAGACGTCATACCCCACATGCCCATCTAGAGGCTGATGACTGGGTAGTCAGGAATAGAGTATCCCGTAAGCACAGTGTTAACAATGGTAAATACATTTCAAATTGTGTCAACCAAAGTTAATTTAACCTGAAATGTGGCCAAAGTAAAGATGCCTCAACCCAGGAAAGTTCTGAGCAGCTGGGATCCCATAGGATGTGTTATTCCACAAAGTTGAAGATGTATTAATTCTAAGATACATTTATTTTCAAATCTCTTTCATTCGGTTATTCAGCAGGAGTTCTTTGAGTGCCTGTTCTGGTCACTCACCCAGGTCCTGGGTACCACAGTGAACAAGGAGATTGCGTGAACCTGCCTTGGCACAGGCAGGTTCTAGTGCAGAGGGTGGAAGAGACACCAGTCGTGTGGTGCATGAGAAAAGGGCGCAGGGCTGACAAAGACCCTCAGATGGCACAGAAACAATAATAAAAAGTGTTTCAGCTTTCACTGATGCTATCTCGTGACTTCAGATAGTTAATTAATCTGCGTGTCTCTGGGGAAGAGCAGGGTTATCAGAACCATTTAACACATCTGAAGAGGAGGAGAAATTCTGGGAATTGCTGGAAACGAACATTCGGGACTGGCCATTTACGGGCTCAGGATCCTTGTTTGGGCTCCCTTGGGCCACTTT
>NW_003852534.1:1671279-1682372 GCF_000181295.1 Otolemur garnettii | reverse complement strand
AGATCCTCAGAGACCCCTGGATCCTCAGAGACCCCTGGATCTTCAGAGACCCCCAGATCCTCAGAGACTCCTAGATCCTCAGAGACCCCTGGATCCTCAGAGACCCCTGGATCTTCAGAGACCCCCAGAGCCTCAGAGACCTCTGGATCCTCAGAGACTCCTAGATCCTCAGAGACCTCTGGATCCTCAGAGACCCCCCAGATCCTCAGAGACCCCCAGATCCTCAGAGACTCCTAGATCCTCAGAGACCTCTGGATCCTCAGAGACCCCCAGATCCTCAGAGACCGCTGGATCCTCAGATGTATAAATCAAGTTGCTTTCCTTGCTTCGCATTGCTGCCTGGAAGTTAGTTTTTTTTATTCAGTAAGATTCTTCATTTATGCATCTAAATGCCCTTTCCTGCTAATGTCATTTTGTTTTGCCTAGGGATGGCCTTAGGACTTCCAATAGTTGAGCATGCAGGCCAAGGGCCCGATTGGAAAGCAACAGGTTACTCTGGGACTGCAGAAAATAGGCAAATTGGGGAAAACGGTCACCACTGCCATCTCTACCATCTAACCCCCTCCCCATGTTTTAAATGACTCTTTATGATTATTTTAGTGGTATTTCAGGCAGAAGCAAAAAAAAAAATGTATGTCATTGATTTACTTGTTTGCTGAGTATTTGTTGTTGGTTTTAATTTTATGAAAGATAATTACATCTAAATTTTTATCAAATAAATTTTCTCCATCTATCAAGGTCATATGATTTTTCTAATTTACATAATTATTTGGTTAATTATTTTATGTAATAGTAAATGTAGACAAGAGTGTAATCCTAGGAAAATTCCAACTTGATTTTTGTTTCTGTAAGTATGTTGCTGGAGTTTTTGGTAATATTTTATTTCAAATTTCTGATCTTATTATCCTTAACAATATCAGATCTTTTCATACTACTCTTCCTGAGTGTTGTGTTCTTAGTCAAGCATAGGATGGCTTACTGAACTGATCTGGGATAATTTTACCTTCTGATATGCTCTTGGGGAAATGTGAAATTGTTTATTGCTTGCAAGTTGGATGTAACTCACCTGTAAATATCTGATTCTGAGTTTCTTTGTGGGAAGGTCCTTAGTGATTCAGTTTGGTAATGGTTATGGGACTATTTAGATTTCTGCTTCTACTTGAATTGATCTGGGGAAATTCTATTTCTCTGGAGGTTTGCTCATCTCACTGAAGTTCTCAGGTTCATTGTGATAAAGTTGTTAATAATAACTTATCTCTGGTTAGTTTTGTTGTTCTGCACACCACGCTTGTTACTATTTATCTGTGCCTTATGTTTTTCTTAATCAGACAAAAAGTATCTTGCGTATTTTTTTCTACTTTTTCAGTCCTTCGATCTTATTCCGCTCTAATTATAGGCTTCTAGAGGTCTGCTAGTATTTGCTCCAATCTTTAGCTCCTTCATTTACTTCTTTGTTTTTTCCTGTTGTGTTGCTCTAATGTTGAAGCTTAGCTCATCGGTCTTAAGTGTTTTTTTGCCCAACATTGGCAGTGGAGGCTCCTGCTTCCCCTCTGTGTACCCTCCAACCTGCCACACTGGGTGTCGTCTGGGCTTGTGCCCTGTGAGACCACGGGAACCAAAGCTCCAGGTCTCCAGGGTCAGCACATGAGAAGGCCTATTCCGAGATACGAGTCTGTTTGATTGAGTTATTAGTTTCCAAATATCTTATTCACTTGTTGGCTCATTGACAATGTTAAAGGGGTGTTTCAAAATGCGCTTTTGAAGTTCCCTTGATTTCAGTGATAGTCTCGTCTTCGTGGGAAATCATCTTGCCTTTAAGAAGCTTGGCCCTGGGCCAGGCACGGTGGCTCACCCGCATTTGGGAGGCCGAGGTGGGTGGACCTCCTGATCTCACAGGCTTGAGACCAGCCTGAGCCAGAGTGAGACCTCTCCCTAAAAATAGCCAGGCATTGTGGGAGGCACCTGTAGTCCCAGCTACTTGGGAGGCTGGGGCAAGAGAATCGCTTAAGCCCAGGAGTTTGAGGTTGCTGTGAACTGTGACATGAGGGCACTCTACCCAGGGTGACAAGTGAAACCCTATCTCAAAAAAAAAAAAAAAAAAAGCTTTATTCTTAGTTTTATTTCTGTCTGTTTGTTTGTTTGTTTGTCATTTAACCTACAACATTTCTTCTTTTATTACCAATATGAAGCCAAAGTGTTGGAGTGTCTGGGCCAAGATGTTTTCAGGGACACATCACTCTCCCTGGCATGACTGACTGTCAACTTTCATTTTGAAATATTGTGTCAAGTCAACATTCAACTATATGGTGGCCAATCAGACTGGAACACTGTGACTCTGCTACTGTGACTCCCTGTCCCCTCCTGTGACCACAGCAGAGTATAACTTAATGTAACAAAAACCTTGCTGTGGACAAGATTTGAATTATTTCTACAAGAGGAATCTTAGGCCCGGTGTAAGCCATGGCTGCAGACAGATGGGAGGAAGGCAGTAGTTAGTGTCCTGGAGTATATTTCTCCATTCCAGATGTTTATGAATCTCAGTTTTCACCCAGCCAGGACACTGTGCTACATTTATGTAACAAAGAGACACTAACAATAGTGATTTCATCCAGTGCCAAGCCTTGTAGCCCAGTGTGAAGTGCCTTACATCCATTATAGCCTTTTTCTCAACACAAGAGACAAGATGCACTTTGCTTTTACAGAAAAGCTCAGAGAGTTCATGAGCATTTTACAGTGTCTAACGTGCTTTTAAAAGTCTTACTCCTGGGCGGCGCCTGTGGCTCAAAGGAGTAAGGCACCGGCCCCATATGCTGGAGGTGGCGGGTTCAAACCCAGCCCCAGCCAAAAGTGCAAAAAAAAAAAAGTCTTACTCCTGGGCAGTGCCTGTGGCTTAGTGGGTAAGGCACCAGCCCCACATACCGAGGGTGGTGGGTTCAAACCTGGCCCCGGCCAAACTGCAATAAAAAGTAGCTGGGCATTGTGGTGGGTACCTGTGGTCCCAGCTACTCTGGAGGCTAAGGCAGGAGAATCGCCTAAGCCCAGGAATTGGAGGTTGCTGTGAGCTCTGTGACGCCACAGAACTCTACCCGGGACAATAAAGTGAGACTCATCTTTACAATAAAAAAGTCTTACTCCATTTGTGAACAAGTCTTTGATGCAATCAGGAGTTAATATCAATAATCTATAAATAAGAAAACTGAGGCTCAGAGATAGGCAGGCAATGACCTGTCCAAGTTCACAGAGCCACTTAATAGCAAAAGTGACTATGGAAGATCCTGAATCGTATTCATTCTACATATCAAATCCCCTGAGACCTTCCAGGCCTCAGTGTGACATCTGTAGTCCCATTTGTGTGTGGTCATAGCTGCAGATACCAAGTTTCAAGGCTAAGCTGGTTTTGATAAGAGGCTACCTAGTGGCAGCCTTGTCTATCTGTGGTGATCAGGAGGCAGGTGCCATGTGGGAGAGAGCCCAGGCCTGGGCAGCCCAGCCAGCCCCGCCTGCAACCCGGGCAAGGTGCAGCCTCATCCCCACAGCAACCACGGGAAGGCCTTTGCCAGGGCGCCTCTTTGTGTGTGTTAAAATATCATTTTGATCCTGTGTGTGGAATGGCTTGAAGGAGTGGGAAGATCCAGCTGGGAGGCTTTTGCAGGGTCTGGAGTGTGGCCGTGGAGACGGAGGAAAAGTGAACGATTCTGCACCTGCGGATTTCTGTGTGTATCTCGGCTCCCTCTCACATCCCGGCAGCAGCCCTCCTGGGCAGTTACCACAGCAGAGCTGGGTCAAGCTGTGCCCACTTCGGGGGCTGGTCAACAGATATTAATTTAATTGACCTCAACATCACGTCCCTTAACACACTTCACTCATGTTCTCATTTCTTCATTTGCAGTTCTGTGGGGCTGCAGAGAACACGGCGTCCTCTCTCCTCTTGAACACAATGCCATCCCGGCTGTCCTTGTCTGAGGAGGAGGACAGGGAACCAGCCTCCGGCTTCCACCCTCCCAGCTTTCAGAGGCCCTGAAATATAGCTTTGAAAGTGCTTCAAAAAGCTAGCGTTTACCTTAATATGTGCAATTTCAGTGATAAATATAAATATATATATGCATATTTATGAAAACTAACATAAAATGTAACTTTGGCTTAACTGGCCTTATCAGCACTGACTCTAACCTTTATATACTGATATTTTGTTGGGGTGTATGTATATCTGAAATGCCGATTATGGTACGTGGATCTTTATTGTTAATTATTTCTGATTTCTAAAACTGCAAATGGTTCTTGTTCCTGATCCATGTCCTGATACAGTGAAGTACAGAGGCTGAAAGATCAGATCAGTGAGGAACAGAAAGGCCGGCCAGGCCCAGAGGCTCGGCCTGTGTTCCCAGCACTCAGGAGGGTGAGGCAGGGTGATTCCTTGAGCTCAGGAGTTAGAGACCAGCCTAATCAAGAGCAAGACCCCTTCTCTACTAGAAATAGAAAAACTAGGCAGGCATGATGGCAGGTACCTATAGTCCCAGCTACTCAGGAGGCTGAGGCGGGAGTTTGAGGTCGCTGTGAGCTAGGCTGACACCATGGCACTGTACCAAGGATGACTGAGTGAAACTCTTTCCCCAAAAGAAAAAGAAAAACCTCGTTTGCCTAGGACTTTACCTAAATAAATAGATAGGAACATGAAAACACTTGGAAGCAACCACAATGTCCTTTAGTAGGTAAATGAACAGACCAAGGTCATGCAGACCTGTCTGTGGTCCCCAAGCCTCAGACCGTGGACCATTCAGGTCAGTGACCTGTTGGGAACCAGGCTGCAAACAGGAGGTGAGTGGTGAGCCAGCAGAGGAAGCTGCATCTTGACTAGAGCTGCTCCCTGTCACTCACATCACTGCTCTGCCTCCTGTCACATCAGCAGGGACATCAGAGCCTCCCGGGAGCTCAGACTCTGCGGAAAGCTGCACGTCGTGGGGTGGGTTCTAGGCTGCCTGCTCCTTATGGGAACCTAATGTCCCACACCCCATCCCCACTCTGTGGAAAATTGTCTTCCATTAAACAAGTTTCTGATGCCACAGAGTTTGGGACTGCTGAATCTAGACAATGGACTATTACTTAATGCTAAAAAGAAACGCACTAACAATCCCTGGAAGGACATGAGGGCCCTGAGATGCATGTTATTATAGGAAAGAAGCTCCCCAAGAAGGCCGCATGCTCCGTGGTGCTAACACAGCACGCTCTGTAAGAGGCAAAATACGGCTGTAGGAATCAGTGGTCCTCAGGGCTGGCTTGGGGGCAGTGAACATGCTCAGTTCGATACTGTAATGGTGAAAACATTCGTCTGTGTATTCGTCCAAACTCTCAGAACGTACAGCACCAAGAGTGGGTCCAATGTCAGCCGAGGACTCCGCCTTCAACGCCTGCAGGTGCATCAGCTGTAACCCAGTGCCACAGTGGTGGGGGTGTTGACAGGGGAGGCTGTGCAGGCGGAGACACAGTAGTGTGGGGGGAGTCTCTGTACCTCCTTTCAACCTGGCTATGAACTTAAAACTTCTCTAGAAAAATTAAGACTAGAAAGGAAAGAATAGGTTTTCTTTTTGGACGGTTGCTTCCAGCAGCTTATTAGCAATTGTGCATATAAGATGATTACAAATATGTCAAGTGAGTGAGCTGTAAAGTGTGTCAAATGACACGGTTTTGCTTTTTCTTTATGTGAGTGACAGCCCCTGATAATTATAGGTAAAACTTATTTAAATAATTTGCAAACCACTCTGAATCATGTACATCCTAGATATGAAAATTTAGTTCTGACGGTAATGAGAATGTCTCTGCCAGTGAGTGTGCAGCTCTGCTACCTAACGCCAGGCTTCCCAGTATTGTCGAGTGTGTGAGTGTGTGTGTGTGAGAGAAAGAGAGACGTTTTTCTTTTGTCTGACTGTCCTTTGAAATTGCTAATATTAGCATGATGTCTTTCTTTGTGAGTCCCCTCATGGACGACGTTCTCCATGTCATGCCGCGTTCCCCGGCCACCTGTTCTATCTCTGTAAACTACAGGTCTACTCCACACTTGCCATTCTTTTGTAATTCCCCCTTTTCTTTTTGCCCTTTGCATTTTCCAGATGGTATGTCTAGCACTTCTTTTAGTATTTTAAGCGGACCCTCGCTTGCAACATTGCTTCCCAGTGCACTGTATTTTATAACAGAGATAAAAATAGTTTAAAAGCTGAGTAGAAGCCACGGTACTGGGCCAAAGCCAAGTTTAATCCAAGCCTCTAAAGTCACAGGAGCTCAGTTGTTGCTTTAAATTTTGATATTTGTTGTTTATAAATGACCCAGACCTCTGTGAAATGACAAGTCTGGAATTGAACTCCTCTTATGATGAACATAAGATATATCTTGGTGCATAAACCTGGTGTGCTTTGTCCATTTTTGAGCCCAGAATTCAAAAGGTCAATGGCAGCCCAGACTTCCTCTCAATGACTTACTGTTTGTAATTACTTAGAAATGTTTTCTTTTCTTTCCTTCTGTTCTATGGAAGTTAGTCTGTGATCACCAAGTCAGCTGAGACTTAACAAATATTTTAATATAGAAATTGATCATTTTCTTTACAAAATGTTAGTTTTGGTGCCCCTGAATTACTCTAATTAATTTCTTCTCTCAATTTTTTTTTTTTTTGACACAGAGTGTCACTATGACACCCTCAGTAGAGTGCGGTGGTATTGCAGCTCACAGCAACATCCAACTCTGGGCTTAAGTGATTCTCTTGCCTCAGCCTCCTAAGTAGCTGGGACTACAGGCACCCGTCACAATACCCAGCTATTTTTTGTGGATGTCATTGTTTATCTGGCCCAGGCCAGGTTGGAACCTGCCAGCCTCAGTGTATGTAGCTGGAGCAGTAACCACTGTGCTACGGGCGCCAAGCCGTCCTCCCACCTTTTTTTATGTTTATTTTTTTTGATATGGCAAGAAACTGTCTGGTCCAAAAGCCCTATTGGTGTGTGTGTGTTTGTTTCGTTTTGCATTTGTCTTTACTGGATTGATCTAGCAACAGGTTCTAGAAGGTGCCAAAATAACTCTAGCCCCAAATGGTTTACACGGCTGTGCAAATATGCTCTATTTGAACCTCCCTATTGGCAGACCAACCTCTGCGTTTTTTGTAATGGTTCCATTAATTTCAGCATATTATCATGAACATCCTTCTGAAATATATTTCATTCTTATAAGGCTGTGGTCACAACGTTACCGCAGGTTTAATTCCTGTATAAATTGATACAACTAAAGTGGAACCTATTTAATTGAATTTACATCTTATGATTATTCTGCATCAATGAACTCTCTCACCTTTCTTAGGATTGTTTTAATTATTGTCCTTTGAGCCACAGTCATTATGAGACCACTAACAGTTGTGTGAGTGTGTAAGTGTGTGAGTGTGTGCACCTGACTTCATCCCCTGCTTCAGAACTGTTTGGGGAACGCCATCAGTACACACATTGCTATAACTCCGTAAGTGCCCTCACATACAGCGGTAGTAAAATGTAGCTCTGCAATCTGTTGTCTGCAATTCAGAAGCCTGAAACACCCTGACGAATGATGTCTTGTGTATTTGCTCAGTTGCCCATTTGGAGACAGACCTGCCCCCTCTCCCGGGAAGTTGTTAGACAGACAGACCTGCCCTCAGCAGATGGGAGCTTTGCGGTGCCGCAGCCTTCCGGGTGTGGCCGTCCACAGGTTTCTCAGTGGGGTTAGTGGGTGATGTTAACCTGGAGATGCCCAGACCTTCGAGGGCATCACAGTGTGCAGCACAAGCGGCCTCAGTCTTTCCTAAGGTTTGAAAATATATCTGAATCTGACTCACATCTGATTCAAGGGTTTATAGGCCTGTATTTTAAAGTACAATTGAATTTGGGATTTTCTGTGCTGTGGTAGGGTTTGATTCACTAATTTCAGTATAAATGATGAATTATAACAATGTAGTTAAGACCAAATCACTTCTTGACTTTACTTTTTCACCATTTTGAAAAGGATTAAATAATTTCAGAAATTTAGAGATTCTAAAACAATTTAATATTTACTAAATTACATTTCCACAGAAATTAGGCTTCTGTCTTTAGTTGACAACCCCACTTCCCTTCAGAGTAGGCAATGTTAGGAATCACAGAGACCTGAATTCCATTTGCGTTTCCAGGTGACGTTGTCATTCCAGCAACTGAAAATTCAGAGTGGGAAAAGAAAGAGAAAAAATTACCCAACATCCAGGTTTAATGGGGTTTTTATTTCAGGATGGCACATGCAGGGCACCTTGTGTATAATCAGGAAGGGGAGATGTCTTGGTGTGATACCCCCATCTTCTCCCGCAAACCCCCAAGCTCCATTGCGCTTACAGAGTGATTTAGGGGTTTTTTTTCTCTCTCTTTTTTTTGAGGCAGAGTCCCACTATGTCACCCTCGGTAGAGTGCTGTAGCATCACAGCTCACAGCAACCTCTAACTCTTGGGTTTAAGCGATTCTCTTGCCTCAGCCTCCCAAGTAGCTGGGACTACAGGCGCCCACCACAGTGCCCAGCTATTTTTTGGTTGCAGTTGTCATTGTCTGGTTGGCCTGGGTTGGGTTCAAACCCACCAGCCCTGGTGTATGTGGCCACCCTAACCACTGAGCTATGGGCTCTGAGCCTGATTTAGGGTTTCTTAGCTGGTGATTAATCCTTCCTGAGTTTGTCATCTAATAAAGATGTCAGCACAGGATGAGACTCCATCTATGGACATTTACATAGCAAGGGTGGAGCTCTCGGACTTTAGAAATCAAAGAAGGAAACCTGAATGGTGGAGGCCGGAATGGGGGGCCCTCCTCAGCCCCGTGAGCCTCCAGGTGCGTGGATTAGGCAGTTTCCCTCCCCACTGGCTTCCAGATCGGACCTGATTTGTCCTGTTTTGGTCTTTCTTCTGAACATCCCATATATATTTAATTTTGTTTTAATGGAGTACTTAGAAAAGATTAAATGGGTGAGGGAAAGTGGCTTGCAGCCGAGTTTAACTGGCCCTGAACTACTGTAGGGTGTGGGAGACCAGACGGGGTGCTCTCCACGGTTAAGACACTGATCCGAGAATCCATCTTTCACAGAAGAACTGTCCTGGTGCTGCTCATAAGTTCTATAATTAGAGGAAGAGGAGGGGTATGATGGTAGTCCAGGTGAATATTTGATTTCTGTCACCTTTAATATCCATTTTCATTTATCTTTCACATGCTAACAGTTTGCCATCTGTGTGGCAGTAGCTGTTGTCCACCCCAATGCCAGGGCGCGCTGACAGGCTGCGGTGCTGTCACAGACGCGTGGGGTGACAACGGCTTTAGAGAATAAAGTGCCAAAACGTGTACAGATGCATTAAAGGGGTCTGGGTTTGCACTGCCAGATCTGGAAAGAACCGTGCCCTCAGACTAGTTTGAGCACGGTAGAGGGCTGCTTTCTACCTATACAATTAGTTGGGATTAGGATATTCAATCGTTGGGAAATAGAAAAGTATATTTAGCACCACTGCCTCAGTGATGTCCTACAGCCATGAGAGGCCCTCCTATTTCTGAATTGCGTGTGTGTGTATGATTCAAATAATACGCATGTTTAACTAGCAGGCAATCATTGCAGTATCCATTGTTTATTTTAAAATGAGGCAGAAAAATAATTTAAAGGATGTAAGCGACTTAGCCCAGCATTCCTCCCTATGCACAGGGGCCCAAATAAAGCAAGAGGCAGGGAGCCACATGCAGATCAGGAGATGGGACAGGAGCCACCCCCAGGGGCAGAGGTCGGCGGGGCTGACAGTCACTGGAAACAGAGTCCCCAGTATCACCCTGGCAGGGGAATGAGTTCAGCCACGGAGGAGCTTGATGCGAATTCCTCCCAAGAGCCTCCAGAAATGAATACAGACCTGCAGACACCTAGGTTTCCTTTTATGCAACACACAGAAGCAGTAGAATGCATTTAAAATGGAGAAATCCAAAAGAGAATCTGAAGGTCCCGTCTGCATTAGTTTATATTGAGAATAATACTTAAGGACTTTGGTGTCTGCATGTGTCTCCGTGGGACTTTCTCCCACAAATTAGCAAATTCCCCTGTCCTCAATTTTGGTAAAAGTGTTAATTGTGCATATTTATTATGTTTTAAAAACAACTATTTCAGCTCAGAGAAATCACAGTATTGAAATCTAAGTTCCCTTTCTGTGTTCTTGTAGGGTGGTTTTGTGGTTTGTCCCTACACGAGAAATGCTACCCTAAAACGAGAGATGAGCAATGAGAGATCGGCCCAGACGATGAAAGGGAAGTGAAACCTTCCGTAACTAAAAAATATTATTCCCGGTGTTAGCATATAACTGTATCGCTTTAACTTGGGGGGAAGTTTTATCAAAGTTGCATTTTCTCTTAGATTAAAAAATCAATCAGCTCTAGGAGGTCTGCATGTTCCAGCCTCAGAAGCAGCCACTGTCGAACATCCACTCCTCATACTGCTCTGATAGCTGCCTCTGTATTTCTGAATAATATTCCCATGTTGCTCTTTCTTATCGTTTCAGTCGATCACTTCCCCTCCTAGAGAATATTTGTGTTTGTTTTTTTCTGGGTCTCCTATTCAGACACTGGACCTCTTGATGGAGCCTCAATAGTCTTGTCCATCCCCCACACACTCCATTTTTTCTTTTTTTTTCTTGTGTTTGTTTTTTGGGTTATACTTTCTAGAAGATTTTTACAAGATTATGTCCCAGTCTCTAAACTGGAATCTCTATACATGCTGTCAAATTTTAATACTCAAGGGATCTTATTGGTTCTTTGAGTCTCCTTAATTGACATAATTTATCATTTTTTTCTTACTGCCCTAAAAATATTAGTTTTTGGAGTTTTATTTTATATAATTTTTATTTTTTCTCAGCTTCTGAGATTTTCTTTTCTTTTTTGGGAGGGCTTCATCTCTGTTTTTGTTTCTTTGCCTTTTGTTTTTCATTGTTTTGTTATGTTTTTAGGAATTACTCTCTGATATCTGAAATGGAAATTCCTGGCCCCCAAAAGCTAAATTAAAGATTTTCTGCTTCCAAAATGTTTCTGAAGATCTTTTTTTTTTTTTTTTTT
>NW_003852534.1:1669712-1671259 GCF_000181295.1 Otolemur garnettii | reverse complement strand
CCCGCCACTTCCAGCATATGGGGCTGGTGCCCTACCCTTTTGAGCCACAAGAGCCACCTCTTTCTGAAGATCTTTTATTCTACTTTATTGGTTTACTGGTCTTGTGTCCTTGGGTTGATATGTGTTCCTTTGACCCCTGTGCTCTCTCTTCAGGGATCTTTGAGAGTGACCAGTATTCCATCCTATGTAGTAGAATTCCAAATCCTTTATCAGTTTACCATCTTTTTTTTTTAAATTAAATCATAAAGAGGTAGATCATGTATGTATTAAAAGCATTAAGGGGGTACAATGTGCTGATTTCATATACAATTTGGAATGCTTACATCATACTGGTTAATATATCCCCAACCTCATTTACTTAATGATTGTGTTAAGACACTTACACTCTATACTTAATAGATCCAACATGTACCCTTGCAATACGCACCATAGGTCATTTACCACCTTTAAAGGACACATTTCTCATACTGTCCCATTTCTTTTGGGCCCTCCTGTCTACTTGACAGATATGAGAGCAAGTATTTAGAATTTCCTAAAGTAAGAATTAAAAAGAAAATTTTCTCCTAATTCAACATAAATCCATGAAGCAGACATGTGAGATTGGTATTCATGTCAGGACTCTCGAATCTGGACATATTACCTGAAAGAATGCAGAGAGAAGGGTCTGAATGATCTATATATGACCGACCTGAAAATCTGTTGATTTACCACAGTCTGACTAATAGCATTTTGTCCCAGGGATCCAGGAAATGAGGCCTCTGTTGGGGCCAGGATTTGAGTCCTTGGGGCTCTGCTTTGGAAACCTCAAAGCTGCTATAGCTGCCTGCACCTGTCATACCTCTCCACTTCTCGGGTCACACTCTACGCAGTCCCTGTGGATCTATGTTAGATTTCCCTGGTTTCAGATGTTGCCTCTTACTATGTTTTCATGAGGCATTTTTCACCTAACAATTACCTAGAGCTTAGTCAGACACTTTTTGATAGAGTTTAGCTGATTGTATGTGAAGGGGTGCACCTGTCTCAATGCTCAAAGGGTCTTCACAGCCTTAATATTTTCCATGACTTAAAAAGCAAATAAATTGTTATGAGGTGGACTAATATTCACTTACGTATGAAGTTCTTCAGAAATAATTTTAACAAGTACCATGAAGAGATAATCTCATTTTTTTTGTTTTGAGACAGAGCCTCAAGTTGTCACCCTTGGTAGAGTGCCATGGCATCACAACTCATAGCAACTCCAACTCATGGACTCAAGTGAGTCTCCTGCCTCCACCTCCCAAGTAGCTGGGACTACAGGTGCCCCTCACAGCCCCCTGCTATTTTTTTTTTTTTGGTTGCAGCCTGTCATTGTTGTTTGGTGGGCCCAGGCTGGATTCCAACCCGCCAGCTCAGGTGTATGTGGCTGGCGCCTTAGCCGCTTGAGCCATAGGCGCTGAGCCCTAGTTACAACTCTTTAAGGGTGGATTCGTTTCGTCTGTCTTTATACTGTATATCAAAGCCTATCATGCACTATAGGCTTTTTTTGTGTCTGGTTTCTTTTTTTTTTT
>NW_003852534.1:1668206-1669692 GCF_000181295.1 Otolemur garnettii | reverse complement strand
GGAGACACAAAAGAACCCCCAACAGGAAAGGGCTTTCTCCTATGTACTAGTCTCTGTGACCACAGTGGAGGCCCCACCGCTAACCCTCACCAACTTCACATATCTGAAACTCAGCTGAAGTCAGACAGGCAAGCATAGCAGTTCTCTAAGGGAATTTAGAGACTTAGAGCCGCCCATGAGCCTGTACAACTTTTTATCTTAAAGCTTTTAACAATAAGAGGGACTTTCAAACTCTCATTTGGAGTCAATCTCACTTTGCATAACATTTAAGCAAAACTTACATTGTTCTAAAGCTGTATAATGTAAAAACAAAAAGTGAGCTGCTGTAGGTAAGTATCCGAATAAGAAAAAAACAAGACAGCTAACAAGATAGAAGACAGAAAATACATTCTAAAATGAACTGAGAAGTAGAATGAGGCATGTGGTGCGGAGTTAGATTTAGAGACATCAGCATGATCTCGTGTTTAGCTTAATATAGAAGCAGATGGATAGATACCGAAATAAGTGTGTATGTGTGCGCATTTATCAGTCAGTGTACATACGTTTACTCCCTGGCACTGTCTGCTGAGGCAGTGGTGGTGCCACCCTGCAGCAGTGAGCTCGCCCAGAACACAGAGCGTGGCTTCCAACACTACCCTCCTAGAAAAGAAACCAGGCTCCTTAGAGAAATGACTCATCCCGGGCTCAGGGGGAGATACGTGAGCCTGGAGCAACTTCTAGGTCCAGAAGGAAAGCAGCTGCCGACGTGACACAATTATGGGGACACACGAAGGGGACACAGGCTCCGACAGGAGAAGGCTTCCAGTGAGCAGAGCTGAAGGAAACTGAGGGGGCGATAACCAACAGACTCGGATTAGAGATGAACTAGACCGGGGTGACCTCCAGGGTGCGCACTGATCCAGGGAAGCAGAGGAATGGACAAAGGACGGCAAGGCCTTACTCTGCCTTCTGCGGCCGTCACAGAACGCCGCAGATTGCGTCAGGTGGGAAGTTCACAGACGTGGCTCTGTCACCCGACAGGGGCCACCCCACGGGGAAAGGCCGAGGCGGAAGTGAGCAGTGAGACAGAGAGAAGGCGCATGTGGGTCAGCAGCGCACCCCTGACGCCATCATCTCCTAAAGGCCTGGCCTCGTGACACTGTGACAATGGCAACCAACCCCCAACGTGATTTTTGTGGGGGACATTCAAACCAGAGCGGGAGGAGAAGAAATACATCTCTATGCAGAGAAATTTCAAATAAATTACGTAGATCCTCTACCTGCTAGAGGTGGCGCATAAATCCTGCCACTTCACTGTGGCCCAGGCGCAGTGACCTCCTTCCAAAGATGATGGTGTGCAAAGGGGCAAGGAGAGTCCCTGTTCAGGGAGAGCGGGCCGGACCCCGCCCTGGCCAGGGGAGCAGGGCTGAGGACACAGACCCGGGGCTGTGGCTGACGGGGCCTCCCTAGGGCTGAGAGCAGCACTGCACTTCCAAGTCCCCCATCA
>NW_003852534.1:1661508-1667750 GCF_000181295.1 Otolemur garnettii | reverse complement strand
GGCAGCACCCGAGTCCCCCGTCAGGCCCGGGTGAGCGGGGCTGTGGGCAGCACTGCAGTTCATCTCTGCCGACCTCCTCCCCAAACACAGGCCTCCAGTCTAATCCTGCGAGAGACATGCAAGTCCAAAGTGGGGGGCAACCCACAGAGCATCTGACCCAGAACAAGGGAAGTCTGAGAAACAGTCTCAGCCTACAGATGCTGAGGGAGCCAGATCACCTTGGGCGGAATAGAAAGGCAACTTTAAGAACTAAGGAAATACAAATTAGATGAGGATTTATCAATACTCACTTTCTTAGTTATTTCAAGTGTAAGGTTAAGTGCTAACAAAAGTAGAACCAGGGCAAGGAGTCTAAAAAGTTTATTAAAAAATAAAAGGCAATTTGAACTTTAGAGGGTCAGTCTCAAGTTACATGTCACATAGTGGATGGTGAGAGCAGAGACCTGTTTGCAGGGACAGATAGATCTGAGCTCCCCATCTGAGGAAGCAGCCCTCTCCGTGTGCCCTCCAGCAAGCATTAGCATTTAAGCTGACACTCAGGTTCTTATCTGCAGAATCAGAAAATAACAGTATGTACTTCATACAGTTTTCTGAATAATATATTATTTAATTAACATAAAGTACTTGACAACATTCCTGGCAGATGAGGGTCACTCAGTAAACATCACCTAGGCTGGGTGAGGTGGTAACCCTCATGCTGGGAGGCCCAGGTAGAAGGATCCCTTGAGCTCAGGAATTCAAGACCAGCCTGAGCAAGAATGAGACCCTGTCTCTACTAAAAATAGAAAAATTAGCCAGTGTGGTGGTGCCTATATTCCCAGCTACTCAAGAGGTTGAGGCAGGAGGATCACTTGAGCCCAAGAGATAGGGGTTGCTGTGATCTTGGCTGATGCCACAGCACTCTACTCAGGGTGAAAGAGTGAGGCTTGGTGGAAAGAAAAAAAAGTCTCACCTATCATCATAAACATTAAGGTACAATACAATAAACCATCATAATAATGGTCTAAGGTACCTGTAAAAGGTGAAATTGCACGTGGAATAAACTAACCAAGGAAAATGAAAAGATGTATGGAGGAAAATTCCTTCTAAAATGTTAAAAGGTAAAGTCAACCACTTTAAACCCTGCACAGAGATAAGTGGGCAATACTTGGTGGACATGTGGGAGAAGAGTGTTGAGTCCCCATAGGCCCCAAGTGGTCCCTAGTAAATGTCCCAGGGAACATGGGTGGAAAGCCAGCCGGGATGTTGGAGGGTTAGGGGTGCTGCAGTCTTTGGTGGGGTCTCCATACACCATCACAATGGTGAGGTCCTCTGCCCGGGAAACTCAGCCACCTTGTCTCCAAGTGCCCTGCCTCAGAATTCAAGATAACTAAAATATTCCTTTAGGTGTCTTACTTCTTTAATCAGAAAAAGCAGCAGAGTTGGAAGTAGTACACTCACCTCTGATAGTCTCTCCCGGATTACTCAATGGCGTGGATGACTCTCAATGATACAGTGTGAGTATCGTCAGGATAGTCCCCGCTGAGCTCTTACCAAATTCACCCGTCTGCTCTGAGAGATCCAGGTGGGCCTTCTGCCAGGCTGTCTGTGAACCTGGGGCTGTGACTTCCTTCTAGGGCTCAGGGTGGACTTAACGAACCTTCTTCTGGGTATGGCCAGGGCTGGAGCTGACCAGCAGAGCAGTCACAGGGATGTGGGAAGCCAGTCCTCCACAGGCAATAAAGTCAACAACCGATGTGTAACTTGCACACAATCCTTAACAAAACTTCTATTTAACAACGGTGCCCTGGTGCAGTCACTAAGTAAGTATATAAAATTCCCTAAGACGCAAATTTTTGGAGGAAATATTTGTATCTACTTGAAATGTACTTGTAGATTTTAATAATGCTTTATTTGAAAGAATTGGGGTTTATAACAAGGTAGCAAAAGTTTAGAGTTCCCTTTTGCCCTTCACCTGTCTTCCTCCAAATTAACCAAGTTATACATTCATGAGCTCTCCTCAAAGCCAGGACACCAGCTTGGAGTTACACCATTGACAGACCACATCCGCGCTCCACCAGTCCCCCCAGAGCCCTTTCTCTGCTCTGATGTCCACACAGCGATCTCCTAGACTCCGTGACAATTCCTCACGTCTTCCATGACCTTGATGAAAATGACGCCTATGCCCAAGAACAATGAGTTACTGTGTGTGACTACAGGAAGTGTGTAGGTGTCTCTTGGTGAAGCAGGGCATTGTTTTTAGATCAAAACGACATTGTTTTAAATTAATTTCCTCTTCTTGATTCCAGGCGTCCTTGCACACGTGCAGGGGACACGCCGATCGCTGCCACGGTGCAGGCTGCATGAGCAGGAGGGAAGCTTCCCGAACAGCAGAAAGAGGCCAGTTCCCTTTCAGCGTCATTACACACCTCAGGTACAGAAATCAGTAAATCGGTAAATTTGATGAAATTCAACATTGAAAAAAATTGTTAATTTTTGTGATGATATAAACAGTGCAAATTTTTAACGGAGCCCAGTCTGATGCAAAAACAAGGTATTATGTGTATACTAAATTAAGAAACTTCATCATAGATATACATATAATTTTTCTTCTTCAATTAAAACATAACAAAGCTAGAGGAAGAAAAGGAAGCAGAAATGCATTTGGAATCATTGTAATTCATAGTCGCGTGGAATCCGTCTGGGAAGGTGGTCGTGTAAATAGAGGAGCTGCAGTTCTCAGACACACAGAACAGTGAACGCCAAACTGTGTGACAGTGGTGACATTGATTACAAAAAGGAAAATCCTAAATGACAATACACACTTTCTCTTTTGCTGCCTATTACAATAAGATATGTTTAAAAACGTTTAATCCTTTAGAAAATGACTTTGTAAAGAAACACAGCTCATTTGGTGGGGTGAATAATTTGATAGAGACTTGAGTTTTAATTGGATAAAAGTCAAGTTTATAAAAGGCTGTACAGGAAGTTTGTCCCATCACTTTAGTCTTGGAGCACTAACATCTATGTGGCTTTGGTTTTAGATCAAATTATCTATCACCTTGTTTGTGTTTCCTAGTCTCTCATTGTTTCCATTTCTTTAACGGGAATGCAGCTGTGGATACTGCCCAACTTGGAGCCCCACGTGAGGAGAAAGTGGAATAATGACCATAAGTAAGGTGCCCGCCACAACGTGCCCCACTTACAACTGTTCCATAAATGGTTTGTGGTTATGAATTTTCCACACCTTTCCATATCTAAATATCTGACACATTAGAGAGATTCTATTTTTTTTTTTTTTTGAGACAGAGCCTTATTCTGTTACCCAGGCTAGAGTGTCCTGGCCTCAGCCTAGCTCACAGCAACCTCAAACTCCTAAGCTCAAGCGATCTTCCTGCCTCAGCCTCCAGAGTACCTGGGACTACACGTATGCACCACCATATATGTCTAACTTGTTTATTTTTGGCAGAGTCAAGGTGTTGCTCTTGCTCAGGCTGGTCTCAAATTCCTAAGTTCAAGGAATCCTCCTGCCTTGGCCTCCCAGAGTGCTAGGATTACAGGAGTGAGCCACCACACCCAGCTAAGAGAGATCTGATAAATTGATATCACCTATCAAGTTAGTTCAAAGGGTCCAGCTAGCAAAGAAAAAATTCCACCAAACTGCTCTCATATCCACCCACAGTTATACAAATTAAGAAATACTGTAGTCTCTTGAAAATGGCCGAGCTTACATGTGCTGATCTGTTTTGCGATGACCACCACATGGTAGAATTTGCATTTGCAACTTCAGAACCTTCTCTTTGTTCAGCTCCAGGTGACATCGAACAACAATTCTTGCAGACGTGGGAATAGATCATGTTTAAAAAATGGGGCAAATGAGGTGTTTTAAACACATAATGTTCATTACTGTTACTGAAACACACAAACTTGAACATCGAGTGACCAAAACTGGTGATGGGATCAGGAGTTACAGAAGGAGAGAGACCAGTTTCAGGATGGGCTACAGTGCCTGGCTGCGGTGAGATGGGATGATTTTGCCCAAATCATTACAACGGTGGCCCGCCACTGAAGGAAGCGGTTCCCAAGACAAAGCTGCAGCCCCAGAGCACCTCCAGGCACAGGCCAGGGGACCACACACCTTGCCATTGACAGGCAGAGCCAGTGCTGGTGACCACTGTGACCACAGGCCACACTGCACAGTCAAGACACTGCCACAGACGGAGACAGACATCAGGTGTCTAGCCGGGACAGAAATCAGATTACATGTGAGACAGACAGACAGGAAGCAGGCACTGTGTTCTTTCCCTGTTGTTCTTTACAGGAAGCGATGCAAGCTGAGAGCTTGGGCTCTCCTCGCCCACGCAAGCAAGAGGGCCAGTCCTACAGTGCAGAGGAAACGGAAATTACAAAGATCAGTGGCAGGGGCATGGCGTAAAGCATATGGCAGGGAGAACCTAAAGACGTGTGGTAATGCCACAAAATGCCGAAGATGATTTCAGGGGGGCCAGTGGCAGCGGCAGGTGTAGATCAGACTCAGGTTGGGCAGCAAAAGCCTCTGAGCCTGGGAGGAGCAATGACTGTGTCGAAGGGAACAAAATGTAATTTATTAACGGTGAGAAGATTGTGACAAAAGGAAAAGTTCATTTTGTGATAGTCTTAAAAAATAAATGAGGGAAAGAGACCCAAACCCCAAGAGAAGAAACGGCCGTTAGTAATCAAGAAATACTGCACTCACGCCGGTGTCAGACAAGCCCCGGCCAAATTCTAAGAAACGGGGGCGTGATTGACTCTGCATGTAAAGTCTTCAGCCATGAATTGTGAAGAGAGCTCTCCCCGTGCACGGAGGCTGTGGGCATGTTAACTAAAGTCCCAGGACGTGTAAGACTTTATATAGTAGTAGCTACTATATAACACACACCAAAGAAAAGTTCTAATGCTTAGATTTAGGAATTCCAAAACTTACGGAGAAAGTTATTTAAGATAAATATTCATTCATATAGTTCAGAAAATGTATTAAACATAAGAGAAAATGAAAACAAAGATGGAAAAGCAAATTTATCCTCATTGTTCTATATGACAAAATTTAAGAAGTAGAGAAAAAAATAGTACTAATGGCATTGGTGACAGAATCCAATGACAATTACAAAATATAAGGCCTAAATCTCCCTAAAAATTGCTGATAAAGCAATAAATCTATTTAACAGAATATCCTAAGGGCACAGAAGTTCTCACTCCCGTTCCCATTCTCCTTCAAAGAAATTTGTGAAATCTATTGAGGAGAAGAATTATGGAAAATAAAAGATGGTCTGTGTATGGCAATACACAGAATAGAGAGGAAACATTAAACAACATGAGGGTGCTTGTATTTAAAAATGTTTTATTTTTAGAGTGAAACATAATGTGTTCAAAATTTAAACTTGGGCATGGATTCACAAAACTTTATTCCTAAGGTTTTTTTATTTATTTTTTCACATATCATATATATACATATATGTATATGTATATATATTTCACAAAATTGCCCTGACAAGTAATGATTGAGCATAGATCAACAACAACAGAAAAATCATATTAGTCAAGATAGTTAACAGGCTGGTAAAGATGTTGGCTCTCCTATTTGTTTTTTTAAATGGTTTCCTTGGTGCTCTAAATTGCCTTAGTTTTATTTTTTTTGTAAAATATCTTGATCTTCTTTTCAAATAAATTAACCCTCTAGAGATAATTAATTAAATGTGCCCAAGTAAAGGATAGCAGATTGCAGTCCTTTCTGCATTCAAAAGACTTATATATTTTTCTCAAATCCCTATTTAGATCTCTTAATAATGAGGAAAAAAATTTGCTTTGTTTCTGAGCTGCTGAGTGTCTAAAGAAGTTCTCTGTCTCTTTAACAGTTTTTTTTTAAATGTGAATATCTACAAATATATAAGAAGCCAGGTTATCAGATCCAGTCTGTGCTCACAAAGCTTCTTCAAATAACGATATAGACAATTATTAAAATGAGAATGTTCTTGGGTGGTGCCTGTGGCTCAGTGAATAGGATACCAGCCCCATATACCAAGGGTGGCAGGTTCAAAGCCAGCCCTGGCCAAACTGCAAACAAAAAACAGCTGAGCATTTTGGTGGGTGCCTATAGTCCCAGCTACTTGGGAGGCTGAGACAAGGGAATCACCTAAGCCCAAGCTGGAGGTTGCTATGAGCTGTGATGCCACGGCACTCTACCTAAGGCAACAAGGTGAGACTCTGTCTCAAAAAAAAAAAAAAAA
>NW_003852534.1:1651682-1661263 GCF_000181295.1 Otolemur garnettii | reverse complement strand
TGGGTCTTCACTGCCATGACAAGGGAGAAGGAGGGTCACAGAAAACTTTGATGAAACTTGTCCAGGGCTTCGAGGGAGGGATAAGTCCTCTTTTTACAGAGAGTTAACTTTCCTCCTTATTTGCTTTGAAAACAGAAACGGAAATAAATATAGATGAATTAAATAAAATGACTTTGAATTAAAGTTAGAATTATAAAATCTACTATTTTGAAAAAGTACTATTTGGGAGTTCCTCCCCTTTTCAGTGTAAACTTCTATAAATATACTACACAACACAGGACGGTCACTTGTAAGGCAAATCCTAATTATTAATGCCAGGGATTGGTTTCACTTGAAAATTATTATTTTTCTTTCTTTCCATTTTTTTAGTTTCCCTTAGATTTTGCTTCCCAAGGTTACTCACTCATTCATTGATTTACTTACTAACCTATTAATACTTTTTCAGCAGACACCTAAGGATTGCCATGCTTGGTGCTAAGCATTAGTGTTTCTTTTTTTTAATTATTTTTTATCAAATCATAACTTTGTACATTGATGCATTTATGGAGTTCAGGGTAGTGCTTCTATGTACAGTGTGAAATACTGACATTGAACTAAGGAATACATCCATCACAATTATACTCATTTCTAAATAGTTTTGAAATGTACCACTGCATCATGCACATTAGGTGAGGTCCCCCCAAACACCCTCCCTCTTCCCATATTCCCACTCCTCTCCCCTCTCTCTCCTCTTCTCTTCTACTTTCTGGACTATAGTTATGTTTTGCCATTCATATGAGTGTGTAAGTGGTTATATATTGATTTCATAGTAGTATTGAGTACATTGGATACTTTTTTTCCCATTCTTGAGATACTTTACTAAGAAGAATATGTTCCAGCTCCATTCAGGTAAACATAAAAGATGTGAAGTCTCCATCTTTTTATGGCTGCGTAGTATTCCATGGTGTACACATACCACAATTTGTTAATCCATTTATGGGTCGATGGGCACTTGGGCTGTTTTCATGTCTTGGCTCGTGGCTGGAAAGAATCAACATTGTTAAAATGTCCATACTACCCAAAGCAATCTACAGATTTAATGCAATCCCTATTAAAGCACCACTGTCATACTTTAAAGAACTTGAAAAAGTAGTACTTCATTTTATATGGAATCAGAAAAAAACCTTGAATAGCATTAGTGTTTCATCAGTAAACAAAAGGGAGCAGCTTGTCACCCCAATGGTTCTGTGACCCCAGAAGCAATCCTGTTTGAGAGGCTAGTGGGAGGATGAATGGATGGATGGATGGATGGAGGCTAGTGGAAGGACAGAGGATGGATATCCATAGGGTCAGGTTTTAATCAAGGCAAGGAGTGGTGGGAATGCTCAAAGGAAAACCATGGGGACTTTGGGAGACTGTTTTGCCCCAGTGGATCTGAAAAGTGAGTATGGGTATGTGTGTGTAGAGGTGCAGGGGTGAGTGTTTAGGAAATCTCTGGTAAGTTTATTTGGTAGGAATTTATACAGAAAATGGAGTAAAAGTTTAAGATCCTCAAAGAAATGTGAACCAAGGATTTCTACTTCCAGCACAAAAGACTCTTAAGAACCCAGGGAATACGTTTCCATGAAGCTTCTGTGGGGAGTCAACTAGACAGTGAGATTTTGTGACCCCAAATGACAAAACCTATCTGAACAAAAAGGTGGTAACCACCATTACAGATGTAGCTCTGTAGCCATGGTACCACATCTGGATGAGAGAGAGGATGGCAGTTAATGACCGTGTCCTTTGACAATGTAGCTATAGTTCAGCTATGGAAAATGCAGGGAGAATAAGACAACCAGTTGTAAAACCAATTTTTAAACTTTTTAGTAACCATATTGGTGGTAATAATATTTGGTATTGTTATTTTTAAGCTAAACTACCTTTGTGGGCTAAAAAAATACGGCAATTAAGGTATATTTTATTAAATCATATGTTTAGAACTTGGATGGATGGATGGATGGATTTTTGAAATAGAATAAAGAGGATATGCACACACACACTCACATATATGTATGAGCTATATAAGATATAAAGATAATAAGATGTATTTTATAAAATAAAAGTCCATATAGTGCCGAATTTGATTACAAATATCAATATAAACATATAAGCTGTTTGGTAGCCTAGCTATCAGTATGCTCTCTGAAAAAGCCTAGAAACAATACCAGCCCAATTGAAAAGATTATCCTTAGCACCCAGATGGCAATCCGGAAATATTATCTCTCAGTGAAAGAAACCAGAGCTGCTCAGAAAAATAGAGCAGGAAAGGAACAAAATGAGCCCAGCACATCTTGACATACAGAAAGGAAAAAAATGCCATCCAAGACCACCAGCACCATATCAACGAGAATAGAGATTCATGCTGAAGAGGATTCCAATGGCCAGAGATTGAACAATTTGAGCTTCAGTAAGGAAAAGAACCATGGCATATATAAACTTAAGGAATATTTTTATAAACTTAAGGTATATTTTTAAATCAATTTGTTAAAAAATGTTTAAAAATTTAATTGGCCAGATTTGAAGGATGGATGATAGAGAACAAATTAATTATCTCGACAACAGTAAATAAGAGGAAAAATAAGAGTCAACATTTTCAAAATGTCTATACTACCCAAGTGATTTACAGACTCAATGCAATTCCCACTAAAATATATCCTGTTTTTCCTATACAAAGTGTACAAAAGACCAAATGGTCAGTAAAGGGAAGCTTCTCCTTATTCTATCTGACACAGGAAAAACTAGGTTGTAAAATTATAATACTAGCATTTTACAATCTCCATTGAATCCATTTCTCTAGTCATTGAGCATAAGCAACTGATAACATCACAAAAATATGCCATCCATCATGTACCATGTGGTGGAACACTCAGGCCACCGAAGGCAAGCCTCAGGTGCAGAACCTGATTCCACTGAAGCCTGGAGTGCAGAAGGCCCTTGGCAGGAAACACACATGACAGAGAAACACACTGAGCTGCACCAGACCAGTGAGGCTTAAGAAAAGTCTACATGATGGTGGCAGGATTTTGGAGGCAAAGGTGACTGTGATCAGGATGGAGTATATGGACAGGCTGGTGGTAGGGAATAGCAAAATCCTACTTGTTTCCCTGAGTAAAGATCAATAGGGTGGTTTTCTTCATAACAATTCATTAATCTCTGCATCTATAATCTCTGCATTTATTTTCTATTATATTCCTGTATCTATTTTATAACTTAGGAAAGGTTAATTAAAAAAAGAAAGGCTAAAGGACAAAACTTAAAAAGATCTATAAGTTTATGTTGTCATGCTTGGAGGGGATTAAGATAGAAAATGTAATCTGACTGTGCTGGCAAAAATTATATATATTTTAAAATATGAACATTTTCGTACATGTAGAGACATAAAGAAATAATATATGACACTCAGCATTTGACAAAATTCAATACCCTTTCCTGATAAGAATGCTCAACAAAATCAGTATTGTGGGACATTCCTCAAAATTATAAAGTTTATATGCAACAACCTGCAGCCAACATCATACTGAAAGGTGAAAAATTGAAAGCATTCCCACTTAGAACTGGAACCAGACAAGGTTGCCCACTTTCACACCTTTATTCAACATAGTGCTGGAAGTTCTCTCCAAAGCAATCAAGCAAGAGAAGGAAATCAAGGGGGTCTAAATGGAGAAAGAGATCAAACTATCCCTTTTTGCTGATAATATAGTCTTTCATCTAGAAAACCCCTAAGTTTCAATTGAAAGACTCCTAGAATGGATAAATAAATTTAACAAAGTCTCAGGCTACAAAATCAATGTACACAAATCAATTGCTTTCATATATGCCAACAGCAGTCAAGCTGAGAATCAAATCACAGATGCTATACCTTTTGTGATAGCAACAAAGAAAATAAAACATCTAGGAATACATTTAGTAATGAAACGGGTGAAAGACCTCTATAGGAAGAACTATGAAATACTTAGGAAAGAATTTTCAGCAATGTAAACAGATGAGAAAACATATCATGCTCATGGATGGGCAGAGTCAACATTTTCAAAATGTCTATACTACCCAAGTGATTTATAGACTCAATGCAATTCCCACTAAAATACCAATGCCATCTTTTAAATATCTAGGAAAAATAGTTATACACTTCATATGGAATCAGAAAAGATCCCAAATAGCCAACACAACCTTACATATTAAGAAAAATGTGGAACACATCACATTACCAGACTTCAAGCTATACTATAAAGCTATTAAAACCAAAACAGCATGGTACTGACACAAAAACGGAGACATAGACTTATGGATAAGAACAGAGAACTGAGAGATTAAATCATCCTCATATTCCCATCTTATTTTTGACAAAACAGATAAAAACATACACTGGGGAAAAGGATCCCTGTTCAATAAATGGTGCTGGGGAACTGGATAGCCACATGTAGAAGACTGAAACAGGACACACACCTCTCACCACTCACAAAAATTAACTCACAATGGATAAAAACTTAAACCTAAGGCAGGAAACTATAGAAACTCTTAAAGAAAATGTTGGGAAAACTATTAAAAATACCGACCTAGGCAAAGAATTCATGAAGAAGGTCCCCCCAAACAATCACAGCAACAACGAAAATAAATAAATGGGTCCTAATCAAATTGAAAACCTTCTGCACAGCCAAGGACATAATGAAAACAGCAAATAGACAACCCACAGAGCAGGAGAAAATATTCACATGCTATGCATCTGATGAAGGGCTGATAACCAGAATCTGCAAAGAACTCAAGTAAGTCAGCAAGAAACAACCAAACAACCCCATCGAAAAGTGGGCAAAAGACAGAAACTTTTCAAATGAAGATATATTAAAGGCCAAGGAACTCATGAGCAAAATATTTTCAACATCTCTAATCATTAAGAAAATCAAACCCACATTGAGATACTACCCAATTCCAATGAGAATGGTTCATATTTAAAAGTCCCAAAACAACAGATGCTGGTGTGGATGTAGAAAGAAAGGAAGTCTTATACACTGTTTGTGGGACTGTAAGTTAGTGCAACTGCTATAGAAAACTGTATGGAGACACCTCAAAAACCTTAAAGTAGACCTCATTTGATTCAACAGTTCCATTGCTGGGTATCTACCCAAAGGAGGGAAAATGTCATTTTATAAGAAAGGACAACTGAAGTTGAGTATTTTTTTATTTTTTATTTTTATTAAAATCATATCTGTGTACATTAATGCAATCATGGGGTACAATGTGCTGGTTTTACATACAATCTGAAATGCTTTCATCAAACTGGTCAACACAGCCTTCATGGCATTTTCATAGTTATTGTGTTAAGACATTTATATTCTACACCTAGTAAATTTCACATGTGCCCTTGTAAGAAGCAGTTAAGTACTTATGGCAGCACAGTTCATAATCACTAAGATGTGAATGGATTAATCAAATGTGGTATATCCACCACATGGAGTGCTACTCAGCCATAAAAAATGGTGATCTAGTATCTTTTGTGACAACCTGGATGGATCTAGAAACCATTCTTCTCAGTGAAACATCTCAAGAATGGAGAAGCAAACACATGTACTCAATACCAAGTTAGAACTAACTAAACAACACTTAAGTGCACTATGGAAGGAACTCTCAGTGGAAATCAAGCTGGGGAAGGGAGGAGGGGCTGGGTAAATTCACACCTGTTGGGTACAGTGAGCACTATCTTGGTGAAGGGCACACCTATAACTCTAACTCGATCTGTACAAAAACAAAGTATGTAAACAAAACATGTGTCCCCAAATACTCTGAAATTTAAAAATATTTAAAACAGAAAGAAATAATATATGACACCTCGTACATACACATCAACATAAATTACTTAATGTTAGCATGTTGTCATTTTTATTTCAGTTTTTTAAAATAAATATGATCTTGAATGTGTTAAATTCTCATTCTCATTACTTACCCCTAAATTCTCATTTCCTTTCTTTCACCCATTGCTACCTAGTGGAAATCATTATCATTATTTTTAGTAACAAATACAGTAGCATCCTCCGGCATGGACTGAACACTTAGTATTTGCTACATGTTTCCTGCACTTTTGGAATAAGCCCATGAAGCAGGCAGGTGCGATTATTTTCCTCACCTTGCACAAGAAGAGACAAAGGCAAAGAGTGCTCAGGTAACTTGCTCAGGTGACTTGCTCACGTAACCTGCTCAGGGTCTCAGAACTAGAAAACTGTGAGGCCGGTGTGCAGACCCCAGCAATGTAGCTACATGCATGCCGGGGTGTCCAGAGACTGCACCAGGGTGGAGTGAGTATGGGTGATCATCTTATATTCAGAAATTATATCTTACTTGTATTATTCTTGGTGGATGAATCTTACTTGTGTCTTACAATCACACTGTCTGCACTGAAATTGTATTAGTTAGGCCTCTCACATAAGGTTGAATGAGTATAAAATCCTGATCAAAAAGATACATGTTTTGAGACTATGTCACCCCCTCTTGTGATTTCTAGATGTATGTAAACGATCAACCATCTAACACAATGACTACCATGACAACCAAGGCAAAGGCCTTGGTGCAGGTAACACTCTTAATTTCTCAGAGCGTTTTCTTTAACAGTAAAGATAAGTGAGTCTACAATGTGTATAAGTTGCTCTTAGTTTTTTTTTTTCTTTTTATTAAATCATAGCTGCGTACATTAATACTATCATGGGGTACAGTGTGTTGTTTCTATATATAGTTTGAAATACTTTCATCCAACTGGTTAACATAGCCTTCATGTCATTTTCTTAGTCATTGTGTTAAGACATTTATATTCTACATTTAGAAAGACTCACATGTACCCCCATAGGATAAACCATAGATGTGATCCCACCAATCGCCCTCCCTCCACCCATTCTTCCCCTGTCCCCGTCCCTCCCTCTCCTCTGTCCCCATATTCTCGAGCTAAAATTGGGTTATAGCTTTCCTATGAAAGCTATAAATTAGTTTCATAATAGGTTTAAGTACATTGGATTTTTTCTTCCATTCTTGAGATACTTTGCTAAGAAGAATATTCTCCAGCTCCATCCATGTAAACATGAAGGAGGTAAAGTCTTCATCTTTCCTTATGGCTGTATAGTATTCCATGGTGTAAATATACCACAATTTATTGATCCATTCATGGGTCAATAGGCACTTGGGCTTCTTCCATGACCTAGCAATTATTAATTGGGCTTCAGTGAACATTCTGGTACAAATATCTCTATTGTAGTGTGATTTTTGGTCTTCTCGATATATACCTAATAGAGTAATTATAGGATCAAATGGCAGGTCTATTTTTAGTTCTCTAAGTGCTCTCCAGATGACTTTCCAAAAGGGACATATTAGTTTGCAATCCCACCAGCAGTGCAGAAGTGTTCCCTTTTCCCCACAACCACACCAGCATCTGTGATTTTGGGATTTTGGGATATGGGCTAATCTTACTTGTGTTAGATGATATCTCAAAGTAGTTTTTGATTTGCATTTCTCTGGTAATTAAGGATGGTGAGCATTTTTTTCATATATCTGTAGGCCATTCACCTGTCTTCATCAGAGAAGTTTCTCTTGAAGTCCCTTGCCCACCCTGAGATGGGATCCCTTGCTCTCTTCTTGCTAATACATTTGAGTTGTCTGTGGATTCTGGTTATTAAACCTTTGTTGGAGACATAACCAACAAATATCTTCTCCAATTCTGAGGGCTGTCAGCCTGCTTTACTTACTGTGTTTTTGGCGGCGCAGAAACTTTTTAATTTGATGAGGTCCCAGTAGTGTATTTTTGATGTTGCTTCAATTGCCCAGGGGGGTCCTCCTCATAAAATATTCACCCAGGCCAATTTCTTCAAGAGTTTTCCCTACACTTTCCTCCAGTATTTTTATAGTTTCGTGTCTTAAATTTAAATCTTTAATCCAGGGAGAGTCTATCTTAGTTAGTGGTCAAAGGTGTGGATCCAGTTTCATTCCTCTGCAGGTCGCCAGCCAGTTCATCCAGCACCATTTGTTAAGTAGGGAATCTTTTCCCCACTCAATGTTTTTAATTGGCTTGTTAAAGATCATATAGCGGTAAGTAGCTGGGTTCATCTCTTGGTTCTCTATTCTGTTCCATACATTTACCTCTCTGTTTTTGTGCCAATACCATGCTGTTTTAAGCACTATGGATTTACAGGATAGTCTGATGTCTGGTAGTGTGATTCCTCCTGCTTTGTTTTTATTTCTGAGTAATGTCTTGGCTATTCTTTCTGATTCCATATAAAACAAAGTATTATTTTTTCAAGATATTTAAAGTATGACAATGGAACTTTAATAGAGATTGCATTAAAATTATATATTGCTTTAGGTAGTATGGACATTTCAACAATATTAATTTTTCCCAGCCATGAGCATGGTATTTTTTTCCATTTTTTAACATTTTCAGTTATTTCTTCTGTTAGAGTTTCATAGTTCTCTTTATAGAGATCTTTCATGTCCTTTGTTAGGTAAACTCCCAAATATTTCATCTTCTTTGGCACTACTGTGAATGGAATAGAGTCTTGACTGTTTCTCAACTTGACTACTATTGGTATATATAAAGGCTACTGTCTTGTGAGTGTTGATTTTGTAACCTGAGAAGCTGGTGTATTCCTTGATGACTTCTAAAAGTTTTGTAGTAGAATCCCTGGTGTTTTCCAGATATATAAACATAGCATCTGCAAAGAGTGAAAGTTTGACCTCCTCTGATCCTATATGGATACCCTTTATTACCTTTTCTTCCCTAATTGCGATGGCTAAAACTTCCATTACAATGTTAAAAAGCAATGGAGACAACGGGCATTATTGTTTTGTTCCCAAAATTTGATAATTTCCTTCTTGATCTCATCTCTGACCCACCTATCATTCGATGTGAGGTTATTTACCTTCCATATTTTTGTATGAGTCTAAAGATTCCTTTTGTTACTGAGTTCAACTTTTATTCCATGATGGTCTGAGAAGATGCAAGGAATAATTTCTATTCTTTTAAATTTGCTGAGGTTAGACTCGTGACCTAAAATGTGATCGATTTTAGAGTATGTTCCATGGGCCAATGAGAAAAATGTGTATTTAGTTTTGTTAGGATGAAATGGTCTGTAGATATCTGTTAAATCCAAATGTTGAATGGTTAAGTTTAAATCTAAAATTTCTTTGCTAAGCTTCTTGTTGGAGGATCTATTCAACAATGTCAAAGGGGTATTAAAATCTCCAACTATGATGGAGCTGGAGAAATCAAGTTGCTCATGTCAATTAGAGCATCTCTTATAAATTGAGGTGCATTCTGGTTGGGTGCATAAATATTGATGATTGAAATCGTATTGAGTGTTACCCTTAACAAATGTAAAGTGTCCATCTTTATCCTTGATTACTTTTGTTGGTTTAAAGTCTATTGTATCTGTGAATAAAATGGCAACACCTGCTTTTTTCTGCTTTCCATTTGCCTGGAATATAGATGACCATCCCTTCACCCTGAGTCTATATTTGTCTTTTAGGATAAGATGGGATTCTTAAATGCAGCAGATATCTGGCTTGAGTTTTTGTATCCAGTCAGCCAGCCT
>NW_003852534.1:1647291-1651662 GCF_000181295.1 Otolemur garnettii | reverse complement strand
CAGGCAATTTAAGCCATTCACATTTATTGAGAATATTGATAAGCCTGGTATAATTTTGGGTGTCAGTTTTTCAAAAGTCCAGTGGACATCTTTAATCCTTTCACCACTGTGGAAGTTGGAATTTGATCAAAATTTTCTGTGTGAGTTTACTTATATGGTAAAGGATTGCACTGGTCATTATGGAGGATAGGTCTGAGAATATCTTGGAGGGCTGGCTTAGTTATAGCAAATTTCTTCAATATGTGAATGTCATTAAAATATTTAATTTCTCCATCACAAATGAAACTCAGTTTAGCTGGATACAGGATCCTGGATTGAACGTTATTTTGTTTTAGGAGATTAAAAGTCTATGACCACTGTCTTCTAGCCTGAAAGGTTTCATCAAAGAGATCTGCAGTCATCCTAATACTCTTCCCCTTGTAGGTTATGATTTTCTTACATCTGACTGCTTTCAGAATTCTCTCTTTCATATTAACTTTAGTGAAGTTAATTAGGATGTGCCTGGGGGGTGTCTTGTTCAGGTTGAGTCATGTTGGGGTTCTGAAACTGTCTGTTATCTGAATTTCAGAATCTCTTGGCATGTCTGGAAAGTTCTCTTTCGTAATTTCATGCAGAAGAGCCTCTGTGCTTTGTGAATCCACTTCTTCACCTTCAGGGATTCCTATAAGACAAATATTAGTTTTCTTCGAATTATCCCAGATCTCTCTGAGAGAGTAATCCATTTTTGCTCTCCATTTCTCTTCATCCTTGAGCATTTAGGCATGTTCAGAAGCTTTGTCTTCAATGTCAGAGATCCTTTCTTCTGCTTGCTCCATTCTGTTATTGAGAGATTCTACTGTATTTTTCAGATCTTTGAGGGCTGCAACTTCTTGCCTCAGTGTTTCAAAGTCTTTGGTCATTTTATCTTTGAAATCATTGAATTCTTGAGATAGCTTTTGAATAGTTTTAAATTCTAAATCCCTCCTTTGCTCCAATCTGTTAATCTTATTTGCTATCCAGATTCTGAACTTGATTTCTGTCATCTTAGCCATCTGTTTATGGATGGGACCTTCAATTGCATCTGCCCCATTCTTCCTTGGGGGAGTTGATTTACTCTGGTAGTTCAGGTTACCAGAATTTTTCTGCTGATTCCACCCCATGCTGAATTTGTACTGTTTAGAGACCATCCTCAAATCGTTCTGCCAGTGGCTGCCACCGGAGAAGATGCTGGCTTCCTCTCGTTGTCCGAAGAGACAGAGTGTGTCTGCCCAGAAAAGCCTCAGGGGTGTGAGCTTTATTATTCCTGCTGCTGCAGCTGTTGCTCTTTGCCTTGAGGTACCACCACTCCAATGTGGTTCCCTCTCAGCTGACCTTCCTCTCGCAGATCTCGGCTGCCAGGCCTTGAGTGCTGGGAACACAGCTGGATCAGTCCTTGGTGTGACCGCCAGGTTTTCCCAGTGGGTGGGGGAGCAACTGGCAGCCTCACAGGGAATGCAGGGCTGGGTCAGTCCTCATTGCACACAGCCACAGGGGCTTCCCAGTGGGCAGGGGAGCAAGTGGCAGCCCTGCAGGGCAGTTCTCGAGATGCAGGGCTGAGACAGGGCCCTTGGTCCTGCCGGGGTGGGGGGACACTGCTCTTGGGTCTCCTCTCACTGTCTCTGCAGGCAAGCAGGGAAAGGTAGACTAGAAATCCAAAATGGCAGTGAGTATGTTAGTTCTGTTTTTCTGCCTGGCAAGAGGGTATTTAGAGTCCCAGCAAGGTCCCTCCAGGGGAGTAGACCCCACTGTCTGTAGCTCTCACACATGGGGTGAGATTATAGGTCCTCAGTTTATCACTCGCCTGTAGAAAACTCACAAGGGTAGATAGAGAGGAAACAAAGAGAAAAGAACAACTTTCTTGGGGGAGGGGACAGACACTTTTTCTTTGGGATGTATTATTTACCTGTAGATTGCTTTTTAGGAGTTGCAGCTTGCCTCAGCAGAGATGTCCTGCAGATATCACTCTTCTCTCTCAGCTGGGCTCCTAGTCTTCAACTTTGTTGAGTGTTTTCTGGACTTTATCCTTCCCTCTGGATGGGAGCAGCTTCTGTCAGAGGCTGGTACCTGTGGGCCATCTTGCCCCCCTCCCCCTGCTCTTACTTTAAAAGTTTTTATGATTCTTTTATTTCTACTTTTTGCAATTATTGGTGAATGAATAAGCGCCAATTTAATTTTCATTACTTTTTGGTACTTAAGGACTAAAAATTAGAAGGTAAAATATGGAGTCTTCAAACATAAATATAGCTGTCTTGACATTCTTTAAAGAAGAAGCTGAGACCTCTAAAACAAAATGTTGACTGCATTAAAGCAGGCTGGCAGAATTTCACACAATGTTCTTTTTCTGATTGTTTATCTGAATTTTCCAATTGATGACCATGAGCAACTAACTTGAAGACTAAAATAAGAACAAATGTAAGATGCTGTAAGTATATACTTTTTTCTTTTTTTTTTTTTTTTTTTGATAACTGTGCACAATTTTCCTCCCAGAGCTTTCCTCTACACTCCTGGACACTCCTCATGGACACTCAGCTTCATCCTCCAACTGGCCCCCTTCCCCTCAGGTTCCAGGCCCTTTGGTCCCATTGCTGGTGCCCTTGGCAGAGAGGGGTGGCTCCTGATGGGAGAACTACTGAACACAAGCAGGTCTCCAGGCACAAGGACAGCCCCAGTGATCCCCAGAGCCCCCTTCATTTGCTCAGTCTCTGCTGAAGGCCCTGCTGCCAGGTGACTGCCACCTACCTGAGGGTCCAGCTCCCCAGCCACACTGAGGACTGCATGCTGGTTACAACAGTTATAACTTTCTTTTTGCCTCCACCTTGCCTTTTCCTGAGATTTTCCAGATCCCTGACCCTTTCTGCAATTTTCCACCTTGCTCAGTCTGCCTTGGAGTTCTTCCAACCCAGAGGGCTGAAGGGAGCATGGAGACCTCACAGAGTGAAGTCTGATGTGCCTCTGAGGTTGATGCTGTCAGTGTTTGGTGGTGTACATGAACTTAAATGGCTTTGATCAGCACATGTTAACTCTCTTTGAGACCCATCTTCCAGGACTGGTTTATGAGGCATGCATTTAAAAATTACCCTTATTGCCTTTTAAATACATTTGATTTTTTTTTTCTGTCTCAAGAGTTTTAGTGAGTGGAGAATTTATTTACTAGAATTAATTTTTTTAATTATTTTGCCTCTTTCTAGAAATTCATCCACCAAGATTGAGTCCCTCTTTCCCTTAGTGTGATATACCTAGTAAAAAGATACAGTAAATTCAATGAGATTTTTTTCAAAACTAGCTTGAAATCCATGGTGCAGAAAAATTTATTCAAGTTTGAGTTCATGTCCCAATTTGAACTCTAGTGGCCTAGAAATGACTTTTTAATTCCTTACTAACCAAACGTTCTTAGATGTCTTAACAATAGTATGATTGTAATGGAGACACCACTGAGCTTGTTGGTGCAGGCAAGGCCTTCACTAACTGGCTATGTCCCTGTAAAGGTCTTTCATGTCTCTGTAGCCTTCTTTCTGTCTCTGTCTCTCTCTCTCTGCTTCTCTGTGTGTGCGTCTCCCTCACACTGAGCTTTAACATTCATCAGCTTTCTAGGCTTCAGTTTCCTAAACTATAAAGTTGATAATCTCTAGGGTAGCCATTTCATTTTTAATTTCCTATAATTCTAATATCTGTTTATACTTTTATTTCTATTTGGAAAGTAAGTGAATTTTGAAAATGAGATTCCAATCCTATAAGATAAGTTGTCCAAATTACTCACCTCTGAGATTGAAACAGTTGGGATCCAGTCCTCACTCCTCATGGCCTCCTTAAAATTATGAGGTATTCAGCCTTCACCTTTGAAATTCTTTTCTGGTGAAGCTGAAAGTGGGTTCATGGAAAGACAGTCCCATGGATGCATACATTCCAAGAAGATGCTGAGGAAGCACATCTCAGCCAACCTGTGCAGAACTGGCCATCAATCACAGAAGGTTGTAAGGAGATGTCTCTGACATTTACATTGGTAAAAGATCTAGGAGCCAGAGTAACTTATGTTGTTATCTTCACTGGGCTTTTAGAAAGGCTAGAGAACTGATAGCAGGGCAAGTCCAGTAGAAAGTCGAGTCCCAAACCATGGAGAACAGGCAGCATCTTGGGAAAGCCTTGTGGCTAGCTCGGGACAGCTAGGCCACCACAGGGAGCCCCAGGAGAAGTGGGAGGGAGGGAACAGGCAAGGAACAAATGGGCCTGGCTGAATCCCCCAAACTCCAAAGCTGCCTAATGCCCCACACCTTTGTTTCTGTGACAAATAACTGCTTGCATCTAAACAAGACGCCAGGTAGGAGATTTGCAGTAACAACACTATACCTACATCAT
>NW_003852534.1:1645233-1646690 GCF_000181295.1 Otolemur garnettii | reverse complement strand
GTTTAAAGCACAGGAGGAGACTGGTCCAATGTGGCCACTGCATACTAGAAGTGCTGCTGGTCCAGACAGGAATGGCTCTAAGAGCAGAACACGCCAGATACCTTTTTAATGTAAAATATCTCATTAATATATTACATGTTGATTGCATTTCCACGTTATAATATTGTAGGTGTATTTTATTAAGTAAAATAAATAATTGAAGATAATTTCACCTGTTTCTGTTTTCTTTTTATATGTAGCCACTAGAAAAATTTTTAAATATGAGGCTTGCTGTACTTCTCTTTAAAAGCACTGATTTAGTTTATTGCTTTTCAAACTTTACTGTGCGTGTGTATCACTGGGGCATCATGTTAAAATGCAGAGTCTGATCCGGCAGGTTGGAGAGAGGCCCGTGGGCATGGATGCTGCTCGGATGGCTTCTGAGTATCTCGAGAATAAGAAGAGACAGAAGACAAAGACGCTTTCAGTCCACAGTTGGGAAACAGGACACCCGCTGTGTGGTGTCTTAACGGGTAAAGCAGGAATTGGCCATTATTACAAATTAAAAGACCACAGGTGAAAGATACGAGGTTAGATGTCTCTCGCGGCAAGATTTCTTCAAACTTGGTGTTACAGAGTTGGTAACTAACGGTGCCAAGAAGTTTGTTTTCACTACCCTCCTCACTTGCTTCACTCTGGATAGAATTTAGTCTCTGGACCACCTTACTCCGCGTCCAGAGCCTCCTGGGGGATTTAGCGCAAGCAACCTAGAGCGGAGCGCCGCGGTCGGCAGGGTTGTGAGGAGCCCCGAGCCCTCAGCCCGGGCTGAGAAGACCCCAGAGATCTCAGTGCAGAGAAGGAGGCCCTGCCCTGCAGCTGGTGCCGGGCTTAGGCGCGCGAGGGCCAGGTGGGCCAGCACAGGTGCAGTGGTGAGTGGGCTTCGGCGCTTCTCGTCTGCACTCTGTGTCAGTCAGTCCGACTGGACTGTTTAAGTCCCCAAAGGTGACTTATTGACAAGATGTCAGAAGTCTCCAGAATGCCCAGAAGACAGGAGAGAGGGCTGCGCGGCCATTCCTGACGCGGATAGCACAGGACCGAGCAAGCCCTCTCTGCCCATCACCGCGGGCTTCTTCCATTCCTGCTGACCCCAGAGGTTCCTTCCCCACCTGCGAGGGCTCACAGGGCAGCAGAGGCTTCAGAGAAATATCAAAATGGAATAAGCACCCATTGTTCCCATCCTGTTTTGCCCAACATCAACACAACCCTAAAAAGTGCTCGTGCACCCTAATACCATTATCTCTCCACCCTTAGAGAGGGGTGCTCCCCGGCCAGCCCCTTGGGGCATGTCCCTGCCTCCTCTATTCGCTGGTCACTCCTCGGCCACTTGCTGTACACTGCCGGCCCTGGACATGTTAAAATCATAGGAGGAAGAGAGGAAGGCAGGGTGTTTGTTAGATCGTATAAATATGTAAACATTC
>NW_003852534.1:1639358-1644877 GCF_000181295.1 Otolemur garnettii | reverse complement strand
ATACACTGGAGCTGGCAGGTTCAAATCCAGCCCAGGCCTGCCAAACAACAATGACAACTACAAGAAAACAATAGCTGGGCATTGTGATGGGTGACTGTAGTCCCAGCTCCACGGGAGGCTGAGGCAAGAGAATTCCTTAAGCTCAAGAGTTTGAGGTTGCTGTGAGCTATGATGCCACAGCACTCTACCCAGGGTAACAGCTTGAGAGCCTGTCTCCAAAAAGAAAAAAAAAATGTCCTATTTAAGGAGGTTGGGGGAATGACCTAAGTTCATGGCCATGAAGCAAGAACCAGGACCTTCCCCTGCACTCCTCAGGGCCAGTCCTCAGCGACACCATAAGCACTATGTGGTCTGCACCCATGGCACCCTTAGGACCCAAACCCAGAAAGTGAGAGTGGGACCACAGGGCCCAGCCAGCACCTCATCTTCAGAGGCATAACCTGGGTGTTCCCCCAGCAATGACAGTCTAGTAATCCATCAGGTGGCAGAGCCTGTGTCTTACTGAATTCACCTCCTGGACTCTCGTAAGCCTCTATCTAGCCAAGGAATCCCTGCTACAGTGGGCCGGTCTCATGTCATATGAGGTAGAGAGAGGGCTGTGTTTTCTGCAAAGATGAAGAATTAATTTTACATCAGACAAGACCAGGAGGATAGACCGTCGTTTCCAGTACGTGAAGGAAAAGCACTTCTGACTTTATCCTTTCATTTGGATAAATCCATTTCTTGTGGTTGGAGCTGTTGATTTGCCTGAGTAGAGAAGCTGCATTTGGAAGGCCACCCCTCACTTGAGCTCCGGGTCATTCCTCCCCATTCACCAAGAAGCCCGTCTCCCAGACCAGCCAAAACAACGAGTGAGAGGAGGTGCAGTAAGAGTCCCTCTCACCACCACTGGCCACTCTGCAGCTATGACTTTTTCCAACAATGCTATAGCACTTGGGATGAATTGTTTTGATACTCCATTTATTATGTGTCCAAGAGGGGATTCTGCCAGTTATTAAACATCTCTTTTTCATAATACCTCTACCTAGAGTAATTGCAGGGGAAATGCACAGAGGGCTGAAAGCCCCACTGTGCAAAATCACCAGGCTTATTCCCCATGGCTCCTCCCGTTCCTGTGTGGCGTGGACCATGTGGCACCCTGGTCCTAAGAATGAAGGCCAATATCCTAGGGTGCCTGTGAGGTAAACACACATTCCCTGGCAAGGACCTGTGGCCCGTCTGCAGAAAGGCCATTATTTTCATGGCATCACTGTGATGTCTTTTTTCAAAGATACTCTCCATTCCAGAGACCCTGACTCATTTGTGGGGTTGGGGGAGACACTGTAATCTTTGTGGAAGTTCTTGAATAAGTCCCCCGTTCACAGATGACAAGTTTCCTCAGTTCTACAACAAGTAGCACCCTTGTAGATCAGCCACCTCCTTCCGTTTAGTGAATCATCTCACGCAGCTATGGCCAACAGTTTAACTGGTTTGCCACCAGGTACCTGAGCTGGCAAACCCCTAACTCATGGGATATTCTCAATCAGGCAAAATAACGGACATTAATTTCTGCTATTTCTCAGATTCTGTGTCACCCTCATTCTCAGTCTGCTGTGCGTCTCCCTTAGTGCACTTGGTTACAAGTAAACATGCTGGCTGACTTCCGCACAAAAGTCAGAACTACTAAGATGTTGAACCTCAGACTTGGAGGTGAACTCTTCAGTAACAGGGCCCCAAAGTGCCCAGCACAGCTGATCTCCGCAGGACACTGCTGCCCCTTCTCCAGGAAGTTAATTATCCAGCGCTGCCACCATTGCTGTGGGAAAATCCTCAAGGACTGTGCTTCTTCATATAATCAACTCTCAAATCCGAGTCTGCAAGAGGCATATCAGAATGGTGGGTCACAAGCTGTGTGCATATTTCTAAGCTAAAAAGGGAAGCTGGGACAGTGGTGAGATGAGACCCTCCCCACCAACCAGGCTCACATGCCAGGCAGCTCTGGGGCACAGGATGGAGGCTCAAACGTGTCAAACTCGGGAGAATGAAGTGCTCCCTACAGAGTGGACTGGAGCTGGTGTCTCCTGGTCTTGTTCATCTCTGTTACTCTCTCTGCTCTCACGTTTTCTTTTCTAGATTCTTTCCCTAAATTCTTGTCAGGACTAAAATGGTTCCAGATATGCATGATCACTATTACTGTTTTCAATAAAATGAAGAAAACATGATTCTGAATGAGGTGAATGGCCTAACTTATTTATTATTTTGTTGTTGTTGTTTGGAGATGAGGCCCATGAGGCCCATGAGGCAGGTGAAGATCAGTCCAGAAGCTCACACCGAGGGAGGCCCCGATTCACCTGTGCGCTCACAGTGGACAAGTACAAGTCCCCTGAACTGTGCCGAGATGATAAGCTGCAGACATGAAGAAATTGTGCTGTGAGGACCTCAGATGTCAACTGATTTAGAAGGTGGGCATCTGGAGCCTAGAGGTGCTGGAAATTCTTATTCAAAGTCTTGAGTATTTGTAAATTCATTGAGCTATACAATAAAATTAATGTGACTTATTTTCATAAAATTATAGGTGATGTTCTTAGAATTATGCACTTTGGGGGCATAAAGACCTTGTATACATCATCTTCATTTTCTGGTTACAGCTGTCTAAACCTCAAATTCTCAATGCTCTTTTAGACTTCAGAATGGCATCTGATTAGGGTGACCAGACATCCCACTTTTGAACAATTTGTCCCATGTCCTGCAGTGTTTTTAAAAAGTCCCAATTTTTGGAAAGAATGCACGAACTGGCCAGAGAACAGGAAGGGAATATACGGTTTTCGGCTGCCATGTGGCTATTTTGCCAGAATATGAGTTTTATATTATTTTTGTTAATTTTATAATGTTAAACTGTAATAATAACAAGTAATTGTTGAGAAATGACTATCAAGAACTGCTTATCAAAGTTTGCATTGTTGTCAGGCCCTGTCCTACCGGGTCCCCCGCCCCGCCCCGCCCTGCCCCGCCCCCGGCCATGTTGTCCTGCTTTACAAATGTTAAAATCTGGTCACCCTACATTTGATGCAATCTTTATATATTTTTCCAGAAAGTAACCAGTTCTATGAACTCAGCCTGAGGCACCTCACTCAGGATGCTTTGGATGCTAGCTCCTGCAGATTCCCCCAACATTGGTTAATATGCAATAGACAGGTCAGGACAAGATGGAAGTGGAAGGGAGGCTCAAGTCTTTCCCTCTGACCCACCCAGTTCACTGAGACTCCACAACCAAATTCATTCTGGCACAACTATTCTTGGTATGTCAACCCTTCCTTAAGAAATTTCCCCCAAATTTCTCTCTCATTATCTTATTTATTTTTTGGGTTTGCCACCTATGCCTTCCTTCTCTTAATAATTTGCTGTTGCAGCAATCTGAAGATGTTTTGGTTAATTGAAGCTAATTCTCTGTGATGAGCAGGGGTTTCCTATCTTTATCACTGTTTGATATATCAATAAAACACCCATTGTCTTATGCGCACCTACCTTAGAAACCTACCCCCGCAGTGGGGGTTATGTTGCCACCTGGTTTTGCACTGTGTGTACGTCTGCTGTGGGTGACACTTGGATTCCAGATGGTACCCGTTGACTACCCACTGAAGTAAGTCTATGTCATTTTCTCCTGTCCTACATTAAATTCAGACCCGCTTGACATACCACAGTCCTCCATCACTGGCACAGTTGTACCTCTGAAGAAAAAGTCATGAGCTTCCCTTAGCAAAACTCAGATACGTCCCCACCATGATTTATGCGGGGACTAGTTGGGGTCTCCTGCCGTGGTGTGAAATGCAGCATCTGAGGAAGCCAGAGGCCTTGTCCACACGTACCGTGTTGAGACCAGAGCCTTCTCAGAAGTGAGACAGCAGAGAGAGACGATGCGAGATCAAACCCTCGATAGTGAAAACAATCAGAATAACTTCCAACCATATTTCATATGGTTGGAAATACAGGCTAGGGTTTAACATGCATGTTTTACAATTCAAGGCACAAAAATACCTGGGGTTTATTTTCTTTATATTACATTGGAGGACATATCCATTAGAAGGGGCTGCGTGTTCTAATTTCCTTTCCCTTATAAATACATGTGCATGTGTATGTATAATTACAGACATACGCTGTGTATTTCCTAACAGAGAAAGGCTTTAATCTGTGGAGTGAACTTCAACAAGCAGCATCAAGTATATTAGAAATAATTTAAGGAAAAATTTGACAGATATTTGGAGGCAAAAGTTTTCATTGTTTGGTTTAGCCACAAACTCCAGGAGGGTTTTAATCCAACTAGTCCTTTGAACACCCACACGTTGTGTCCTCACACACCCTGCAGGGTTTACAGTCTCATACGCAGAGCACTTGGTATGGGACTTACGAAATCATAGTTCATCAAGCACAGCTACGACGTAACTGCACAGCACAGACTGCACTGCTGCTCGGTGGCTTCATGATTCATTTATCTCCCCCCTTCCTTTAAGCCATCTGAGTTCTGGCACCTCCAGCTCTAAGGCTCATGCAGAGCATAGGTGGAGAGAATACAAATGCTTCACTGGAGCTAGACTGGGCTGGGGGTTTGTTGTCAGTAAGATGAGGCTGAAAGAACGGCAGTGACAGGGTGGCAAGGGAGGAGGTGTGCCTCATTGCTGCGGGGTCCAGAGATGCCTCACCTTAGAGGACACTAGGTGCTGTGCTTATCAACCCAGGGCCTGCCATTTCAGTGAGGTGCACCTGCAGCTCAAGGTCACGAGAGCTTTGGGAGCAATATTGTTCCTGTGTGTGTGTGTGTGTGTGTGTGCTTGTGCCCTGTATCTAACATACATTGTAACCTCATAGACATACATAGATGTATAAGAAACACACTTAAAGATTTGAATCTGGAATTTCAACATATCGTGGCTTATTGTTCACAGATTTATTTCTTTCTTATTGGAAGATAAGGTATTTGGAGACAAATTTTAATTAATAAAACTTAATTTATTGTTAATGCAACTAACATAAATTCATAGTGATGATTACTTGTATATGTATGTGTGTGTACATACATACTCTTTTAATTCATAATTTATTTTTTAAAGTATATCTGGAGATATTTTTGAAGTAATAATGTACACTGAAACCCTTGAGTAGTGCACAGGAGCTCACTCTTTGATGTAACCATCACATTTTCATTGAAATATTATTGTGCTTATTTTGTAGAGATGAATGCTTTGTCCTTTATAAATTGAAAAAAATTCCCCTGTTGCACTACGGTTAAATGCTATGATCGCTTTGGAGTCATATTTGCTCCACGGCGGCCACACCACATGGACTGTCTTCCCTCCTGTGCTGGCTGTCTGGGGAGCTCAGCATCGGTGTCCTAGACGCAGGAGAATACATGCTCCCATTTTTTTTCCACCGACTGTAAATGATTCTCCTATTCTTTGCTTCACAGAACATCCGATGTGGGGTCCAATCAGCTGAAAAGGCTGCACAGACGTCATTAGTTCCGTGTGTGTGTGTGTGTGTGTGTG
>NW_003852534.1:1606420-1639338 GCF_000181295.1 Otolemur garnettii | reverse complement strand
GAGAGAGAGAGAGAGAGAGAGAGGGAGGAAGAGAGGGAGGGGCCTGTGGCCGCCCTTCTGCATGCGAGTGGAGTCTGGGTCAGGGCAGCTCTATTGATTTCTGATTCACACTGCAGCAACAGGGGTAGAGTGCAGGAGAAAAAACTGCATCTCAGAAATAAGAATTAGAAAAGACCAACATAAGTAAATAGATTATAGTTTTACATAAAAATCGCGTATCTGTTACCAAAAGGAATCCAAAGCAGGCGTTTAGACTGCAAAATGCAGACTGTTTATAATTCACAGTCAAATGTACAGGAAAGCAACGTATAACAAGTTCAGAAAAATTTTGGTTCTGATTTTTAAGTCATTTCTTAAGGACAGGTGATAATGGACTAATTTCCAAAATGCCTAAAATAAACCCACTCAAAGTTGCCAGAGATATTAAAAAATGCTGAGAATTTTAAACAAAAAAGCCCCCCTCAGATTTATTTCTTAAAATTCCTGTCCGATTATGTATCAGTTAGCAGTTTTCCTTCTTCTCTTCAATGCTTTGTGTTGCATAATATCCAGGGTACAGTCAGGCAGGCTGCAAATGCTTGCAACAGAAATAGGTTTCTTCCTGGACTGCCTGTCGGCACCTCCAACTGTGCGCCCATGAAGCATGGCATCACAGTCCTCGTGAGGTCTCTTGCCTAGGATTTGGTTAGAAATTATTGTATCTGGGGTGTAAAAATGTTGCTTTAGGCAGCTAGGGTTTATAAGTGGCCTCTCTGCCCTAAGACTTAGCAACTGTCCCCCTCCCCCAAGTGAAAAACTGCAGTAAGTTCAGTTATAAAATATTGAACTTGTCAGGCAGGCAGTTTGCATGTGGGCAGCAGAAATTCAAACAATCCACTCTCCTCTCCCTCCACAGTACACTCACTCAGTCGCACCTATAGACCACACCAGTCGGTTCAGGGGAAAAAGGGTGATACCTTTTTAAAAAACGAAAAGCAGTAAGCCATTATTAGCAAGAGCTATATTGAGCATGCTTGCCAGACAAGCAGCAGAGCTGAGCTCCAGTTCCGCCCAGACATGTGCCTTGCCATTTTCATTTTAATCAGCCTGCTCAGGATGGCTGCTGATTCATTTTGCGGGATGTCCCCCTGGGAGCCAAGGTGGAAGCCTGAGGCAGGGAGCTGCGGTTGCATCGATGGATGGATGCAGCGTACACATCAGAGAGGGCGCGGGAGGGAGGAACCAGGCTGCAGCACCCCACTTCCCAAATTGCAGTATGGCTATTTAGAAGGTGCTTCATGAAACCAAGTCTATTACAGAAAATATAATGAAAGAGAAAGAAAAGAAAAAATGTCACACTGTCATTTCATTATTGAACTCCTCTCAGCCCCCTGCTGCCACACACACACACACACACACACACACATACACACGTTCACGCACACACACACGCACGCACTCTTCCGCAGGGTGGTTTTAAATTCTAGTTTTTTTCATGGTCACTGTAAAATACATGTCTCTGTCTCTCTCTCTCTCTCTCACACACACACACACACACACACACACACATTATTTACCTGGTAACTAGGTGGGGTGGGTACCTGATTTAGCTGGAGACTTTGATTTGTAGGACTGACAACCTTATTATGCAGTGAGCTTATTATTGATATTATTCTGCTCTCGGTTGCCATGGCCACCTTGTGAGAGACATTCAATTTTCTCTCTTCCATCATCATTATCTATGAGGCCATCTGTTGTGGAAAATGAATTCAGCCTCATTTGCATGACTGATAAGCAATTTTTTTTTTTATCTATTTAACAGAAGGTCATATGCCGGGGATTTGGAGCTTGTGAAAAAAAAAAAAAAGTGGGGAAAAAAAAAAGCCTAGGAGAGCTGAGAGGGAGTGTGTGCACCGGGGAGCGTGTGGAAGGGAAACAGACCCCTGGGCCTGCGAGCCTATCGCGTGGTGCTGTCGTTCCCGCCCGGGCGACATTTTTTCCCTGAGCTACTGCACACTAAACAGAGTGGGGGAGCTTTTCCCTGCAGTCTTCGTGAAGCCCCCTGATTTTTCCCTCAGTGTTGGTGGGTGCATTTTAATTTTTCCCCCGGACTGTGGGCTGTGATGTCAGTTCTCACTGAAGACACAGAGCCATCTTTCCTGCGTCTCGGGGTACGCATATTCCTCATCAGCCTTTCAAACTTGTGGTGGAGCAGGGCTTTCGTTTCTGTCTGTGTATTCTGAGCCAGCACAGTCACCAACATTGAACTTGCCTTTCACTTGTGAGCAGTTGTGCTGATGTTGTGAGGTATGTGATGTTCATTAGGTGGATTCTGTGGACTTAGCAGACAGGGTCTGTTTTGCTGTAGTTCAAGGGCTGGTGCTGCAATTCTATTGTCTGCTTCTTTTTAAAGTTATTTTTATAGCATGGCTGGTAGCTGAAATGTTCCTGGACTAGAGGTTTTGTAATCCACAAATGTCTGTCATTAAAGTAAAATGGGTGGTAGGTTGCATGCCTTAACCGTGATGTTGTTTATTTAAAAAAAAAAAGAAAAAGAAAGAAAGAAAGAAAAGAAAAAAACTTGCTGCATATGCTGTACTCGGATGCTCTGAGGATACTGAAACAAAAACTTCCCAGAGACTCTACTGAATTACTTTGCATTAGAAATGATGTAGATCATTTTATCCAAAGATTGTTAAAATATTAGATATTCTTGTTGTACTGTTACATTTGCCTAAAGATAAGAAGAAAGATGATTTATATTTTTACATTGAGAAACTCAAATAAAGATATTTAACTATAACTTAAATGTTTGAAGTTTATAATAATGAAACAGCATTTTATTTATAACATAAATATGTATTTTAATGTCACATAAATTGATAAACAAAGTTCAAACTGAATGCATTAGTTTCAAGATAGGTCAGAATAAAGCAAAAAATATACATATAAATATTCATATGAAATTTAGCTGCACAAAATACAGAGGACAGATTTTGAATTTAGTATTAATTTAACTATGATACTTTTTGTGTCCCTGTATCTATACAAACTAAAAACACATTGAGTTATTTATTTGCTTAGAGTAAAAATAACTTTACATAAGCCTTTTTCTGTTCAAGTGTTTATATATTTTGTTGAACAAAATTAACCTCAAAGACAAAAGCACCCCACTACCACTCTAACAGGCATATGGGGGTCTTTCTAATTGTTTAATGTTGTAAAATTTATGTAGCTTTTTAAATTATAAATAAAAACACATCTTCCATACAGATAAAAATAAGATTTATTTAAAAGGTGCTTTTCCATGGTATTTCTTTTTGAAAACTAATAGCATTGCATTTCTGTAAGTTTTCCCCTTTTGAGAACTTTATACATTAAAAATGCTACTAATGACACATTCCAGAAAAAAGAAAGTTTGTTTTTCATGATGAACTTAAAGGAACATACAGGATTCTATCACCTCCAGTGCAAAAAGTCAATTGGTTAAAAGTCTCCTGAAAGTTTTGCTTTAATAATTAATTCTCTTTAAGAAAGACAATAGACCATTGCTGATGCATTTGTAAGATGGTGCTTTACTTGACTGCACTTTTCAAAACTCTCACCACACCATCACAGACTTCTAATAAGCAATAGCAGTTGTTATATAATCCTTCCTTTTTTAATCAGCCATATTTCCTTGTATTTTAGCTTGAGTTTTAACGACATAAGTTCATTTCAAACATTAATTTCACACTTAGAGCATTTAAAATATTGAAATTCTGATAGTTTGTGAAGATTATTTAAAGTGACACCAGTTTTCTCAGAGGACTGTAGCTTCAGCCTCAGTAATATGATACCTGGATCTATATTATAATACAAATGATTATGTTGTTGTCTTTCGATCAGTATTATAGTCTTAAAAATCCATGAGTCAAAATTGTCAACTTCTGAAAAACCTTGAGAGTAGTAAGGCTGATTCTCTCCCATCCCCCCACCCCCAAAAAAGTTAATTACCAATCTTGGTTGGATTCTTCCTTGGCTGTCTGACATTTGACTGTTGCTAATTCACTGATTAATCTCATTAATGTGATTATAGTAGGATTTGGAGTTGGCTGCCATTGTTCTGCAGACAGTGCTATTCAGGCTGAGCACTTGCCACCTCATTCAGTTTTGCTGTGATTTTTCAAAGGCTGGTTGAGTGAGCTATTGTGAACAAGGCTCCTCTGCCTCCCCGTTCAGCACCGGGAGCTGTCCGCAGCTGATGGCCCTTGCGTTCTGCAGTGCCTGACTTCCCACTAGTTTACTGGCAATGTGAAAATGGTTCACTTCATCACCTTAATGATGCTGCTAGTTGAGGTAGGACTAGGAGAAGCCTTTATGGTCACAGTCGGATGTTTTGAAGATGGTGGCAGCAAAGATCTCTACACTTGCAGAGTTTTATTTTGTAAAGACCTTCCAGCTGACATTACATACACATTTTACCCTGTTTTCCAAATGATGAAAGATGAATTTGTCAAAATTGGTTGTATGTGTGTAATGGTGGGTTGGAAAACTGTAGATGCTACTGATTCTCAAATGGAAGAATCTTTATCCAAAGGTATGCGATTATTATTAAAATTCCAGCTCTGTAAAGATGAACCAGGATTATCTGGCATTACAGTAAGGCAGAAAGTATGTGTGACACATAAATTTCAACTTCTTTTGAGTTAAACTTACATGAGGCAGAAGAACTTATAGCAATTTCATAAATTTGTGTTAGAAGCTGAGATCAAGGCTGAAGGCCCAATAATTTATGTTCACCTATGAGTGGTGCATAAAACGTCCTAAAAATATGAGTCCATAGTCTTTGGAGTATGAAAACTGTATAAGCATGATTTTAGAACTATGTGGGTATCCTCAGAGAATGAGGCTTTTTTTTAACATGTTGCTTTCATTGTTCCTGTTATATTTTTCACCTTAATTTTTCTCTCTTGAAAATGTTTATATTTTATTCCTTGTTGTTGAATATGTCCAACTATTTTACTGTCTGGTGTTTTCTGGCTGATTTTTTTTGTCAATGTTTAATAAATTAGGAAAAAGAAATAAGTGATTCTGCAATTTCAATGATTTTTAAAGTTCTTTTATTTGTAAAAATTATACTTAAAATTCAAAATATTGAGTTAATAATCTGGTTATTTACTTGGTTTCCTTTAGACATACTTTACACGCACTATTTTTAAAAAGCCAATTATCTCTTTGTGAAAAATTAATTTTGCTGAGTAAATAATAATTTCAAACTCACAAGTATAGACTTGATTCCAACTCTACCTATAAACAAGCCAATCTAATTTGAAGGAGAGACTTTTTTCTTTTAAATACATGCAGTACCATCGAAATTATTTCGTTTCCTTATTATATATTTCAGTGGCTACATTTTAACTTCAACCAACTTAAAGTCTTATTTATTCTTACACAGTTTATTTTAAAAAATTCACTCAGTGAACAAGACACTCTTGAATGGTGCCTACTCTGCCTTGCAGTTGAAGTTTGGCAAGGCTGGTGTCCCCTCTAGCCTAGGACTATAATTTCCAATCAATAGGTAGTTTATCAAATGCATCTAGTACTTTGCCAGGAAGTCCGCCCTGATGCAAAGTCTCACCAAAGCTCTGCTCAGGAAGAAAATAAATGGCACATTCAAAGAGAGAGCTTCAGTTTTGCCAGATGCTTATAATTAATTTGCTCTATAGCATGATTTGATTGCAATGTCATTATGCATTTTTTTTATTTTCAAGTTTTTTGAGAGACCTTTTCACAAATGTCTTCTCTTCTTTCTTTGAAAAAAATGTGTAGCATTCCTTAGAAAGGAGTAGCAGGATAAACTTGAACAAAAACTTGAAAATAATTCACATATTTTTCACAAAGCTAAGTTTCATCATACTGAATTCAGTACCACAACACTATACCTAACATTGATCGACATTTATTCCAAACCAAACTAATGACAAAATATACCACAAGCTTAAAGAAGAAAATACATATAGGTTTTTTATTTTGTTGTTGTTGTTGTTGTTGTTGTTGTAGAGGGATCATGTTCAAATATCTGATTTGGCTAGTATTAAAAAAATGATATTTTAAATTAGCATAGCCCACATACTGAAAACATAGCCTATAATGATAAGTGGACCAGGAAAAATACTAAATACTGTAGCATTACTCTAGCATAGTAACTTATTGTGTATTTTCCTGGTAGGAGATTGTTTTGAGATCACAGATGCACATTCTTTTCATCAGTAGGCTGTGCTTCACTGCAACGTGGCTCAGTTTGTAGGATCTTTGTGTTCTCTCTCTCCCCTCCCTCTCTGCTGTCCTCTCTCTGTCTCTGACTCTGCCCCTGTTTGTCTCTTCACCTCCCTCTCTTTCCTCCGAGTCTCTTTCACACCTGCATTGTTCAAGCATACACAATGATTTTCCTATGCATGTTTCCACAATGAAACTGCTTTTGGCTTTGACATCATAATGAGTCCTCAGGGTATCTGCAGAAGTAATCAGAGATGGCAGAGAAAATGTAAACCAGGTGCTATAAAACTACAAAGAATGCATACATTCTTATTTATTATATGAACAAATAAAGATAAACATTGCTATATTGAGCTGTTATATTAGGAAAATTTTTCCAAAATGTACTTCTTTAAAAAAAAAAAAAAAGAATTCTTGCTCCCCACGTGGTGATTATCAGAAAAGTTGGGAGGGGGAGGAAAATTTTTTAATCCAAGTGTGAGGAGTATTGTGCTGTGAGAAGCTGGGGTGGGACGGGACATTCTCTGCGAGTGTTTCTGGCTTTCTGACTGCAGTGGTTTCTAGCGGGGCTCCCTGGGAAGGGAATTGTAACCTCTGTAGTCACCAGTGAGTCTGATCTGAACACGTCAGGCAGAGCTTTGGTCTTCAGAGGAATTACCTTTGAGAGCTGGAATAGGGTGTTCTTGGTAACTTGGGGCTTCTGTGTCAGTCTCCCCACGGAAACCACAGTCAGCATTGTGTGCTGTGGGGAGCCTGCAGTGGCCCATCCTGGTGGTTCTGCCTCTGACTCACAGTAGACAGGAGCTGTGGAGGGCAGGCGCTGAGGGCAGGGGGACTCAGGGGAGAGGGGAGTGTGGCTAGCACGTGTGGTGGTCTCTCCATGGCAGAAGAGCCCCAGACTGCGGAACAGGACTCTGCTTGACGGCCACCAACTCTTCTACAAAAAGGTACTTTTATTTTAAAGGTTACATAGGGTTTCTTTCTTTCTTTCTTTCTTTCTTTTAAATTATTATTTGCCTGGAGGTTGCAGCTCCCAGTTCCTCAGAATTCTTTCAAATGTTCTCTTAAGTACTTCAGTAAATAGTTGTTTCTTCACCTGTCTGTCTTCAGCTCTTATCTGATTACACATTACAATACTTCCTCAAATCGCATGGTCTGGTGTAGACACAAGCCAACAATGGACCCTTTCTCCCACAGAGCTCCTCTTCCGAGCAATGCCATTGTGGGCACCGCGTCTGCACGCTGCCCGAGTTGTTGTTAAACATGAGTGTGTGTATTCCAGGCTAGTTTCCAGGGGCGAGGGTGGGAGGTGCTAAAGTAGCCTTTATGATTTAACGTGGCCTTTCATAGCGGTGCGTGTTAGGAGAGTGCAGTGCTAGTTATCGCTGGAGTAGAACATTTATTGCTTGACTTAAGAAGCCATTTATAAAATCAGCTCTTTCTTTTAAGCCAGAAAAAATGCTAATGAAAGTCATATATCTATATTCCCTTTTGTATGTTTGAAACCTTGTTTGTGCAGATGAAACTTTTTCTGATATTGTTTTTTCTTCAAAGCAGAAGGGTGACAATGTTTTAACTTTCTTAGAGAAATAGTTCTAGGTCTTCTGCTTTAAAAGAAAATGATAAAAGAAGCTCATACTGAAACAGAATAATATAGTGTGTTTGGCTGAAAGAGATTTTAAGAATCAGTTAGAGTTAACTCTCGCATAACCATTCTCCCATTCTAAGAAGTGGCAGGTTTGGGAACCTCTTTTCATTCTGTTTTGATGTTAAACAATAGTTCCATTTAAAATACTGTAGGTTCAGCTGACTTTTGTGAGGTTTCTCCGGCCACGCATGAATTTACCATAACATCAAGGATAGGGGAGATATTTTTAGATATATTACCTAGCTGGTGGCTGGGAGCAGCCTGGCTCTGGTATTTACCGTTCCCATCTATTACATTAAATACAGCACTGCACACGATGCACATTCTGCTCTGGAGATTTAGGGGCCTGTGGGTACAATGTGGGCAGCACACGGCATCCATCCCCAATCTTGTCTGTGCGGCAGGCTTAACGATCAGGAAGGTTAGAAATTACTGGTTTAATCCACAGCTGTAGCTCGAAAAAATATCTAGATCAGTGACGAAGTCCCCAAACATATGAGGGCTTAGGGAAACGATATGTTTTGTGCTGCTTGAGGAAGGCAGCCGAGCCAGGGTAAGTCAGCAGTGCGCGCTGCAGCAGCAGCGGGGCCTCCCGGGGAACCTGCGCCGGACGCGGCGGCACCTGCAGCCCTCGCCGCCCGGCTGCCGCCTTTGGATGGAGGCTGCCCTTGGTCCACCCGGCAGAGCGCTGTACGCATGCTCGTCGTCCCTGCCGTTTAGTGGTGTCAACTTATTAATTTCCATCTTCGACTTCAGGCCTGTTAGTTTCCTGTCTGAAAGCATTACTACTTTTTGTCCATGTGGCAAAATAATTAGCATACAGATGAGAAGTGGCCCGGTGTCTGAGCGCCGGTAGAGAGAAGATGAGCAGTGGGACGTTGATTGGATGAATGGAGAACAAATGGTGGGCGTTCAAAAGCATTAGAAGAGTTTTGTAGTCGTGGAGCAGGTTGGAGAATTTTCTGGGTGAGTCCCTAAGATGGAAGGCAGGGGTGGCTGCCGTGGGAGCAACTGCTTGTCAGACGCTGGCTTAGCAGAGGGTGCCAAGTGGGACTGCCGGCGCGGATAACCGCGGGGACGGCGCTGTCTGGCCAGGCTTCAGGTCTCTGGTCCCCTTCAGGTAAACATGTCCTGTGCGTCCTGTTGTCTCCAGGGCGTGTGTGCCGCCTTCCGAAGTGGAGCAAAGTTCAACTCCTGTGGCCAGTAACAAAAGGCTCGGCATTTGCTGGTGGTTTGGGGTAGCTGCTGCGTCCATCTTCCCGTGCCTGTGTCTGAAGTGAAAATTAACTGTTTAGAGATTATTGTTTTCAGAAATTTACAGCAGCCATTATTCAATGTGTTTAATTAATATTTTCTGGAACCGTGCATCGAGACCAGCAAAATTAGCAAATGCTGTTTCAATTAAAGCCCAGACATAATTAGTTTTGACTAGTATATATTTTTCCTAGCTGGAAGAAGGTTTTAGCTAATTTAACCAGTAACTTACTGGAAATTGGGAAAATTGTACTAAAGTTCCCATTGATCTGTAGAATCTAAAGATAGGAAATACAAAAATCAGTACAACCTTTGATACTCTCAGCTCTTTTCAGAAAGATGGAGATCATTTTTGCAAATCAGTCTTCTGAGTTGATAAGTAAGAATACAGCCTGCTGGAACCCTAATTTTCTGTTGTCATCAGTGACACATTTCTTATGTAATTTTGTGACTGTAATACTGCAATGTGACTGTTTTGATATTTAGTTAAATATACTTCCATCTGAGGGAAATCACTGGTAAACAGGTCTACCCTGTTGTAATAATTCCTGCTCTCCTTATAAGGAGAGGTTTTCATTTCAACTGACCTAATTATCTCACCTGCTTTTAAGGTAGAACTCAAGTAGAAATTATTATCCTTAACTGTCATTTTATAGTTTCCTGACATTTTTATATCATTCCATTTTATTTTGCTCTAATTTTTAAGCTTGTTTTTCTAAGAGTGGCTTCACTCTAGCTGTTTGCTTTAGACAATAACAGTGAATATTTGACAGAAAAATGCAACTTTTTTGGGGGGGATTTTTTTCTCTTTAAAAAATTGTATCTTTCCAAAAAAGAAAAATAAAAACTACCTTTAATACTTTAAGGAACCTAAACCTCAAACACAAGGTATTGGCAAACATATTAACCCTTTATATGAATCTGCTGAAACTTGATTTTGATAATTTTCCCTCCCATAGTGTAAGTTTCTGAATATTGACATTGATCTTAATTTTATGCACATAGGTGAATTATCTATTTTGATATCTATACAGAGAGATATATAGATGCAATATTTTTCAATTTCATTTTTAGAATTTCTGAAAACAGGAGAAAAATTGGGTTTGTTTTTTTTCTTAATGGAATTCAAACAGTATTAAATATCAAATTGTTCTCAAAGAGATTCTTGAAATCTTACCTAGAGAAAAGTCATACTCTTATTATTTTTTCATTGTTGCCTTTCATTTTCAAGTTGAGCCAAGCTTGATATGATTAACACTTTTAGGTTTCGTGACGGGTTGTAACTTTCTTGGGGCACAATATCAGCATTTGGTATTTAACCTCAGCTTGTCTGTTCATAAACAGAGACCCCTGGGTCTGGCTGCTCCATGAAGCCCTTTGTGCCTGGTGGCCTTCAGGGGTGCAGCCTGGCTCTTTTTAAAGGCAAACTTTTGTCATATTAGTCTCCGCTTGACAGAACCACTTTCTGCCACTGCCTGCCACGTTCATTCTCAGGTCATAAAAGAGGGATCACGCCCAAAGTGATGAAGATTCCCAGGGCCAGAGTAGGTTGATGTGTACCTGGCTGAAAATGTAACTCCTGGGGGAAATTTTCTGATTTTACTTTGGCTCTAATGTTGAATATGAACTTTGGATGGAAAAGCAGCCCTTCATAGCAAAAATTTTAATCAACCAATCAGATTCCAAAATATGAGTCCAAAAATGAGGTGCCCTTTGACACAGTTGCTCTGTGTGGGCAGCAGAGATTGGCGCAGGGGAAGTGTTCTGTCTCGTGGGGTCTGCTCTGTGCCAGGGATGCTACAGAGGCCACTGCGTTATAGGATTCCCATTGATTATGAATTTCAAATATGTAATTTTTTTTTCCAAAAGGCTATTTGACTTTAATTCCTTTAAAATTCTGTACTGTGTTTTTGCACTGTTCAGAATACTATAATTGATCGTTTCGGGTGTGTGCTGTGTATTTTTAAAGTACCAATGTGACACTGTTGTGTAAACTGACTATATTTGAGCCACTGAGTCAGTATGTATACCATAGAAATAATTGTGCTGTCATTAATACAGTTGAAAGAACTTCATGACCCGGTATTACCCAAAGTCTGACTGCTCAGCTAGCACACACAAATTGCCTTTAAGAAATTTACCTCATGGATATTGAACATTTGCTTGAGAAATTTTCAGCTGTGGAATGTCAGGCTTAGGACTCTAAATCAAACAACTCATTGATTAATTAATTGGGGGGATGGTTCAGTATGCTGATGAAGATTTCCGTCGTAGGATTTCTGGTTCAAAGCCTGTTTGAGTCTGGTCCTTATGCCACCATCCGATCCTGGACACACAGAATGTTTTAATGGCCCCAAACATCAGCATTACCTCTCCATTCCAGGGGTGACCACATCACTGAACCCTAAAAGTAGTGGACGGTTCTTAGAGGCTGACTTTAAACTTGCCCACCCTCCCTTCCCAGACACACACATTCACCTAGTCTGTGCCCTCCACACAGAAGCTGAGAACACAGGACCTTGTCGCCATGAAACAATGTAGCCGGACTGGCTGTGGAAATAATCCAGTCTGCAGGGCACCCCACAGAGAGCCATCAAATCGAGTCTGCTCTGGAGCTGCCTGGTAGATTGTGAACATTCAGAAATCAATGCTGCATCTGCTAGTGGACCCTTTGGTTCACTGAAACTCCCACCTGCCTAATGCATCTGGGCGAGAGCTTTTCAGAAGCCAGTTTCCTTCAGGATAAATTTAATACGTCTTGAGGGCCAGGCACAAGCAAATTGATTCTATCTCTGCACTAGAAAAACTCATAAACATCTGTAAGAGCACAGATTTTCAACAACCCAGGATTAGGGGATGCTATTTTGTAGAATATTCCAAGCCTACTTGCTTCATACCTCATGCCAGCATGGCATTTTTTAATTAGGAAGTTGATTAAAAAGGGCACGGTAGACCATGGCTGCATGGTCTCCTGGCACCCGTCCAGCTGTTTGTTGTCTGGGTCGTGGAAAGCACCGCTCATCACCAGTTGCAGGAATGAGGGGAAATCACTCTAAGGGGTGGCACGGATGAGGCTGTTGTGCTGTGTGTGCTAATGGCAGCCGGTTGTGGTTTTGTCTATACAAGGCTTTTCTGCAGACAGATTTGCCAGCTTCACGAGACGAGATTACTTGCACTTAGCAGATAACTTGGAGATGAAGAGCAACTGGGTGTGTTGCTGAGCGACTCTGTGGCTCTGCTTTTCCGGCAGTTGCTGTGAGGGGTGGGCAGGACGGTGGTCTCGGGTTCTCCCCTGTCGTGGGCACTTGCTCTCACAGTGCTGGGCTGCTTGTCTTCAAGAGTGACTGGTTTTGTTTTCGCTTGCTTTTTTTTTCCCCCTAAGGGAAATTCTTTCTTTACTGGCTCTTTTTAGGGCTTAGAGTATATTATCACAGAAATAAAATTTTATGCCTAATTGTAGTGTTCCTATGGCTAATGTGGTGTGAATAAGTACCATGTTATGAATTTAACCCTGTCTGTCCTTCTCATGGGTGAACACTTTCCCAAGACCAAGTATACCAAAGAAAGTACAACAGACGGTCTCTGATGCGCTCTAACTCCCTGCCGGCCCCGGCCCTCCGTCCAGGGCAGGGGCTCTGGAGCACTGACGGAAAGCTCTCGAGAGATGTTCTGGGTTCAAGATCAGGGGAGTATGTCTTCACCCCAGTGGGACTTTCCAGTCGCAGGGGCAGAAATTCTCCCTTTTGTTCTCTTCCCTCTGACTCTACTCATTAATGTATTAATTATTTTTAGATTCTGCGTGTTAGAAGAGCTCAGTGACACAGAGCTGGAGCAGGATCACTGGTGGGCAGCTCGGGGGGTTCCTGTCTTCTCCCGGTAGAGAAAAACATTATCAGAGTCAGCAGTGAAGACTAAAGGCGTGACTCCTTAATGCCAGCCCTTCCCTTCACTCCTCAGCTCTGAGGAGCGAGCACTGCTGTGTGCAGAGCTGAGAGGGACAGCCCAGTGGGATAGCTCTCTGCCCCATTAGGGTGTGTTGACAGGTATATCTATATATACATGTATTTCTGATAAAAGGTAATAACAAATACTTCTAGATTTAATTGTTTTTGAATATATTTTGAAATGGATTAAAATGTTTTCCTTGCTTCAGAATGGCGGGGTGAACCTTGATGTTCCTTTCAAGGAATGAATAATACTTCAGGAATCCAAGTATCATTCCAAAAATTACCATATTTCTCTTCTTAATTACACAAATGGTTTGGGTTTATTGCCTTCTTATAAAACCTAAAACTAAGAATATTCGAGGGTTCTGGAGAGTTAGTTCTCATTCGTGGCTTCTATGTCAGAGGGAGCTGCGTCCTCACAGTGTAGTGACCACTGAAACACACCTCCGCTCACCTGAGGGTGCAGGAAACAGTTGACAGAATGCTTTTTCAAGGAAGAAGAGTTGGTAAATCCCAAGTGTCCATTTTGCAATTTCTGAACATTTCAAAGCTGTTGATACCAGATATCAACAACAGAGCATTCTGGGTGTGACATGGTTAAGCCCCAGATTGTTGACGCGGGTCAGCCTCCAAAGCAGACAGGAAGATCCCCTGGGTCATCCGACTCATCTCTGCCTTCAGCCTGTGACATCAGGTGTCCTGCCACATTGCAGACAGCTAAAAGGGGCAGCGCACTCGTCTCCACTGGCTCACCACTGGCTGCAGAGGCATCATAGAGGGAGGAGAGGAGAATTCAAATTAGAAACTGGTCATGCGTTTCAGACAATGCCGATGACTATGTGCCACATTCCCACTGAGTCACACCTGACTGCACATACCTGCCTGTTTAGAATTAAGAATTCTACCATTAAATCCTATAAAAGACGAGGTAGGGTAGAATTAGCATTTTATATTCTCTCAAAGTCTAGAAATTTAAGTAGCTCAGGCATCAAAAAGCCACATGGCTTTGCTTAAAAATGGAATTCTGAGATTACATAAAATGAGAAGTGTTGGGCGATGCCAGGCACTTGGATAGAACAGGAGAGAAAATCTTAATAATTTACTCAGATAAGTTTCACACTAATTTATTACTTGTCCTTTGTTTAGTGTGCCACATTTGGTACGGAATTAACATGTGAAATTTCCCACTGAATTTTCCAAGACATTTTGCAATTCCTTTCACAGTCCTGAGGACAAGACTGGAGGTAGCTCTGCCACCCAAATGTTTTTTAGCTAATATGCTGTTTCTGGTATTCTGTTAGCTCAAAAACAATCCTTTTCCCTAAGAGACCCACACCCAAAGTGCAAGCCAAGAAATATTGTGTCTGTTCTCCAGGGACAAGTTAACACACCTGTTTACAAATGGGCTAAGCCACCTGTTCATCCAGTTTTAAAGTTAATGATCAAAACAGTATTTGATCACAGGGGTTAGTTTGAGAGGGAAGACAATCAAACTTGTGAGAGAGACAATAGGAGGTAACATCTGATTTTTAGCTCCTAATATTTTAATACATGTACATGTATATTACATTTTGAATAAATTGTAAAACATATTCAGCCTGTGATAAATACTCCAAATATTAAATGTCAACATTCCAAAGATTAGACAAACAGTGTTTGCTAAAATTTTATAATACAGCCAATCATATTTTACATTCCATGCTTTACATTTTCAAATTCCAACATGTGCAGATTAAACCATTGGGTTTAGTCTCAAAGCCGTAACTGAAATGTGAGGGTCACCAGTTGGACACTAGTAGCATTAGGGAAATTGCTGTCCCCCTCTCTCTCTTTCTTCTCTCTCCCATCTGTCAGCCACACACTTTCACATTCTCATACCACCTCTCCCCCTTACCTCCTTGACAGAGGAGCACGTGGTTTGGGTCGGGACTAAGGGGAACCCTAACACAACCCCGTCCCCTCTGAGCCTTGGTTGGCATTAGCTCCTGATTCTGGAGTTTTGTTATGCTAAGGGCAGATCAGGAGACAGATGAAGAATTCCTTTACTGATTTCTTTGGTCTTGTCCAAGACTGAGGCATGTTCTCCTCCTGGCTTGGTTGTCTCAGCTAGACTGCCCGTGCACTTCAAGTTCCTGCCTAATTCTGCGTAATATTGTGGAGACGCATTTCTGTCCCACAACACAGGGGAAATTCCCTTTCCCATCAGCTTCCAGGCGGGTGTTGTCACCTGCTGTTGAACATTCAGTCATCTTTTTCTTCTCTTTTTGGTCCTTTTTGTGTTCTAAGTGAGCTTTTCATCATAGTCAACCCAGACAGTGACTAGCCTCCCCACACACAGAGTCCTGGGCAGGAAAGACCTGGAGACGGTTCCTCTCTGTGCCTGCTCTGGGCACCCTTGTTTGTAGGGAGGGAGCTGGTCCCCATAATGTCTCCAATGCTCTTCAGTCTGAGCGTTAGATGACTGTGTATTTGGTGCCCTCATGCTCAGATCTCCAAAGACATCACTGCACAGTGGTGGGGCTTAATGCCATCAGTGGGGCCACCGCCAGCAGACTCCTTGTCTGTCACTGATTTGCAGAAAAGTTCAGAAGCAAACTCAACACCAGCCACCTGCAGAACCTGGCCCAGGTGCTCTTGTTTGATTGGTGGGAGTAACCTAGGACCCGGTCAAGTGTGCAACATGAAGTTTATCTGGTCAAATGCTTCCTGGTCGTCTAGAAGCTCCTTGGACTATGTGACACTCAGAAGTGTAACTGAAAACTAACTTTCTGTCAAGTTCCTTTCTCTCTTAATTTCACCTGTTTTGTGACATGACATTAATTTACTTCAGGCAAGTAAGATACACTGTGGCGAGTGCAGGGTAAGCTGCCCTGACAGAGCCATGGAAACACGTCTGGCGGCTCCCTGATGGTCACTTTGTTTCTCTGGACTTCATATAATTATTGTGCGTCTTCTTAGCTTGTCATGGTGCAGTCAGTGAGATACAAATAATTAACATGGCTTGGCTCAATACTTAAGGAACTAGCCTGAGAGCTTATGTCTTACATTTCTAGACAAGAAGCAGTCTTTAGCGTGTGCACAGGTTAAGCAGGAATGCGTTTTTAGCAGCAGAAATCTATTATACAATCCATGTCCTACTTCTGGTATCCTTGAGCAGAAGGTACCCAAAATGATGAGCAGGAACTTGTGGGTACAAATAAATACTGAGATTTCAGCATGGCAGCCAATGGCATATTCCTCACCAGCTCAGAGGAGTGGACGTGAACATTGCCTCTAAATATCCCAGGGAGACAGAAGAACTGCAGGCTCATAGAGTGGACGGAAACAGGACAGGGGAGTCGAGCCTTGGTTGGGCTGGACAGTGGTCTTTTCACACTCAAAACTTTGACACCCCACCTGCATCACAGAAGCCTCCCAGGTCACGCTCACCAAGGAGGCTCCTTTGGGAAACTTTACACAAAGATACATTATTGGGCGGCGCCTATGGCTCAAAGGAGTAGGGTGCTGCCCCCGTATACCAGAGGTGGTGGGTTCAAATCTGACCCTGGCCAAAAAAAAAAGATACGTTCATTTATTAAAACAATCTACTATTGCAAAAGCTCAAAATGCTACATGTGAAACTTTTCTTTTAGTATGGGGAAGTGGCTGTCACAGCAGATTCAGCAGAGAGGCCCAGTAAGAGAAAGGGACAGTGTGTGTGCATAGAATGAAGGGGGATGGGAAGAAAAGGAAACAATAAAAATTGCAGAAACTTTTTTCTTCCCTTTTTGAGATTCCAAAGAGAGAAAAAATTCGCAGGCAATAGAGATATGCTTACATCATACAATGTGGCTGTTTGCAATGCTAATTTAAAGTGGAATGTTGGGCTCGGCGCCTGTGGCTCAAGCGGCTAAGGTGCCAGCCACATACACCTAAGGTGGCGGGTTCGAATCCAACCCAGCCCACCAAACAACAATAATGACTGCAACCAAAAAATAGCCGGGTGTTGTGGCGGGCTCCTGTGGTCCCAGCTACTTGGGAGGCTGAGACAGGAGACTCACTTGAGCCCAGGAACTGGAGGTTGCTGTGAGCAGTGAAGCCATGGCACTCTACCCAGGGGGACAGCTTGAGGCTCTGTCTCAAAAAAAATAAAAATAAAAATAAAGTGGAATGTTGCACTACCCATTAGCAAACTAATACTTTTGGAAGATCACAAGTTCCGCAATGTTGAGTGACAACTACCTGTGCTCGCCTTTACACAAATTAAACCATTTATACATTCTATTGAGAAACAAATGAGGACAGACTATCAGGAAAGTGCCCTGATAACAGTGATCGTAATCTCTAACAGTCAGCAAGCTCTCTAGTCTGAGTGCTCTAGCCCGGTTCTGTCACTGAAGCCCCAGGTGGTCTGCAGGGTGGTTGCAGTTACTGCTGTTCTCTGTGTCATCATGAAATGATAAATGTGTCCAGTAAAGAGTTAAGGCTATCAAAGATATACAGCAGAACCTCTGCCAGTTGACCAGCAGGAGACTGTAACAAACTGAGGTGGTGACCACAAGGAACTAGGCCACTGCCCTGACCCACGCGCGTGATGTGTGTCCAGGCTATGAAGATTAGGCCCCCTAAGGAGGTAGTCAGCTGTGGAGCTTCTAGTGCAAACTATTGAAGAAAATAAACACCCCAATGCAGAGCATTTTGTAAAAAGAGAATACAATTGGTTATTCTCTGTATATACAATGTAATTCTTTGGTTGATGGCAGTGGTTTTTAGCAGACCTAACACCTACTTACTGAATGTCTATTGAGGCAGTGCAAGACACAGTCCTTACCCTTAAGAACTGGAATCTTATTAAGGACACAAGGTATAACCACAGAAAATGTGAAATATTAACCGCCACCCAAAACCCTGTGGATAACTGAGGAGGAGGAGGGGTGTGCTCTGGCACTTGTGTGGCTGAGGTGAGGAATATAGGATAGTAAACATTCCTTGGGGCCAGTGGCCACTGAACGCTTATATATAGGTAGGATTTGGGCCAATCCTTAAAAATCAGTACAATTTGGGTATATGATGGGGAAAGAAGGTATTCTCTATTTAATATAAACATATCAGGGGTGTTAAAAAATGAACTGTTCTGAATTGTCATTATTCGTGATACTATTTGGAAGCATGTCATTAATTACTCATTCTATTACTCATTCCGATTTATGGTGAATTTGGGGGGCTTTTTCCTGTAGATATATGGGAAGTGGTTTCATTTTCACAGTCTGCTTTTTCAAGTTTCTGCAAATGCATGTCATTGCATTCTATGATCCAAATATATGACAACCATTGGTTCCCATCAAATGATTATCAAGAAGATTAGATTTATCTGATCTTGTGACATCCAAAAGGAACTCCATAAGATTTCCCACATACCAATTAAAAACACTTAAGAAAATAATGAGAATAGTTATTTCTCCTTTGCTCTGGAAATTTCTATCTGCAGATGAGGTGTTTTTTGTTTTTTATTTTTCACAGAGAGAAGTATGTTAGAAAGATGAATTTGTAATGAGTTCTAAGTCAGAGTGAGGGTTCGGCGCCCCGGTGCTTATATACGTATGAAGATAAGGGAGCTATTTGATTCAGGTTTCAATATGGCTTTCAAATTAGTGAGCGCTCATGCTTCTATACCGAGAGCAGATTTAAACAGGACATGCAGAGCGTGTAGTAGTATCAGTAAAAGTATAAATAATATGTCCTCTTTAAATTTTTTCAGAATAGCACCAAAGTAGTACTAGGAACCCACAGCCCTTGATACTCTACAACCATAGTGAGGACACCTGCTGTGTCCCACCGGCTCCCTTACCATCCCTGTGACAGCAAGTGGGGGTCTTTCTCTGTTGATTCCTATACTGATTCTTTAAGGGAAAATGGCTTCCCTGCCTCCTCGTAACACAATTCCTAATTTTTCCAAGTGTTTAAAACTCATTTTTAAATGTAAATTGTGCTGACTAAAGCCTTATTCAGAATTGCTTGCTTTTAGATCCTGCTTAAATTCCCAGCTATTAGCCCTCCTGCGCTTCAGGTCCTCTTCCAGAGCGCGTCCTGGGACCCTGCCTCGTGCAGGACCCTGCCTCGTGCAGGCCGCCTCTCCGTGAGCTGGGAGAGGGCCTGCTCAAGGCGGAAGGCCGACCATCGCACTGGATCTCCCAGGTTTTGTTTTTATGTCATTCGAGATCTTCAGAAAGCAATATACCAAATTTTTTTTTATCAGCTTTGCTTTTTAAAAAAATGCTGTTACTATGCCTAGGACACTGAGGAAAGCCTACTTCCTTCTCCCGCTCTTCACTGAGTAGAGAGGGTAGTGACTGTAGAATGTGAATCCTTAAAGCCTATCTTTTCTGAAAGGAATTTCTTCAGGCTCTGGGTTCCTTGCTATTTCCATTTCTCTCTCTCTTCTCTGCGCCCAGGCCGCCCACAGTCTGTGCACCCTCCTCTGCTTTGTTCCTTCCTTTCCAGCCTGAGCTAAGTCTCCGAGCAGCCCGCCGGGCGCTCCTGTAACGCTGTCACAGCCCCCTGCCTGCCCGACGTGCGCTCCTGTAACGCTGTCACAGCCCCCTGCCTGCCCGCCGTGCGCTCCTGTAACGCTGTCACAGCCCCCTGCCTGCCCGCCGTGCGCTCCTGTAACGCTGTCACAGCCCCTGCCTGCCTCCTCCCCACTGTGCTGGCCAGGGCCTCCCAGTCTTCACATTTCCCAGCGTCCGCCTCACAGCGTCCCCTGCACAGCTACTGGCTCTGCTGTCCTTGAGGCCGTGAGCACTTTCCCTCCTGTCCTTGGTTCCCCCGCACAAACGTTGTCTCCAGGTCTGCAGGATTTAAATATAAGAATCACAGGTCTAGGAGGGAAGGTACGAACAAACTGTCAAAACAGCTGTTTGTGGGGAGAACCGTCAACACACCTCAGAAGCACTAGGTTCTTTTTCTAATTTATTTTTTATCTTTAAGATTTATTATGTATTTGTTTATTTTAGAGACAGGGTTTTGCCCTGTGTCTAGGCTGAAGGGCAGCAGGATCATCAGAGCTCACTGCAGCCTCCAACTCTTGGGCTCCAGAGAGTCTCCAGCCTCAGCCTCCTGGCATGAGCCTGCCATGAGTGCTACGTTCCTTCATGAACACACGTGGAAAAGGGAGAGGGAGAGGGAGAATGAATTGTGGTGCTGTTTCTTATGACCAAGGACAGGAAACTGCCTGACCAGAAACCAGTGGTAGATGGTGGTGAGGGAGGTGACCAGAGTGGTGCACAGTAGGAACAGAATGGGATGGGTTGTCCGGGGAGCAGGAACCTTCCATGCAGTCTTGTACTGTCATGTGCCCTTAATGCCTCCTAGCTGTGCTGTGAAGGTCTGGGTCAGGGTGTCTGTGCCCTGTCACCCATCAGGGTAGGTCTGCCCCCAGAGCAGCAGTGCAGGGCTCCTCCCAGAGAGTGCTGGCTCCTGCCCACCTAAGGGCTCACTGGAGGCCCTGAGTGCTACAGGAAGCACATGTGGAACCCCAACTCTCCCTACATACCCGCTGATACCCTGGAGCTGCTGGTTCACATGGCATCGGTGATGCTCCCAAGATGTTTTGCTGAAGTAACTGGGTTCAGTCACCCCAAGTCAATGGCCAAGCATTTCTGGTAAAGCTCTGCTACTGTTGGACCCTTTGCAGCACGGGCCTGTCCTCGGAGCCTGAAGCAAAGTAGGCACAAAATCCACAGTTTGTTGGGCTGGCATAAGGGCCACACGTGGCCTCTCTGCAGCCTACATTTGTTCCTACCCCAGCCAGCAGTGTGCCCCGTCCAAGAGCCAGCACCTCCAGAGAAGAGGGGTGTCGGGAGGCTGGGCCTGATGGGGTCCCTGGCTGTGAATTGCAGTGAGCTGGTTCTCTCCTCAGGTCACAGCACCTGGCACTTCATTTGATAGAGGGAAGGCTCTCCGCTCGTCCTTCCGTTTGTGATGGACATTATTGTGTGTGTCACATCTCACCATCTCTGTCCACCCTAGAAAAGAGGAGCTGGAGAATGTGCGTTAGATAAGGCAGAGCGAGCTCGACCCGGGCTGCTCAGCCTGCCCTGGTGGGAATGCGTCTGCCCACACGTGGCCAGGCCGCATCTACAAGGCTCCATCCAGGGGAAACCGCAGTGTGATTCATGTCCTCCCTCTCTGGTGTGGTCAGCTTGGACTTGGACCGGCCTCCTTCTGGGACGCTTACGTGATCTTCTTTATCAAATCTCATGTTCCTCCCTTGTCCTTTGAAATCAGATCCTTGCCTGAGTTGAGGTCGGGCGTCTGGAGGGACCAGAGTGACAGCTGAGATCTCAGGTGTCAGCCTCTCAGCGTCACCCCAGCAGGTGTGACGCCTCCCCAGACCCAAGGGTGGGAGTGTCTTGTTTTTCTGCTTTTTATTTGTTTTTGTTTGTTGGCTAGTTAGGGGAAGGAATTGTGCAGATTGAGCCTCTTTCCTCTGAAAGTTACTTATATGTTACCATCTCCTTCCTCCTTTTAATGGATTCCTTAATGTGGCAGATGCTAGGAGTTAGGAGAAAGTGAGTCAGAACTTCCCTCTGATATCGGAAGCCATATGTACCAATGGGAAAAGAGTGACAAATTCACAAATGATGATGAAGTGGTTTGGAATTCGATAAAAGTGGTAACTCCAAGTGTTAAGATTTTCTTGAAGGAGGAAGACACCATTTCCGCAAGGTATCATGGAAAGGTAGCTTGCCAGTCCTCCAAAGGAAAGGTTTCCAATGGATAATTACAGAACAAAAGCTCTCAGGAAAGAATCCACGTGGCTTTTCCAGGGAATAACCCTGAGAACCTTTGCTCAGAGATGGCAGGGCGTCCGCAGAGACACAGCGAGGCTCAGGGCAGGTCGTGGAGGCCACGAGTGTCAAATGCACAACCGTCTCTAAGGGGGAGATTATGACTTCTTTCTGCAGATAATGGGAAATTACTGAAGGTTTTTGTATAGTTGAATGACAAGGCCAGAACTGTTCTTTGGGATAATTAATCTGGCAGCCAATCGGTGACTGCTCCCTGCCAATTCTGCCTCTGAAATAGCTCTCCCAAATGCTCCGTCCTCCATCCTTCTCCTGCTGCTTCAGAGTGGACGCCATTGTCTTTCTTCTGGACTGTTGTCATAACCACAAATGCCGCCCCCAACACCACACACACTTACAAATGCATTCAACACTGGTCCCAGATTAATTTTTTCCAAAAGGGCAGCTCTGGCATTTTTCTAGTCAAACAACACAAAAGTCTCTCTGCCTCTACCCAGGGCAGGGACCCACCATAGGAGGTGATTCCCACCCACCCTCAGGTCCTCATTTCACTTCTGCACCATCCAACTCCAGAGCATGATGAGGACAGGCCCAACCCCTGGGTGCCTGGGTGTGGGCAGTGTCTCTCCCTGGTGTCTGCAAACATAGCTGAGGCCCCCTTCAAAGACTGGTTTCCAGAGGAGGTTTAGCCCTCTTTCCCTGCACTTTGACAAGGCATATTTTGGGGGCTCACCTTGCCCACCTTGCACTTGTAGCTATATATTTCCCAGTCCACTCTGCCCTGAGAAGCTGGGCAGCGGGCTGGCCAGTGTGCCCCCATCACAGCATCCAGTGCCACTGGGCTCAGTGAGTTTTTGCTGATGTGAGGAGAGGCTGAGGGTAAGAGCTGAATGCAGGGCTCCCGTTAGTGCTGTCACAGTGACCAGCACACTGTCTTCTGCAGGACCTGCTCCTCAGGCTCTCTGGGCCATCCTTATCCCACAGGAAGCAGTTTCTCCTGACACTGTGGCCTCCTTACCTCAGCCTGTGTTACCCGACTCGTACAGGAAGTGGGCACGTTGTCATTATGTGGGAAGCAGTTCCTGAGATGGTTAGGGCACGTGGACATGTGTGACCAACCACCTCTCTGTGTCTCTGGGAGATTTACTTTGAAAATGACCTTGTCTCTAAGCTGATTGGATAAAGGCTTTAGGAGTCAGGTGCCCAGACCACTGTTGGAAGCTGTGCCCTTGGGCGCACTGTGTTTTACTTTATCTACTTACCTGACAACTGTGTTCTGTCTCATTTGGACCATTTGATGCCACTTAAAAAATAAACAGTTATGTTTCTACCTCTTGAGTTCAAGCAGTAGAGAAGGACCCTTGAAAACGCCAATTCCCACAGCTCAGCCAGGGCAATCGATGTTAATGCTGGGGGCAGAATTTGAATCGAAATACTGAACTGGAAAAGTCTTCCCTTTCCCTCAAATTTTCCTCCTACCAGGGCAAAAACTGGAGTGAGGAATGGAAGGGTCTGGTCAGGTTTCCAGGAGGCCTCATATTCAGGTTCTTTGCAGAGGAAGAAGCCTTTGACCAGCTCCCGTTCCAGGCTCAGAAATGTCACCATTCTGATTCCCATATGTAAAGGTTGTGAAGTGGGACAGGTGAACACTGACCCCAAAGGTGCCGTTGTCCAGAAAAGGCGGCTGTTTGCCAGGTGGGCCAGCTCCTTCTGCAAAGGTGATCTCAAGAGCAGACCAGTGTCAGGGAGGTGCCCGCTTCCAAGATTATAAAGGATCAGCCCCCATTTAAAGGTAATTATAAAAACTAAAAGCTACTTTAGTAATTAAATATAGCTATGCTGTATTAAACTTATTTGGGGAAAATTGATATGTAGATACTATACTTAATTTTTGTGTATTTTAATCCAAAATCAACTCAAGAGATACATTTTAACCATCAAATGTCAGAATGAATAAATTCAGCTCGGTTGGTCCAGTGTAACAGAGTGTGTGCTGTGAAACATTCTTTATGTACTCTGCCTGAAATTTTTAACTGGAATTTGTAGTATCTTTTCTGTTTACTGTCTGGTCTCTGCCTTAATCATGATGAGTCTTGCAGCTTGGGCAGAGGTTTGTGACAAGGATATGCCACCTTCCTGATCAATTTTGCCTCATCTCCAAAGCCAGTGCAAATTTCAAATGTCACAAAGTAAACTTTTAAAATAATCTTTAGTCATGTATTTTATTAAACCCAATATAACAAAAATATCATTTCAATATGCCACTAGTATAAAATAATTGTTAATAAGATATTTCATGTTTTGGTTTTATACAAAGATCTTCAAATCCGAGTATATATTTTACAATCAAACACATCTCAGTTCAGACAAGCGCACTCCAGTGCCCAGAGCCATCTGTGGCCAGCGGCTGCCCTGCAGGACAGTTCATTCTTGGACAGAAACCATTTCTTCCTAACTCCACACCCACATACTCAGGAACTGTGCTCGTGGGTACCAGCCAGGTTAGCTGAGGTGTGATGGATTTTCTAGGCCAGAAGCTGAAAATCCACAGCCTGTACCCCTGATCTAGCCCACTGCTTGTTTCTGTAGGGACACGGCCACGCCATTCATTTGTTCATTTGGGGACTGTCTGTGACCGTGTTTGAGATACACATAAGCTTTTCCAAGCCTCTTTGACTAGTAGTGACGCAGACACAGGCAAATAACCTGGTCCCTGAAACTCGGTCACCAAGGACGAAAAGATTTAAAAAGAAAAGGAAAAAGCAATCCAGTTACTCTTGCTATTAAAAAAAAAAGTGAAGAGGATGAGGAGGCCGGTTAATATGCAGAGTGCACAAGACACAGGGCATGGGCCGTGGGGACAGACCGGGCCTGTCCTCTCCCCACGGTCAGCAGTGCTGCCCCTGCCCTGGGGGCCCCGCCTGTCCTGTGGGGCTTGTCTCCCTTCATTCCCGTGGCTGGTCTGGTCCACACGGCTCGCTCATCAGCTCTTTTGTCACCTGCCTCTTCAGGCAGGGTTAATGAGTGTGTCCATGCCCTCCCCGCCACCGGCTTGTGTCCTGGGAATGTCTGGAGGACTTAAGCGCACAGGCTCCTCCCAGCAACTTACACATGAAAGGCGTCCAGTAGATAATTATTAGACTGACTCAGGATTTCAGTAGCACACGTTATCAATCTGTCGTCAAATCCAGGGCGGCAATAGTGTCTCAGGTTACTCTTTCTCTCCTCCGCATAGTCCCAGGCTAAGTATTTCTCCCCTGGAATAAAAGAGTCATCCACAGACACTCCTAATGAGAAGCACGGAGGGCAGGACTCAGGGCTGGAGCAGGGCGGGTCCCTGCGCTGTCTCCGCAGAGGGCAGCAGCACGTGGGGAGACTCTTTCTTGAGGGGCAGGTCTCCTGCCTGCATTGTCCTCTGAGAACCGGGGTGGCTCTTCCTGGTGCTGGTTCCTGTCACTAACAGGGCCAGAGTGTGGCGTGTGGTCACTGTCAAGTACGCTGTCTGGGGTTTGGTTCCTTCTTCTGTCTTCATGTTCCTTTTCTTTTTTTTTTTCTTTTTTGTTTTTTAACATCTCCTCTTGGCCTCTCTGGGTAAACAGATTGCCCTTAACAGACTCCTGCAGGACACACGTGCACACAGAGGGTCTGCTGGGCACTGTCCTGGTGTGGCCTCCCACACCAGGCACCCAGCACCCACGTGCATTCCTGGCTGCAGTAAGCCCACGTCCTAGGGACCAACCGCTGCCCCGGGGACCGGATCCCTCTTCCAGCCCAAGCCCAGCTCAGAGGGCAGTGACATGCCTTTGACAATAGCAACACTCAGTTTTGAATTTCAGCCACATTGTTCTTTGTACACCTTTTGGTAAACAAACACTGGTTGGTAGGAATTTGCTAAATCCAGTCAGTATTGATAATGGTGCTCGGTGCTTGGGGTGTGAAGGAAGAAAGGGGTGTGATCACAGCAAGAAGCAGAGGGGCTCCGGGGGACAAAGAGAATCGGGGTGCAGCCAACAGTGCTGGGCCTGCAGCTGCCCAGGGCTGTTCTCATTTCCACATGTTGCCTTTCCCAGAAAGTCATCTCCTACCTGACATTGCACCTCCATCTATGACACCCGCATAGCAGAGTGATGCCCTCTCGCCAGAGGGCTGCAAGGCTCTGGCAACACTGTGAAAGGTGAACGGGGTCCTGGAGCTCTGCTGAGACCACAACTGCTGTTTTGATTTTGTCATTTTTAACCTTGAACTGAGGGTGGAGCCTGATTGTCACTCCCTGGAAAATAGTAGATGATGAGTAAATGTAAGTTGAATAATTTGCTGAATGAACAAAAAGCCACGTCCTTACACAACAGGGACTCAAGGCCGATTGTGACTGAGGGACATTCGTAAACTGTCCTACAAATCAGAAGTTTTTTCACTTCTTCATTAAAACAAAAGCACTACTCTTGGAAACAGTCATCTGCTCCCTCATTATTGCACATTGACACGCACACATATACACATAATTTAATTACAAATTGGGGTTTTAGCAAAGTTTTGGATGAAACATCCCATTTAAATTCTTCAAGAGTTAGACGTGTTTGATCAGGTCCCCACTGCTTGCTGGATCCCAGCCATGTGTGCACACAAAGCTGTCTGTCTTTCTAGGGATGGAAAGAACCCATTGTTCTCTGTGAGCAGACGTCAGCCGCCAGGATGTGCATATATCAGCATATTTAGTGGCAGACACAGTCGTTGCCACTTGACGTCTAAGTCAAGTTTGTCTTGAAGTCTGGCAAAAATAGAAGTATAGCAACTCCTCCTCATCGTCATTTCAAAGGGAAGTGACCCCGGGTCCCCAAGCTCCCTGACAGATGAGAACAGCCCCCAGGAAGGTCAGACCAAGGTCATTTGTGTGCATGTTTTAGTCCATTGATCCAAACTGTTCTGGATATTTAGATAGCATTTACAGAGTAATGGTCACTAATTCCTTATTTGGTCTACTAAAATTTCAGAGCCCAAGGACCTGCCTGCAGGATTAGCTTCTACTTCAACAATTTGTGGGAACAATAGTGTGTTAGTTTATTTTTCTGGAGTGGTGTGCATTTGATGTGATGATTGGGGCCTGTGCTTATTTTAATTCACTTCCAAGGGCCTGCTGAGGGTGACGATTATGGATGCACAGTTTGGAGTAGAAAGAGGGCATTTTCGAGCCTGACTCTCCTTGATAGCAGGTCAATGATGCGTCAGTTTTCTCGACAGAATCTACCTTTGTGTCAGGTGCAAAACGTATACATACCCGATTTTATGTTTCATCTTAATGTTTGGGTACACGGTGGAGCTTTGTGATATTTCTATATTTAAATTTTCAATTGGAGAAAATTTTAGAATGGCTACATTGGGCAATTTTTCCAATTTTGCTTTATTCTCTGCCATAAGCAAGTGCCCAGTGAGGCTCAGAAGTGTGAGCTCCATTCCTGCTAATGAAGTGATAAGAAAATGATGTGTCCACCTGCACATGTGAAATGAGTGTACAGGAGATAAAAGGGGGTGTTCAACATGTCTGCTTCAAATAGCATTTCCTTATAGAGAGAGAAAATGAGGGGCAAAGAAAAGAAAAAAGAGACAGAGGCAAGGAGAGACCAGGGAACAAAGCGGGATGAGGCAGGTGAGGTGGCACGCAGGGCGGTGGGGGCAGAGGAATCCACGGGAGAGGCGCGGAGAAGGAAGCCAGTGGGTTCACAGAAAGGTAGTTTCCACGTGGCTCTACGGGGACTAAAAATAGAATAGGACAGAATCCTGGCTTGCTGCTGTACCAGTTGCTTCCTAGGAGGGAGTGAAAAGAGCAGGTGTTTGGCAGAATAGGAAGGAGCTTGGCAACCCTGCTGGGGTGGCACACAGGATGCGGCCCCCTTGGGACTTGCTCTGATGGCCATCGAGACAGGAGGGGTTCACCCTTCCCAGCTGCTCTGTGAGAGTGTGGGCCAGAGCTGACCTGCACACTCACTGGAGAACGAGAACTCCCCACACCACCAGAGGTCACGCAACTCAGGATGCACAGTGGACAAAATGCTTTGTAGTATCCCTTACTGAGAAAAATAATATTGCGTTATTCTTTGGAAAATGTGCTTCATTTACGGTGTACTGCTCAAAGTGAGAGAGTGTGACTGCGTAGATCACCTGAAGGGAGGGTACGTGCCTCACTCACAAGACACTAAGGGAAAGACCCGGCAGTGGTCACGTTCTGTGGATTTTGATAGGATCAGTTCATGAACGATACTGGACCTAAAATCAATTACACAAGCCTGGAAGTTGACTGTTAGAGATGAGACTCCACTCTGCTTGTTAATCTGTGTGAAACTAGACCAGGAATATTTAGATGACCTCATCACCTGGACTTGCCACATTTTCTGTAGTAAATAAAAAGAACTCGGAAGACAGTCACGTTTCTGCACTCACACATATTCAAACTATTACATAGTCCTCCTCTGTCACCCAGGTTGGAGTTCAGTAGCATAATCATCGTTCACTAAAGCCTTGAACTCCTGGGTTCACGTGGTCTTCCTGCCTCAGCATTACATGCCCCCATACCAGGCTAATTTTTTAATTTCTTATAGAGATGGGGTCTCATTATGTAGTCCAGGCTGGTCTCAAGCTCCTGGCCTAAAGCAATCCTCTCGGCCTCCCAGTGTGCTGGGCTTCAAGTGTGAGCCCCTGCCCTGCACCCAACATATGTTTGTGTAAGCAAATACTCTAATACAGGGGTCCTCAAACTTTTTAAACAGAGGGCCAGTTCACTGTCCCTCAGATCGTTGGAGGGCTGGACTGCCGGCCCCGGGACATGTCGGCTGCTAAGCAGGACAGGCAGCAGCAGCAAAAACACCTGGCAGGCCGGATAAATGTCCTAGGCGGGCTGCATGTGGCCCAAGGGCCATAGTTTGAGGATGCCTGCTCTAATACATTTAGTTTGAAAGATCAGTGCTTTGGGGTTTATGAGCAAATTGTGCCCCTTTTAATAGTGTGAAGCATATTCATTTTACTTCCGTTAATTTATAACTAGTCATTATAACAAAGAGGAAATATTTCTGTAAAATTATTCTGAATTTCTGAGTTCAGTACTTAGGTTTGTGTTTTCTTTGATATAAATCCATGCTGCCCCATTCTGGTGTTTCACAAGAGTAACCTGACTTCAGGTTAAACAGCGGGGGGTGACTCCAGAGTCATCGAGGTACCGAGGAGTGGGGACTGTTTTCCATTTGCTTTATGGAAAGGACACAGTGCATCAGCATGCCAGTGGAAAGTCATCTCTTGCTAAGATGTGACTTAGGGACCTGACAGGTGAAAGATTGTGAAGTGTGGAAAAGGTCATGATGGGTCAGCCTTTACAGAGACCATCTCAATGAAGCTGCCCTCAGTCCTCCTGAGTAGGAGACTCTTGCTGCCATTTTTAAAGGGATGGGTCAGTCACACTAAGTAGGGTTACAGGAAAACAGACATTAGCAGGTCTGAGTTAGAAGTTTCCACTTTCACGATAATTATGATTTCATCAGAAAGAAAGGAACCCAGCAGTGTCTTGCTACTTAGCAGGCACTGAGGGGGCAGTGGGAACGGGAAGACCTCCCTTTGCAGAGCTGACCCCAACACCACCCAGCTGCTGCTCTGGAGCCCGGGGTCTGAGCCCTGCCAAGCCCACAGGCATCCAACAAGAGGGTCCTTCCTTGGGGAGATTATGGCCCAGGCTGTTGCCAGGGTGAGCCACGATTTCCATAGTTGACGGCTACTCCACCCTCCAAGTCCAAGTGCTGAGTCCTTGGAGAAGAACTCAGTGCTTTGGGGTTTATGAGCAAATTGTGCCCCTTTTAATAAACACAGTTACTGTGTACAGACTGGGAAGACTGGCCCTCACAGGCAGGTGCAGTGCCTGTCAACATCAGTGGCGGGTTTGTCATGGACCAGGGAGTCCCCATGTTAAGGCTTCAGCTGTAGCTCCTGAGGGGCCCACTAGGGCTCTCATTTCCCACCTTATCCCTCCCAGAACTGAGGAATTTGATACTGATAAGAGATTCTGACGTATTTATTTTTTAAACACAAATTGTTGTTTATCACAGTATCTGTTTTTTAGAAAAGCCTTTAATTTTGAGTGAAAGCTTATAAAACTTTGTGCTGTTATGGCCTGCTGCTTCATGGCATCTAATAGATTATTCTAGTAAAGGCATCCTTTAAATTAAAACAGACCTCCTCACTGAAATATCCCTGACAAGTCAAAGGAATGTTCACATGTAAGCTGCGTCAAATGATTTCAGATCTAATTGTCTGTCACACGGGTTCTCCCTCGTGTGTGTGTGTGTGTGTGTGTGTGTGTGTGTTTCTGCCTCATCTCTTCAGATGGGAATAAGATCTTTGCATATCAGATCCAGATTCTCCCCGGCTTCTCCCGCTGAATTCAGTCATCAGTAGAGACATTATAGTTGCTGGAAAATGTGCACACACTAGAAATCAAGGGTCCTGTTTTTATTTCAGCTAGAAATTAAAAGCTGTGCTTTATGAGAAATCAAACTGGTCCTCCCAGCTCACAGGCCTCATTGCTGGGGCACCCAGGGGGCTGAGTGTGCCCAGGGGGTTGTGGACGTTCACAGGGGGCTGAGCGTGCCCTGGGGTTTGTGGACATTGGCAGGGGGCTGAGTGTGCCTGGGGGGTTGTGGACATTTGCAGGGGGCTGAGTGTGCCCTGAGGTTTGTGGACATTTGCAGGGGGCTGAGTGTGCCCAGGGAGTTGTGGACATTTGCAGGGGGCTGAGTGTGCCCAGGGGGTTGTGAATGTTTGCAGGGGGCTGAGTGTGCCCTGGGGTTGTGGACATTCGCAGGGGGCTGAGTGTGCCCTGGGGTTTGCGGACATTCGCAGGGGGCTGAGTGTGCCCAGGGGGTTGTGGACGTTTGCAGGGGGCTGAGTGTGCCCTGGGGTTTGTGGACATTCCCAGGGGGCTAAGCGTGCCCAGGGTGTTGTGGACGTTCCCAGGGGGCTGAGCGTGCCCAGGGGGTTGTGGACATTTGCAGGGGGCTGAGTGTGCCCAGGGGGTTGTGGACGTTTGCTTCCCTTGCCCTCCTGCCAAGAGGAGCCAGGCGCCCCCAGGCAGGCTTCTCTTTGGATGTCCGTTTATAGCCTTGGTGCTGGGGACATTGAAACCAAAGTGGTGGGAGAGGGACGAGATGCACAGAGGGCTGTGTCCTGTGAGGGGAGACAGCAGGGCAGTTTTGTTTAACCCTCGACGGCTCCTAAAGGCATCGCTTTGTTCATCACACTTCCTCCTGGAAAACGCCCCGTGAGAGCCACGTTTCATGTTGTGTGAAAGCCCAGGACTGCTCTCCTTGGGTGCTCTTTGGAACCTTCTGGAACCCTCCAGAGCTGGTGCCTTTGAGCTTCCTGCAGTGTCCGGCTGCTAATGTGCCCCAGGGGAGAGTGGGGAGCAGCACGAAGAGTGGGGAGGTCAGGGGTGCCTGTCTCTGGGGAAGTCTGCAGAAAAGCCCGAGTTTGGCGAGGACCTTGTTTCCTGGGGATGGCAGGAGGGCCCTGCACTAGCCTGCTGGCTCCTTCCTCTGTGCGCCTGGGGCTGGCCTGGTTTACACTGGCTGCCCAGCTGTCCCATCTGCCTGAACTTCTATCCCCAACAAGGTGGCCCAGTTTTGTCACCCTGCTGTCAGGGATAGGAGCTTCATGGCACATCTGATCACAGTGGAACAGGAGGAAACAGTGAGCTCAGAAGTCACTCCCAGGACACGGGGCTGCCTGGCCTCACCAAGGTGCTGGGAAGCAGAGTGGTGGGCCAGCCTGCGTGTGCTGTGAGTGGTGGAGCCTGAGGCGACTTGCTACTAGCATTGTTACGAGTAAGCACTTCAGGTGGTTCCAGGGGGTCCTATGGGGCCCTGAGATTCCTGTGGCCCACACCCAGGGGGCATTGGCTCTGAATGCCAATGCTACCCTGGACTAGAGCAAGGGTGGTGAGCTGCCCCCACTGCCCACCTCAGGCAGGTGCCAAGCAGCCTCTGGGCATGTTGATGGCTGTGACACCATCGTTTAAGGGAATCCCATAAAAAGGCAGTGCTTGCCCCCAATACACTGGACTGTGTGGTGTGGCCATGGGCTGCCTCCACCTTGTTGCCCAGGAGGGGAACCCCCTGGGTCCTTTGTCTGGTTTCAGGAGCCCTGAAGAGAGAGGAAGATAGAGGGAGAAAGAGAGGGAGGGAGAGAGGAAGGAGAGGATACCCCACACTCCTGCATACCCCCCACTTTGACTGAGGGGACCCCACAAACCTTCATTGTCTCCCTCTCACTTCCCCCTCCCTTTTCTCCTGGGTTGTGACATTAGTGAGACAGCACTTCTGGAAAAAAGAAAATGTCTGTTTCACTGGTGAAATACCAAGGTGAAAAGATATATATCATCTACTATTCATACACAAAAAAGCATCCCAGTGTTAACCAAAAAACTTTATTTTATATTTTTAATTTTTTAAATAAAAGGAAAAAAACCTCAAATGGAAATAATTGTGACTCTGAATTACATTCTGTCCCTTAAAATAAAAATCATATAAATGGGAATAATAACAGTTTACTAAATGGGACAAATATTCTTTAACCGAGAATTGGCCTCTTCCTTGAATGAATTCTTCTTCCATTTCTTTTAACAGTCTCTCTTGCCTCTTACAAGCTTCTGATTCAGGAACAGAAGCAGGACCGTCACCTGCATTTCAGGGTTAGGGGTAGGGAACTCACACAGCAAAGCTTCTTCACTTCCCAGGGCTTCCTTTGAACTGATTCTGGCTTGATTACAGCCCCTCCTTAAGAAATAGAATACATTTTTCTTTATTTTCTATATTTATCCTGCTTAGTCTTTAAAATGTAACTTTGCTTTTCAATTGCTTGATTCTATGAATTCAGTTGCCAGACTTTTAAATCTGTCTCTCCCTCTTCCCTCCTTCCTTTCTCCTTCCCTCCCTCACCCTCTTCCCCCTCTCTCCCTCCCTCCCTTTCTCTCCCTTTCTCTCTCTCTTCCTCTCTCTACCTTCTCTCTTTCTC
>NW_003852534.1:1604360-1606110 GCF_000181295.1 Otolemur garnettii | reverse complement strand
TCCCTTTCTCCCTCTCTCTTCCTCTTTCTCCCTCTCTCCCTCCCTCCCTTTCTCTCTCTCTCTTCCTCTTTCTCCCTCTCTCCCTCCCTCTCCTTCTCTCCCCTTCTCTTCTCTCTCTCTCCCTCCTTCTCTTTCTCCCTCTCTCTTCCTCTCTCTCCCTCTCTCTCCCTCCCTCCCTTTCTCCCTCTCTCTTCCTCTTTCTCCCTCTCTCCCTCCCTCTCCTTCTCTCCCTTCTCTTCTCTCTCTCTCCCTCCCTTTCTCTCTCTCTCCCTCTCTCTACCTTCTCTCTCTCTCTCCCTCCCTCCCTTTCTCCCTCTCTCTTCCTCTCTCTCCCTCCCTCCCTTTCTCCCTCTGTCTTCCCCTCTCTCCCTCCCTCCCTTTCTCCCTCTCTCTTCCTCTCTCTCCCTCCCTCCCTTTCTCCCTCTGTCTTCCTCTCTCTCCCTCTCTCCCTTTCCTCTCTCTCTCCCTCCCTCTCCTTCTCTCCCCTTCTCTTCTCTCTTTCTCCCTCCCTTTTTCTTTCTCTCTCCCTCCCACTCTCAACACTTCCATTTGGTTGATTTTCTTTCCCCTTTAATGCATACAAAGCATTAATGTTTAGAATAAGCCTCTTGCAAGGGCAGGATGACAGAAGAAGCTATTCAGTATCTGTGGACTTGCACACGTAATCTGACGATGGTGACACGCAGCACAGAGTGCTGGTTTTCAGGATACCTGTGCTCAGGGTGCCCTGCTGTGGCCCCAGCCTCCCAGTCCTCTGCCTTCTCCCCAGGCCCCAGCTCTGTCATGACACCTCTCAGCCCACATTCTATCTGCCCCAAAGCCCGCAGCTCCCCAGTGTTGAGATTTATCCGGGGCATAACACAACTCGCACATGCCCTGATCCAGGCACTCTCCCTAAAAAGTCCCAGCATGGAGCCTCTGCTCTGCGCCACCGTGGAGGTCCCCACCCAGGCAGCACTACATTATTTCAGCTGCCATCAGCTGGCCTTGCTCACACACTGGGCACTTGGCTACCTGGGGTGTCAGCTCCTCAACAGGAGGGGGGTTTGTTGTGTGACATGTTCCACATCGCTGCCAGGCGCCACACGTGGGCCACCAGCTCCAACAAACACTAACAATTCAACTTCTTCCACAAGTAAATGACAAAATGAGCATCAGTTTATACTTGGGTAATAACGGGTTGTGTATTTATTTATATTTATGGGTGATTCAGATACCCTCAGCCGCCCTAATAAAAGGAACAGATATAAAGTGAAATATACTTAAGCCACTTTCGGTCTCGTTTATAAAACAGCCACTTTTTCCTTCCAAGGCGCCTTCCCCTCCTTCCTCTCCCCATTTGCATGTTGAATGGAGATACAATCCCCATCCCTCGTTCAGTGTTTTAAGCTGAGCTTTGCTAAGGCTGCTTGGCCTCAAATGAACTGTGTAAAGTATGGGCATCAAATTAAACTTCTGGATGATGATTTGCTGAGCTCAAGTCAAAATTCATATGATCTCGTTCCTGCCAACTCTCTTCCTCCTTTCCTTCTAAATCAAGACTGGTCTAAAATATGCAGCAAGGACAACTGGGCTCCACTGTGTTTGGGTCTGATGTGAGTTGGGAGGTGTCAGAGGCCTCTGTGACAACAGGGGTTTCCTTTGATCATGAATTGCTTTCTGAGCATAGCCAAGTGACCCAGAATCACCTGTCACTGTGTCACCCTCACCTGCAACCAGGTGATCTGGCAGGTGATCCCTCTCCTGCCCT
>NW_003852534.1:1598482-1603737 GCF_000181295.1 Otolemur garnettii | reverse complement strand
GAGATTCCTGGTCGGACAGGCTGTTTCTTCCTCTCCCCCATCACTTATCTGCGAGTTTGTCTCACTTCCTTTTACCCACCCTGTGGTGACTTCTGTCTCCTCTCACATCCTCAAAGAAAAGGGGCCCTTGACATACTCTCCAAGGAAAGAGCAGGTTGTAATTCTTGGAGCTGAACACCAAGCAGCCTGAGCTCCTTCCAAGGATCTCGTCCTACCTCTTTCCTTTTGCTGTGTGTGTGTTTAAAACCATCTGACTCTAGAGGAGCCAGGAGGAGCTGAGTAGGTGGGCCTTGTTCCTGTGGGCTAGCGTCCACCTCCAGGCCCCAGGCTGAGGACAGGCATCCCTCTGCCTCCTAGGAGCACTGGGCAGCCTCGGAGGAGGCTCTAACCCTGCACCTCCCAAGGGACAAGCCCTGTGAGATGTCCTCACCTTGTCGAGGCTGTGCCTTGTTCCCCTGCAGACTCCTCAGTGAGAAGACTTTGTCTTTCTCAGCTCCACCTCCAGAGCCCTAAGAGAGATGCCTGGGCCAGCAGTCCACCTCCCACTTGCCCTGTTCACACCCACCACCCTGTGCCCTCTGCTCACCTGCATCTCAGACTGATTGTGATGTGTCCTCAAGGCACACGTTTGGGTGGAGGATGGAACTTGGAAGGCCTGGGCTCTAGGGATGTGCTCGGGTATCTTCACTTTCTCCCTCTGCTTAGAGCGCTTGGCAGGTGACTCCAGCAAACACACAGGCACTCTTCCCCCAGTGGATGCTGTCCTCATCCTTACTCTCCATCTTGGCCCTGTGTCACGGAGAAGACAGAATGCCACAGAGGGCCTGTGGCACCGAATCTCACTGGTGACTTGAGAGTCCACCTCCCGTGCTGGGATCCTCGGGGCTCCTCAGGCCTCTGGGTTGGTGTCTTGACCACCAGTCTGGCACTTTTATCCTCTTGAACCTACTTCTGTGACTCCAGAGTTTCCCTGCAGATGAAACAGAAATATGGTAGAGGAAAATGTCGAGCGTGTTTCAGGTCAGAGATGGTGCCCTTGCCTAGTCTCTCTCCTCATTGCGGCGTCTTCCTTCTGAGGCTTCTGTCTGACACGCCTCTCCCAATGGCATCCTCGCTGTTGCCTGCACAGATTTGGGGTTAAAATAAGAAGCGTTAGCAGAGAGAGTAGTTTGTCAGTGTTACTTACTAAGCACATCTGATTCCATGGAAGTAGACTGTGATACTGGACTGCAGCACCCCTTTGTAATCTCTTTTTAATTTACATGTGTAAACTCCACCTTCTGTATGATCAGCACAGTGGTGAGTTGGCTTGAGGAGGCTGGGGGCCCATGTCTGGCTGAGCCTGTGCTGTCTGGGAGTCAGCACTCGGGGCCTGACCCGCCCTGCTGGTGTGAGGTCACTTGCATATGCAGGGTCCTCTCCCAGACAGGGTGGCACTGCTGTGAGGGCAATTCAGTGCTTACATGCACAAGAATAGAAAAATAGCAAAGAAAATCTTACTGAGGAATCTTCCCAAGAATTCATTATCCAGCCAAACATAAGGCTTCTGTGCATTTCAAAGTATTTTCCTCTGGTTTTGTTTTTGTTTTCACATAAGACATTTGGGAATAAAATAGCTTGGCTGGCCCAAACCAGGGCAGCTCATGCCCCAACTGCGAGGATGCTCATCCAGGTTCACGGGAGACTGAGTGGCCAGCCCACTGGCCTCTCACAAGGCTGCCATCCACATCTGCAGGCCCTCCTGCTCCCCTGTTCCCTGTCTCCCAGGACAGGACAGCAGACCCTTCACCTGCTCTGGACATGCTGTCCCTTTGCCCAATTTTAACTTGGATTCCTTCCTTCTGGCCAATAGGGGGAGCAGAAACCAAGCCTGCGGACTCAGCCAACCTACTGGTGAGCACGGAGAAGATGATTTTTAGGCCCTTTCCAAACCTGGGTGTGTGGGAGTCCAAGAGCTGATACCTGCTGGGCCGTGCTCATGACGGGGGTGGGGACACAGCCCAGCACTGTGTGTCCCACTGGACTCCGTCTGTGACTGAGCCCCAATGCTGGGTGTGCAGAAGCGCCACCCAGGTACAGGCTGGGATCCCGGAGATGCAACCCACATTTCACCTGTCTCCTGAGAGTGGGTGGCTTCCTCTGTGTCCCATTAGCAAAGATGTCACCCTTTCCTTCTGTGTCCCATCTGCATGACGAACTTCTTTAGGACCAAGGCCTGGCCGCCCTCTTCTCGGCCCGCTCCCTGGTCCGACTTCCAACTCTTTGCAGTGAGCAATGGACCCTGCCCCAGTCACAGGCCTGGAGGGCCCTGGTTTCGGCTCCAGCGAGTAAACTCATGGGTTTACGTGTCGCGCCGTTCCGCGTCCACCGCGCCTGCGTCTTGCGTCACCCGGGCCCTGAAGTGCGAATCACCAGCCTCGAGTGTCCCGGGAGGCGGAGGAGCCACCTGGCGGCTTTGCAGCTGCGTGCTCCTCCGGATCCGTCCGCCCTCTCGCCTCTCACGCTGCTTCTGCGCCGGCCTCGGGGTTCTAAGCTTCACTTCTCCAACTTCTTCCTTCAGTGGAAGTGCAATTTATACAGAGTTGTGTTTCTTACCAAACCTTTTCATTAGGTGAACTGGCTTTCGGCACATCCCTCGAGGTGAGGAGCAGGTGTTGTCATGTGTGTCTCCCGGTGTCACGGAGCCAGGAAGTGGTCGTGCTGGGCCCTTCATCCGGCTGGGAGGTGGCCGGACTTTAATTCAGACCTGGGGCTTCTTCTGGTTTTGCACACCGTGTTTCTAAGCCCTGGCTGTTCATAAGGGTCATGTGGGGAGCTTTTAAAAACTACTGGGGCCTGGGCTTCACCTGGGCCCAACTAAATCACAGTTCCTGCAGGCAGGCACCGGGGTGTTATTAGAGCTCCCTGGGTTCTGCGGGTACACAGTCAGGCTGGCGACTGCCTCTTTATGCCGTTTTCCTGCCCATCTCTCAGAGAATGACTGTGTGGCCTGACTGTGTGGACGTGATGTGTGGACAGTTGACAGAGGCCTGTCGTTTTATCTGGCAGTTCCTCCGATGGGCATATCCAGATTGTGGGTGATGCAGCGTGAACCATTCCCTTTCTTCGCTGGTATGGTTATGCCCACACCAGTGCTGTGTGTCCTTAGAATGTAAGTTCTCAAATCATAGCAGTGAATAAGCACAACTAGCTCTTGCCATCACACTGCTTGTTATCAAGGGCCCAGCCCCTGAGTCTGTGAGTATGGAAGGGATACCTTGCACGCCAATGGCTTCTGGACTTTGATGAATAAAGAGCCCTTTGCACAAGTCAAAGCAGGTGAAGGTGCAGCCTCTGAGGCTAAAGTAGACCTCGAGCTCTGGACCTTCCCGGCCTGACTGTGCCCCGTACCCCTCTCCGTGCAGCGGGATGTGTGTCCCATCTGTGCTCACATGTGACCTTGGGGCTCTGGGAGGGAGAGAAGACATAGTTCTGAGGCAAAGTGTCTAAGGTTGTAGACTTACATCTAGAAACTCTGACTTTCCGCACTGTCCTTGTGCCCGGGCACTATAATTTGTGGTTGTGTGGCTGATATCCTGGCACTCATGTGGCCGTGTTGTGATGGGGAGTTGCCAGGGCTAGTGTCAAGACATAAATACCCAGCTCCCTCGGGATGCTAGCCCTGATCTGGAGGGCTCCCCCAGGGAACAGATTTCCTTCCAGCAATCTCTCCTTCTTCCCACTCCTGGGAGCCGCCTCCCGGGAACCTGCTAGCCAGGGCGGGGCAGGGGTGGGAGGGAGTCAACCCCTGTTTACACCGTGATGCAGGTGAGCTGGAGATTGGGGACTGCTGGCTGTGGCTATTAATTGGACCCACAGCTAAATCTCTCATTTTCAATATCCACGGACAACACAAAGAAAGGTGCAGAGTGCCTCAAATTTCCAAAGCTTTGTAGTATCGGTCATGCACTCACCCCTCTCAGAGAGGATTTTTGGCTCTATTCCATTCAGCCGGCTTTTATTCCATGAGTGGTGCCAGTGAGAGTCACATTTGTTTGCAGAACATCAGGCAGAGGCACTTGGGACCTTCTCACTCCAATCTTAGGAGAGGACAGGCATCCAACGTAACATGTGACTGGCTGGTTGGTGGGGTTTAACCTATTGTTCCGACAGACTGTTACTATGTGTTTATATATTTGGAGATGTTTTTATTTGCTTAATCTTCTATAAGTTGTATGTTAAAATTAGCTCACTGTGTGAAATGAGAATTGCATGAAAATAATCATAAGTACAATGACTTTTTTAAAAAAATTAAGAGTATGGACCATTGCATTATCACCACACTTGAAGTATGGGAGAAGTATTAAAAACCTGAAAGATTCAAATTAATAAACAAAAATATAAAGAAAGAAGCTCTTAGGGTGATATGCAAAAAAGCCTCACCCTATCTGACAGCGTGAGATAGGAGATCCCCACATTAGCCGGGCAGGGCACCTATCAGGACTCTCCTCTGGGCTGAGGGAAGAGCTATCGCCCTTCATGGTTTCCAGCCTCCGTCTGTTGTCAGAGGAGGATTCTGTCTGCCCAGACAGGGATCAACGGGAGCTCCCTTGGGGACACAGAATCATCACCTGCCTCTGTCATCGTGAGCCTCAGAAGCGTGAAGGAAAGCTAATTAATGAGAAAGGCTATGGCTGATATCAGAGGGTGGAGCATTTTTAAAAGGGTAATTATCTTAGAGAAAATAACTTTTATTATTAACTAACTTTGAGTTAAGAAGCTATTGATTTTGAGGAGGATGTAGACCCGGCATTCCTGAGACTGAATGGAATGGATGTGTTGTTCTCTGTCAGTCTGAGAAAAACCGAAAATGTAGCTCATTGTGAAATTAACTTGGTTGATAAGTGACATCATGCAAGTTATAGAATTACACACATGTAGAATGATACTTTCTAGTAAATATCAAATGTCATTAAAAGAAACAGATGAAATTAATTGTAAGAAAACAGTATCTAACCTAAAAATATTATAATATTGACTGGTAATCAATACACAATGATTGATCAGAGAGTTCACATTTAAGGCACAACTCGACTTACACTGGCCCATGTGACAGGCTAGACAGTGTTTGTGACTGGTGCCTGCCACGTGGATGGTCACAGGTGAGCCAGTTAGAGATGTTCATGTGGATGGTGACAGAAGAGCCAGTTAGAGATGGTCATGTGGATGGTCACAGGTGAGCCAGTTAGAGATGGGTGTGGATGGTCACAGGTGAG
>NW_003852534.1:1581989-1598367 GCF_000181295.1 Otolemur garnettii | reverse complement strand
AGTTAGAGATGGGTGTGGATGGTCACAGGTGAGCCAGTTAGAGATGGGTGTGGATGGTCACAGGTGAGCCAGTTAGAGATGGTCATGTGGATGGTCACAGGTGTGCCAGTTAGAGATGGGTACATGGATGGTCACAGGTGTGCCAGTTAGAGATGGGTACATGGATGGTCACAGATGAGCCAGTTAGAGATGGGTGTGGATGGTCACAGGTGGGCCAGTTAGGACAGCTTCCCCTGTTTTTCCCAGTATTTTACTGTGTGTAGGCTTATGATGATTTTATTTGTTTAAAAGTCTATTTCAATGTCTTTAAAGTTTGACTATGGTGTTTAAGAGCGTGTGCCAGGAATATAGGTTGTCAGGGTTCAAATCCAGCCCCACTGTTCACAAAGTGACCTGAGGCCAGTGACTTGGCTTTCCTGGGCCTCATTTTGACACCTGATGTTCTGAGGTGCCTACCTGCTGTGAGGATCGGGTGACACATTTCCTGCTCAGTACTTGACCCAGTTAGTCTGTATGTTTAGCTCATCATAAATACAGGGTGTCCCAAAGATCCCTATACATAGGAAAAATTAACAAGCTCATGTTATACTTTATATAATATATTTTTTACATGTATATATCAACATATAGAGAAATTTTGTATTTTACAAAAGTTTGTAGTGAATATTTTGTAAACAAAGCTACATTTAGCTACAATTTACCGTTTCCCCTATGTATGTAGTTGTGTATGGTGACCCTTGGGGCATCTTGTATATTTTTCCTTTCTTCAGAAAAGAATTATAGCTTGTCAGAAAATGAGACTAAATGATAATATCTGGTGATAAGTCTGATGTGTTTTGAGAGACCATAAAAATGAGTAAGAAAGTGTTTCAGTGTGACTGGTGGACCTGCCAGGGAGTCCTCAGCGTCACTCTCTGACCTTGGCCAGCAGCGACTCAGGTCTCCAGGGTGTTAAACTCCAAAGCTGAAACTGAGTCAGAGAGCTTTGGTCTCTGCTGTGCTACTGCCATTATTTTCATAGAAGGGTTAGTGTTTTCTGCTGTGTTTAAAAAGTGGTAACATCCACGTAGAAATAACTACAATTTATTTGTTTAAAAGATAATACGGGGCAGTGCCTGTGGCTCAAAGGAGTACCGCGCCAGCCCCATATGCCAGAGGTGGTGGGTTTAAACCCAGCACCGGCCAAAAAAAAAAAAAAGATACTATGAAATAAGTGTTAATTAACTAGAATATCTGTAAGAACTTCAAAGACCACGTTCCCCATTTCCAGGAAGCAGAGGTCAGAGCCATAAAAACAATCTAGGTCATCCATCATCCTTGTTTTGCAAATGAGAATGTCACTCTGGGCTCTTGAAATATCAGTTTCCCATATTCAGTAAGTGCAATATTTACATTCTTAGGTGAAATTTAAAAAACAAAGATTGGGGCTGACCCATGCTAGTTAATATTTCTTCAAATCACTTACTTTTGAGCATCTGTCCAGGTCTTAGGTCCAGAATTATGTGCCTAGATTCTCATGATGCTTCACAGAAGTGTAACAGATAATGGTCCTGACATCAAATGGCAGTGTAGTCAATTATTTTTAACATTTTAAAATGTGATACACTGTATTGATAAACTAAAAGTCATGTAAACCTTTTAAGAATTATCTGAATTTTTTTTAAGAATCAAAGTGACAAAAATTAAGCAAAGTCAATTTTGGAGGAAATGAGTGTGTAGAACACTCAGACACACAATCTCTGTCCACCTCTTTCTTATCTGATAGCAGTGGAACAGGAAATAGGACTCAGCAAAGTTGCTTTTCACACCAAGTCTGTTCCTCCAATTAGTCCTGGCCTTCCCTGCCCTCAGGATTTCGTGAAGCCCTCCTGCGTCTGCTGGTCACCTTGTGAGTGGAGGAAAGTCACACCTCTGTGTCCCGGCAGAGCTCCCCAGAGCCAATGTGCCGGCGGCACCCTTGACTGCACATAAAATCTCCTGCTCTGCCTGAGTGTAGGAAACCACTTGGGGGCACTTAGGACCATTACACCACTTATTCCTGACTCACATAGGCAAGCACAGTCTAGTGCTATCAGAAACTAGAGTTTATTGCCATTTTCAGTTATACAATAAAATCTCAAGACCAGAAATTCTCATAAATATCTTCTAATGGGTTCTTTGTTTTATTTTTTCCATTTATTAGAAATAATCAGAAACTTGATATCAGCATTACTTCTTTTAAAAGTGCACATATATTTTATTTGATTTTGAATGATCTAGAATGGCTTCCACATTTTAACACTGATGATATTACCCTAAAAGAGTCATCAGTTCCATCTGCAAAAAAACAATGGCATGTAAACCAACATGTGCTTCTCTTTTGGAAAAATGGAGAACACAGAACTGAAGTATTGGGGGAGAGTTAGAGAATGGGAGATGCCTGGAGAGGTGGGAGCGGGCCTTGCACCCCGGCTAACGATGTTCTGGCGGTGTGTCTCAGGGAGTTACCGAGCACCTCTGAGCCTATGTAGAAGGGAACAGTAACGCCAACTCTGAGGACTAAAGGAGAACGAACCTGCACACGGCGTCTGGTGTAGAGCATGGCTTCTCTTAGGTGGATATTCAGTATTGGAGGCTGCTGTTACTGGGGCTCCCTTGGTGTGCAGACCCTTGTTCTCCCGCATTGGAAGTGTCATGCAGAAGACGCAGGACTCAGGAGACCCAGAAAGGGGAGGGCATTCCAGGTAGAAGGAAAGAACGTATGCCAAGTCGAGCACATACAAGAATTTCATGTTTCGTTTTTCCTCCCACTGAGCTGCTAAAATTGGAATGAATATGGTTGGTGGGTAGAAAAAGTTGAATTAATGTTCTGAGGAATGACTGTCCTTTTCTCCTGTCACCCCAGTTTTCCCTGTGAACCTAGAAAATGGGAAATATCAGAAACTTCCTTCCCCTGCTCATGTCTCTACTTTTATTTCTTTGGACATCTGATTGCCACTGTAGAATTAATCCTGTGTGGTCTTAGATAAGCAGGCTGGTTTTGAGATCCTTGTCTGAACCTGTGTATTTTGCCATACTGGAATCCAGGGCTAACCCTCAGTTCAGAACCTTCTGTCCACATGTGGTCACTGCTGAGAAGACGATGAGGCCCTGGGCAGCAAGCCACTTTCCTTAGCTGGGGATCTCTTAGCAAGGCCAGAGACGGGGGACTTGCTGAAGTTTCACAGAAGTGACCTTGATCTTTCATGTTTATTAAAGGACAGATTCCTATTTTAAAAGCATCGTCCCTTTGAGGAGATACAGTGGGAGGGTGTGACTTCAGCACTGTTCCTTGGGTAAACTGCCGGCCGTGTGGATGTGTATGTGCAAAGCCTCCATCAACTCACCAGCCCTGCCCATTCAGTCGGGCGAAAGCCATCTCAGTCCCACTGACCACTTCTTTCCCTCTTCTGTTCAGGGAAGGTCCTGCGGAGGCTGTAGCCGAGGACGAAGTGTGTGCGGCTGTCGCCTGGACGTTTGTCCTGCCCACGTTGACGCATGAGGAATCATAGAGTGTGGTATGTGAGCCACTCTGGGACCTTGTTGTTGTATTGGGGATGTAAATAATGGCTACCTGGAAACCAAGAAGAACTTAGAACGCAGTAGGGACCGACCTAAAACTGGGGCAACTGAGTTATTTTTTGCCAGTTATTTGTTAGTTTTTCTGATGTTTAAATGCCTCCATTTGATGCCATTAGTTAATAGGCTATGCATTTAAATTCACACATCACTTACGACTCTTCCTTACATCTTTACACTGATGAGAGCTACTCTAAAACTTGAGAAACAAACCAAGTCGAGCAGAGAACTTTATCCAGAAAACATACTTAATTTTCTCTGTTCATTCTCATGTGGTGCCTTCCAGATTTCAGATTCCTTCCACCATAATCTTTCGTTTGAGCTTCCAGTGTGGGCCTTGTGTCAGGCCACATGTGTGAAGGGCCTGGTGATCACCCTCCCTGTGCCCAGAGTCCCCAGGGAAGAGCCCAGTGTCCCTGCGCACAGCTGGGGACTGGCATCAGCTCCTCTCTGTAGTGGCACATTCTGACCATGTAAAATCTATCTGGGGCAGATTTTATCACTGTTCAATCTACTGAGATCTGCCCTGGCCAAGGACGGTCTTGCCTTGTACTGGGCAGCCAGCCTTGTGCTGGGCTTTGGAGAGGACACTTGGCTTTTGTGACCTTCCTTTTCTTCTAATTGAGTGGACAGAATTGAGAAATGCTGATCTTATAAATAGGATGAATTTAATTTCCAGAAAAGCTGAGTGATGTGCTACCTTGTTTGGCCTGGAGGCCTCTGTTTACTACATGACTCATGTTTACCTGCTCAGAAGTTTCACTTTCTTCAGGCACCACCTGGGTACTCACCTTGACCGTCGAGTTCACCCTCTGAGTGTTGTTGTTTGAACCAACCTCACACTGACAGAGACACAGAGCTTTTAAAATAGACTTGTTTTCTTTACATAATTAGACTGATATGATAATAATAAATGAAGGCATTGAAAGTCCCAAAACTCAGTGAGGACAATCATTAAAATGATTTGTTGGTTTAAAATTATTTTACTTATTTATTTTTATTTATTTATTTATTTTTGAGACAGAGTCTCAGGCTGTTGCCCTGGGTAGAGTGCTGTGGTGTCACAGCTCACAGCAACCTCAAACTCTTGGGCTTAAGCAATTCTCTTCCCTCAGCCTCCCAAGTAGCTGGGACTACAGGTGCCCACCACAACGCCCAGCTATTTTTTGGTTGTGGTTGTCATTGTCACTGGATTCAACCCCGCCAGCTCTGGTGTAAGTGGCTGGCACCCTGGCCACTTGAGCTTTAGGCGCCAAGCCTAAAATTGTTTTAATCAAAGTGTCTATAAAGGTAGGTCAAGCTGTGCATTTTGTTCTCCACTCTGTTTTTACTTTGCATGATAGGTGTCTTCCTGTGACAATATTTCTGCAACACTGTTTCATGGTATACAGCATTCCACTTTATTCATATGCTGAAATATGCTTAACCAATCCTCTATTGTATTTTATAAGTTGGCTTCATGAACAAAATTTTAATAACCATTTTTTACCTAAAACTTTTCATACTGTTCATTATTTTCTAAAGATAAATTCATAGGGTTGCTGGATCAAAAACTCTGTCTATATTAAGACTCTTGAGAGGGGTAATACTTTCAAAACGCTTCTCCGTTGTAGGTGAGGTCGTGTCACTGTGTGTCCTCTGTCACTGTAAATACCACTAACCAGTCAGTGTCAGGAGAGTCTGCCCCTCCACATAGAACTTGTATGCATCTGACTTTGAGAAAAACTAACCTCATAGCATGAATTTAGATTTTAAAGGCTAAAAATATATTTCATCCAATATATTGAATTCCCAATTACTCGATTAAAAATCTTACACTTTTGTGCTCCTGTCATATATTAAAAGTGAATGCAAAGTGCCTACTACGTGTGACACACTGCCCCGGACTCATCAGTAAGTCAGTGGGAGGACGTGACCCACACTTCTGAGAAGTCCCTCCTTCAGCAGCAGAGTCTACACTTACCTTGAGTCCCTGGTATATGGCAACAAAATTTGCTTTGAAAATGGAGTCTGTGCAGGAGCAGCTTCATACATGACGATACTATTCTCAGTGTCAAGATCTGCTGCCTCTAGAGCAGTGGTTCTCAACCTTCCTAATGCCACGACCCTTTGATACAGCTCCTCATGTTGTGGTGACCCCCAACCATAAAATTATTTTCATTGCTACTTCAAAACTGTAATTTTGCTACTGTTATGAATTGTAATATAAATATCTGATATGCAAAGGCGTGGCAACCCACAGGTTGAGAACCGCTGCTCTAAAGGAAGACAGCACCTTGCTCCTGCCTGCCTGCCCAGCACACTTGGACACTGCTGCCCTCCTGAATGGTCGGTCTGTCCCGGGACAGACACAGCTGCACAGGGAGGCGGCCCCTTCCTCCCCAAGACTACGTTCAGGCTGGCCTAGTATTTCATTTCATAGTGGACCCCTATTTCTGCTACTGTTAGACTCTGGAGAGAGATAATAAGTGTAATTCAACTCAATTGCATGGACACATTTTAAGACCTACTGTGTTCAGGCCTGTTCTGGGTGCTACAGGCTCATTTCTATTTCTTATGATGGTATTTTAGTATTTGATGACGGTTTTATTGTTTTCTTAAGTGTACAAGTTAACTAGTTAACCCCATCCAAGGTCACTGGACCATTACCATACTAAGTCTGCTAAGTTTCCATGATGTGTCACATTTTGGGCTGTTTTCCACCTCACGCACAAGCTGCTTGGAGAGATTGTCATTACTGACCAGAAAGGCATGGGCACCAGCCACCTCCCACCTTGGTACAGGTTACCAAAAGTTATGTTGGAAAGAAAACCAAAGTCTTTTGCCCAAAACTATTGGTAGCTGGGATGCCAGAAGACTTCCCAGAAGTGTGTAAATTGTGTAAATTTGGTATGGAAGACAGACAAGATGAGAGCCTGGAGACCGAGGTGTGGCCCTGCGGCCACACTGCAGCAGTGCCCAGCCCTCTGGCCTCGATTACCTCATCAGGGGAGTGAAGGACTTGGCAGTCCTCGAGGGGGGCTGCACCTGCAGGATTTAGGATGGAATTCTGTGCTGGGATATAGGTGACAAAGCCAGTGCCTCTTGGCTTGTGGGTTTGTTGCTGGACGGCTCCTCTCTGCCTCCTGAGGGTGTCTGACACCACCCACATGCATGTGGTCACTTCACACATGCTGTGCTCTAGGAGGCTGGCGTGTGACTCCTTGAGATGACACTAAGACAGGAAACATCGTCATCCCCACTCCAAACAGGAGAGTCCCAAGGCAGAGAGTCCCGTGCGTGCACAGCGCTCAGCCCAGGGCAGGGCGCCCCAGGTCTGAGCTCCCGGATCCATGCAGCAGGGCAGGCAGGTGGGTGGGGAACAAACCACTTCGCTCCTCAAGTACTAAACTCCAAATAATTTCTTAGAGTCGGTTTACTTGATTGTCTCAGAAATAAATGCTTATCACCAAGGCAACTTTGATACAAAAATTAAAATAGGAACAACAAACCACCAGTGCATGAACCCAGGAGCTGTACAACCAACACGTGTATATGAATAACATCTAACCTGTATTTTTGTGATTGTTTTAATAAGGTGACCAAATTTGATACCACATGAGCATGAGTATCATACATTTAAAATTGTCCTTACAGGAGAAACTTAGAAATGTAATATTCTACTTTGATCCATGAATGGATTTAGTTGCCCGTGCAGAATTTTACTTTTTAAATTTTCCGACTTGGTGATACTTGTTTATTTCTTCATTTCCCCCTTTGCTGTTACTCTTCCTTAAACCTTCTCTATTTGGAATACCACATAACTTTGCCCCCCCCCCAGCGTCTGTTGTGTGTGCCGCGCCCGCCCCGTCTTTATGCTGCATGCCCGTCTTCCCAGATGGGCAGCTCCCAGACGCACGGCCTTTCTTTCTGACTCCTTGTGGCTTACGTTCCCCGACTAGAGTAAGTGAAGGGGAATATCAGTGTTCCGTGTCTGTCTACCTGAGATTATGAATCAAACACCCCCATAAACAGAACAGCAGAAAGGAAACACGGGAGTTTCTCTCAGCAGAAACTGACCAGCCCGGAGGTAAAGTTGAACTGGGAGGGACCCTGCACGGAGCAGGTGTTGCTGAGGTTTCAGGATTACTTGGTTCTTTCTCCCTCCCACCCTCCCTTCTTTCTTTTCTTTCTCTCCTCTTCCTTTCTTCCTTCCTTCTCTCCCCATCTCTCCTTTCATGCCCTTTCCTCACGTCTTCCACCTGCTGCTGCTTCTCTGCTGAGTGGCTGAATCCTGACGATAACTTCTGAGGTGTAGGGCGTTGTTTTCCTCCACACTCGAGACTGTCAGCACATGCGGGAGGCACCTTGGGACATGGGGAGGTAAAGACCCTTAACTGAGTAGCACCTCACACCGTAACACCAGACCACTTTTGTCGCCTGTACCCAGAAACCCACAGTGCCGTGTAGAGTCACGACTGTTGAGATAATAAAAAATCGTAGACGGTTGTAGAGGCTGGGAGACAAATATCCTTTCAGGAATTGTTTTATTTGGAGAGTCTTGTTCAGTGGCCTGGGATGAAAGATCACAGTTGGGATGTCATCCTTCCAGGTGACACCTACGTCACTGAGACAAACTCCAGGGCGAGAGGGGGACACAGCCCACCCCGGGGAGCCCAGGCCCTGATATAGGAACTTCCCCAAGCTGGGAAGGTTAAAAGGAGAAGCAGGAAGTGACCTGGGCCATGGACACTTCCCTGCCTTGTGCTACTCCTCCCTTTCTGGCTCAAGGGAACACCAGTCCCTTAATTTTCCACCACTATCCTGCTGTTCCACCTTACATGAAACATGAGGTATTAAAATCTACAGCCAGAAAAAAAATATGATTTTATACATTCTATTTACCCCTCAACTTTAAAGCTTGTACAGGACATTAAGTAATTACTTTTAATTGTTTAAGTTTGTTAGTAGTGTCATGGCTCTGTTTAGAAATGAAGTCCTTGTATTTTAGAGATGAAACACTCGTAGGTAAAATTTTATGATTTCTGGAAGGTTCTTCAAAATAATAGAGCCGTGGTTGTCAGGTAAGGGTGTAGGCGGATGGCATGGGGGCCGTGGGGCTCGAGCTCTCCTGTCCTTGTTTCTGTTTACTTGAAGTTTTCCATATTGAAATGTCCTGATGAACGGGGAGTTGCGCCAGAGTGATCTAGGAGGCATCCCTGCCACCAGGCTGATGGAGAATAAACCCAGATTTGTACCTTTGAAGCATAAATTTCCTTCTGGACTGGCCGGGCACCTTGGACTGTGTGAGCTTTCACATTACACTGACATGGCAGGTGGACCACCAGAGCAGCAGGTGCGGCCAACATCATCACTCCTCATACCCGTGAAAACATGTTTTCCTTTTATGCTTGGTATTTCTTAGATTGGTAATTGTTACATAGAACCCCCCCCCTTAATTCTGAATATGGAAAAGATTTTGAAACTGAAAATAGGAACGATTTAATAGTGACTTTTCTGTGCAGCCTGGTTGGATTTCTAAAGGTATTCCAGTAAGTTATTTATACAATGAGTTTTTTAAACTTTGCTAGGGACATATGTTTTTTAGGTTAAGTTAATTGATTAGCTTGGGTATTAAATTGTTTTTTCTCTCTTTTGCTGTTGCAAAGGGTGTAAATCTGCATTTTTTTTTTCTGTAATGTTTGCACAGCCGCTTATGTGTTACTCTTGCCACTTACTGGGTAGTGACTTGACAGTTACTGAGTCCTGTTTTTCCTTTTCCATAAGGAATTTAAACCATAGCTATTCTAAGAAAGGAATCAGTGTTGGGCCTTTGGGTGATTTTGTTTTCTGAAGACCCCCCTTTGTCTGATAAACAAAGGGGAGGTGTCAGGGATGTGGGGTGGGGTACCAGTGGACCTCTGGCCACCTCCCATCTCTGTGCCGCCGGCTCCCTTCCTCCAACCTGGAGTCCCCTGTAAACCGTGGGATCCAGGCGCTGTTACAGCTGGTGGGAGACACCCGGTGGTCCTTGTACAAACCACCTCCAGGCGTGGGGGTTGAAAAGAGGTGTAAAGATCAAGCAATGGAAAATTAACAATCAATCAGGATTTAGTGGGCGAGGGAAAGAGTGATGGAGCGTTGTGAGCATAGGCGTGGGGATGTCCTCTGTGGGCAGAGCCAGGAGGCTCCCTGGGAGGTGTGAGTTGAACAGGCTGTGGCATCTGACCTGGAGGACAGGAGCGGGCAGGAAGAGGGGCCAGAAACAGAGCAAAATATGCAACTGGGGTGACGTTCGTGTGTCCCTGAGTGGGGCCGGGACTCAGGGATGGGGCAGCCGAACTGAATGAATGGCAGGGTTGAATTTAGCTCCTGATCCTTTTGGGGGGTGCTCACTCTCCCGTGGGTGAGAAGCAGCTTCAGGAACTGGAAGACACAGGGTGACTGGGGGGAGGTGGCCACGAACACATACAGGCCACTCTCCTGGACCCTGGGGCGCTCCCATCCCCCATCCTTAGACTGGAAAACCGCAAGTGTCTCTGCATAGTTGTGAAAGAACTTATTAAATAACTGAAGTATTTGCAAAATTTTAAAAATATTACCTGGTCCATGTGCTAATGAATTAAGGAACTCTGAGAGGAGGAATAGAGAAAGCTCCACTAACCTGTGTCAGTGACCCCTGTCTCCCATTAAAGCTGTGGTGGCCCTGGATAGGGAGGTCCAGGCCTCCTGCCTGTGGTGGTGTGGTGGGCAGCAGGAGCAGGCCCAGGGAGTGTGCTGGCCGGGAGGGGTGTGTGCCCTGCTCTGTGGTCTAACTGGCATCAATTACATCAGGCCTTACAAAACAGGTAAGCCTAGAACATTCTGTTTCACTCCAACACGTATACCCTTAGCACCTACTGTGCGCAGACGCAGCTGTGTACAGCACCCCCAGCACGGAGCCGCAACCACTCACATCCCACAAGGAAACCCAGCGAATGAATAGAGCACAGCCTGTCACAGCAGAGAACACAAGGGGCTGAGCTTGTCAGGTGGGGGCAGGAGACCAGCAGGGCAGGGCTGGGGGAAGAGGCCCTTGAGGGTGGCACTGAGGAAGACGAGGATTCCCTCAGGAGACGGCTGGGACCCTCTGGTTACTGCAGAATAAGAGGAACAGCAGGAAGTAACGTACCAGTTGTGTGCAAGAGAGTCGAGTGGTAACAGGCGGCGATGAGGCTGTGAGAGGCATCTTCCCACGCACGACCGACTGGGGCTCATCCCACAGGCTGTGGGAAGTGTGTTCCGTGTGTGAGTAGGAAGTATTCCCAGCACATATGGAACTAAAAAGAAGGTGGTGCCAACCGCCACCGGCCAGGTGGAGAAGACCTCCCAGAACAGAGAGCGGGTGTCTCAGTGGTCCAGGTCCCACCAGCGTCTCTGCAGCCTCGAGGAAGCCACTTTCCTCACCAGGCTTTGTCACCTGCACCCAACCAGCATCCCAGTCACCTGGGGTTGGGGGTACTGAGGGGAGCTTGGAGTGTCGTGGGGGTAAGATGGTCCCGGGCTCCTGTGGCCAGAGCAGCTTCAGTGCTGAAGCCACAGGACACAGAACAAAGTGGGGAGGCATTAGCTTCATTCTGTCTGGGCACAACCAGCACTTCCGGGGGGTTCTCTGCACAGTACGGCCACCTACGGAGGTTCCCAGAGACAGTTCATTCTCACGTGACGACTACAACCCACGTGGCACACACACGTCGTTATTACGATAATTTCATGAAACTTCCTTTTCAGATGTGTCTACCCGAATGTCCTCCAAGACCTGGCCCAAAGGCCACCCGTGGTGACACCCAACATCTGTGTCCCCAGCTGCAGTTACCTGCCCCACGCAGAGCACCTGCCTCTGGCTGGCCTCTCCCCTGGCTCACTCTGTGCTTGTGTCCTTGACTTTCCATCAGCCCTCCCTGCTCCAGCCCCCTCCTAGCACCTGGTCAGTCCGTGTTTGTTGGGCCTCATAACTCTGCAAGGGGACACTCTGTGGCCTCATGGAATGACCCCTGGGCCAAGCTGTGGGCTGGCTCAGCTCAGCCACTGCCCACTCTGCCGCCTTCATGCTGTTGCTCTGTTTTGCTGTGGTGTGGGTTGTGTGAATTATGCGTAATAGGAATGTAAGGAGACATCTGACGAGGTCCACACGTAAAATGCACATGCAAAGTGATCGTGAAAACACTGTACATTGCTCTTGCAGAGCTGGTGTTAATACTGTTTATTTTTATTATAAAATGTGCTTTAGTTACACTAGGTTTTCTTTCTCAAACTATTTCCCTTAGTCTCAGAAATTGCTGTAAGAAGACATCAAGCCCAAATCTCCTGAATAAAATGTTTATCATAGTGATAATAGAAGCTAAGAGTTTTCACATATTGAGGCTGATTAAGGACTGATTAAAACACCCCTTCCTCTACTCTGCTAAATTTTTTAGGAAGAAAACTTAATTCATTTTGTAAATAAATTCTAGTGACATTTGAGTACTTTGAATGCATTAGCCTGCCTACTTTTCCTCCTCCCCTCCCACCTTTCTTCCTTTCTTCTTCTTTTTCTTGATTTTTTTTTTGTTGTTATATAATAGTTGTGCATATTTGGGGTGCGTGTGATACTTTGGTGTGTGATTCAGTAAGGGTATTTGGGACATCCATCACCTCAAATGTTTGTCTTTCCTTTCTGTTAGGAACACACAGACTTCTTTTCCAGCTATTTTGAAATGCACAATAAATTACTGTTAATGGTCATTTCCCTGCTGTGCCCGTCCTTCGTGCCGAATGTCCTGCTCTCCCCTTCCCCCGCTGCGCACACGCCGCAGGCAGACTCAGGGGTCTATCCTCCATGCTCCTTTCATAGTTATTTGGGTAATGTTCTGAGAGGTCTTTGTTTCATATTTTTTGTTTTAATAACAGAGGCGAAAGATGTAAAATACCACAAAGAATATGAATTCTAATTTTACCCCCAGTCGTATTTTCTGAGGGTGGATGAAAAGCAACCCTTTTATGTAACTCCCTCACCTTCTGACATTCACAGAGCCATAAAACCAATTGTCTCTTCCACTGTTTCTCCTTCTCACAATCTGTCCCCTCATGCCCTTCAAACCTGCAGCCCAATGACCCTCACAGGTGCATAGATGCACCCAGAGACCAGGGTGGAGCCTCACCTTGCCTGGAGCCCTGCCTCCCTCCAGACACTGGCCCTGGCACAGCAGGCTAAAGACTGGCCCCAGGGGGGCCAGAGGGGCCCCTAGGGGGAGGCGGGACATGCTAGTCCATCTGGGATGGTGCACTTAAAATCTGTGCAAATACCACCCGGCCCTGCAGGAGGCAAGGGGAGAGTTCCAGGTACTCACCTTCCACTGCTGTTTCCACACATTCCGTTCCTCCTTGCTCACCTCTGTGTGTCTTTTAATCCTTAAGCACAATCCCTGTTCTGATTAGTTTTGTTGTTCCTCTTGTTCACTATTTAGCTTTCCTCCCGATGGCTGAAGGCGGGGCTGTAGCTGGAGTGTCCAAGGCCAGGGGCAAGGCTGTGGGGCTTTGGCAGAAGGCGGGTGAACTGTCCGGGAGCCGGGACATTTGACGAGTGGACAGGAAAGAGAGCGTAGGGACAGTAGCTATGAAGACATCTCGGGTGACAGGGCATCCAAGCGGACTGGCCCTTTGTGGGTATCCCTCTGGTGGCAGGTGGGGAAGGCAGCAGGAGTGTATGAGGGGCAGGAGGCTGTGCAGCACCCAGACCAGGGCCAGCCAGCAGGGCAGGGGTCTGGGGGCTGCAGAATGTGGACTGTGGACTGTTTGTAAGCTCAGGGAGCTGGAGAAGGGGCGTTTGGGGGGGAACTCCTGAGTTCAGCTTTAGACACACTCATTCAGGTTGTCTGCTCTGCATCTAACAGAGACAGTGAGAGCACAGCTGAATGTGCAATGTGGGACTTTGGAGGAGCTAAGTGTGCTGGAGATTAGAATTTTAGAACACTCACAATCAAGGTGTAAGGATAGGCGGCCTGAAGACTGAGCTCTGGGGGCTGGAGCCAGTGGGGGAGGAGGTGCCCTAGAGCGGCTGCATAAGGCATCCGGCCGGCAGGGCTGGCCTTCTCAGTGCTGTCTGGGCTCTGCGCTCTCCTGTCAGCCGGCCTCCAACACCACCTCTGAAGCTGCTCCACGCCCTCCCTGCCCCCAACTCCCAACCCCACCGTCCTGCTATTCTGTCCTCACGGCCTTATCTGACAGCATATATCTTACTTTTTTTATTCTGCTGTTCTCTGCCCTGCCAAACGTACACACTGAAGTGGGCTTTCCTTACAGGCAAGTATTTTTGTTTTCTTTTCCACTCTATTCCTGTATTTTAGGATTTGACCATTACTCTTTTTTTGGAGCAAGGGCTGGGATGGAAAAGGAGCTGCAGAGGGAAGGCACCCTGTGAGGGAGCAGGCAGCCAGAGCCAGAGGGCGGGAGGATCCTGAGCAGTGGGGGACAGGCCAGGACAGGGAAAGTGCAGGGGGCCCATCTGGGAATGTGGTGCCCTGGCCATCTCTGGTTTCCGATGGGCAGGTGGGCAGGCGGGCCTCATTCTAAGGGACTGTGCTGGTGAGAGCTGGGAGGCCAGGAGCAGAGGCCTAACCAGGGCCCTGCAGGATCCAGGCAGGCGGTGCATCCTGGGAGTTGGCAAGTGCAAGCTTAATTATGAGAATATTAATTATGAGGATACTTTTTCCCAAATTATCTTTGATATCTTTGATATCACCCTTTGAATGTCTACTATTTATGTACCCACCCAGTTAATAAAAGCACTAATTGTGTCCCCCCCCCCAAATAATTACATGTTGAAACCCTCAACCCAATATAGCTGTACTTGGAGGTGGCACTTAGAGGAGGCGCTTTAAGGAGGTGACTAAGGTTCAGTAAGGTCATGGGGACTGTGCCTGGCCCAGCTGGTGCCCTGGTAAGGTGAGGAGACGCCATGGCCCTCCGTCTGCCATGTAAGGACACGGTGAGGCTGGCTCTCAGCAGAAACCAGATGTTTTGGCTTCTTGATCTTGGAATTCCAGCCTCTGGAACCATAATAAAATAAATTTCTGTAGCTTTAGGCACCCAGCCTGTGGTGCTTTATTGGGGGCAAGCCCAGGAGAGTAGTATAACCCCTGGATGGCCTCAGTGACCTGGCTTGCATTCTTCTCTAGCGTGGGGACAAGTTTACCTCTACAGATAACTAGATAACTGTGGCCCAAAGTGTGAGCTCCTGATATTCACATAGGAAGAGAGATTGTTGGCCCAGCAGTGTCAGGTGGATCACTGCTGATGTGCGTGAGCCCAGTGTTAGGAATGCGAGAAATGGTCTTTAAGTAACTAGAATAAACAGAACAAGAGCAGAACCAAGGGGTCCTCACTTGAGCGTTCTCAGACTGTGCTGGAAATGGTTTTACACCTTGCAGGTTCTTCACAGTTCTGACTAAAACACCCACATTCTCAGCACTGTGTTCACTGTGACCTGGCCAAACTGTTAAGACAAAGCAAAATGAAAAAGCAACCAGCTGACCCCTTGCTGGCCATATGTCACGTCAGACCCTGCACGTGAGGAGTAACACATTGGTTGTAAGAATCCACATGCACACGTGTGCAAACAGACCCGCCACCTGTGCTCCAGCCTTGGTGTCTCCACGTCTCTGTGTCGTCCTGTCCTGAAGCAGCAGGGAGAGAAAACGGCTATCACATCCTGGACCATGGTGAGGAATTTGTGCATTCTGGTATAATAAAGTCCACTGAAGACCAGGAAGGGAGGAGAAGTGAAATGAGGGTAAGCTTCTGCTAATTTCTAAAACATGGAAATCATGATTAATGGGACACCCTGTTCTGCTTTGCTCCATCTACGTGACATCTCTGCAGCTTTGATCTGGCTCAGAAGGCACGTGGCATCTCGACCCAGTTGGGGAGGAATGCCCGGCCTCCAAAGCTGCCACACTTCTTTATTAACTAGTCCTGCTTGACTCATGTTGTCCTCAATGTCCTTTCATTGCTTTACTTAAAGAATCCTTGCATCCATGAGCGCCAATTAGGGAGATTGGTTGTAATTTTTTCTGTTTGCCATTTTTCTGGGTGAACCTCAAGCGTGACAGGCCCGTGACTCGTGTGAAGGGCTGTTCCTTTCTTCCTTTGGCTCCTTTTTCATCCGTCCCCTGTCTGGCCCATGGCAGGGATTACAAATATATTTGCTGAGGAAATAAGTAACTGTGAATGTGTGTCCCTAGGTGGGGAGCCAAGGAAATGGGGTGGAGCACGCACAGAAGGGGGTCTGCTTGCCGCTGTCTGTGAACACGGGGCCTGAGCCCAGGAGACAAGAACAGCAAGCAGTGTCTCAAGGTTCTGGAGGCTGGGAGGCCAACGCCAGGGTGTTTGCACCTCTGGGGTCTGACAAGGCCTCCTGTCCTGGCAACAGATGCTTTTTTCTCACTGCGTCTTCACAAGCTGGCCGCTGGCCCTCTTCCTCTCTGTCAAGGCACTGGCTCCACTATAGGGGTCCACCCTTATATTCTCATTACCACCTAGGGGCCACCTCCCAATACCATCACTTCTGGGCTCAAGATGTGAATTTTGGAGGAAGAGACACATCCAGCCCATGGCACCTGTGTGCTTATGTGTACATTGTATGTATGTGGTATTTGTGATTTCTGATATTAGATGGAAGGTCATCAATACCTTTGAGGCAGAATAAAGGACTGTATGGTTTTGGCCTTGCCTTAGCACATTCTGGCTGAGAGAATCAAAGAGGGCAGGATTTGTTCTAACCGGC